>NC_141536.1:40784998-41084998 GCF_021556685.1 Rattus norvegicus
TTATTTGAAAACAAAAGTCTGTTAGCTAAGATTTTCAAGAGGGGAAACCTACACCAATACCATCCCAGAACGTAAAATGGAACCAGGAAATGCAGCTAACATTTGAAGACCGCTCTGGCTTGAGTAGCTATAGAAAGCGCCTGGCGCATCAGAGCCAAGGCTCCGTCACCAGCCATGCTGCCTCCCATCCGTTCCCTGTCACTCTGTTTTGGAAGCTCCTATGTTTATTTCTTCATCACCACATTCACACTGTCATGTTTTCTTTTATATGGGTTTCAAAATAATCACTGTTAAATTGTTCTTACTTATGCTCTGTGATTGTATCCAGTACCCTTTCAGGGCTGGCATTTCTATTTCACCTGATCAAGTATTCAGTGCTACTTAATTCTTAACCTGGGGCATGTACAAAATGGAAATGTGGAAGTTACAACTCTGTGCTCAGCATTTCCGTCTCTACCCCACCGCCCAACCCCCATTCTCCCCTCAGTTCAAAACAGTTGCTAAGGCTGCTTATCTGGTGGGTTTTCTGGTAAAGTATGGTAGTGCACGCCGACTTATTTATAGCAAACCCTTTTTTTAATTGGATATTTTATTTATATTTTAAATATTATCCCCTTTCCAGTTTCCCGTCCATTAACCCCCTATCAAATCCCCCCTTCTTCTCTAAAAGTGTTCCCCCTCCCCAACCACCCACCCCTTCTCTCCTCCCTGCCTTGACATTTCCCTACCCTGGGTGTCCAGCCTTGGCAGAGTCAAGGGTTTCTCCTCCTATTGGTGCCCAACAAGGCCATCTTCTGCTACATAAACAGCTGGAGCCATGGGTCTGTCCATGTGTACTCTTTGGGTAGTGGTTTAGTCCCTGGGAGCTCTGGTTGGTTAGTATTGTTGTTCTTATGGGGTTGCAAACCCCTTCAGCTCCTTCAAACCTTTCTCTGGCTCCTGCAATGGGGACCCTGTTCTCAGTTCAATGGTTGGCTGCAAGCATCAGCCTCTGTATTTGTCATGCTCTGGCAGAGCCTCTCAGGAGACAGCTATATCAGGCTCCTGTCAGCATGCACTTCTTGACATCATATATGTATGTATATGGACTGGATCCCCTGGTGGGGCAGGCTCTGAATGGCCATTCCTTCATTCTCTGCTCCAAACTTTTTCTCCATATCTCCTTCTATAGATATTTTTGTTCCCCCTTCTAAGGACAGAGCATCTACACTTTGGTCATCCTTCTTCTTAAGTTTCATGTGGTCTGTGGATTTTATCTGGGATAAGTCGAGCTTTTGGGCTAATATCCACTTATCAATGAGTATATACCATGTGTGTATTTTTGTAATTGGATTACCTCACACAGGATGATATTTTCTAGTTCCATCCATTTGCCTATGAATTTCATGAAGTCATTGACATTTTCTGTATCCATTCCTCTGTTGAAGGTCATCTGGGTTATCAAACCCTTTTCATACTTCTAATCCCAGCATTCGGGAGGCCGGGGAAAGGGGATCAAAAGTCTGAGGCCAATCTAGGCTTCAAAATAAATAAATAATAATTTACTACAAAAAAGCTATGAGTATTTCTGTTCGTGTTTTACAAAAAGGTCAGGGTGAAGGAAAAAATGACTAGGAAGATGTTTATAAAGAATTTCTTCTGGCACATGCCTCACTCTGAAAGCAGATGCAGGCAGATCTCTGTGAGTTCGAGGCCAGCATAAACTACAGAACTGTCCTGAATTTCAGGACAACCAGGACTGTTATACAGAAACAACCCAATCTCAAAACAAAACAAAACATAAGAAATCTATGTCCCAGAAAAAAATTCATGAAGAAAAACAATATTGCTCTATACAGCATGCAGGTAACTCTGACATTGCAGGTCTCCTCCTAATGTCCTCCTAATGTCAAGGGACTCGAGGATTGTTGTCGGTGAACGTTGTCCCAACAATAGCATGCTCAGAAAGTTGCTGTGTCATCTGGTAAAATAGGACTCAGTCTCCCCAACCCCAACCCCACACCACACACATACCCACACCCACACCCACACCTCCACCCACTCCACTCCACCACACACCGCCCCCTAGCAGCTGCCTAAAGTTATCAAAGTTGTTGCCTCAGAAGTGGAACCCTTGCTTTTTCTGTCTAGACCAATCAGGAAAGCAGAGAAATATATGACCGTTTCTCTGATTTGCCAGCCTCCTGTCCTAGATCCTTTCTGATGCTGTGATAAAACATTAAACAAAATCACCTGGGAGAAAGGGGTTTACTTGGTTTACAGGTTCTACAGTCTATTACTGAGGGAAGCCCGTCGTACAGGAACCTAGAAGCAGGAACTGAAGCAGTTAGCCTGGCGGGATATTGTACTGGCTTACTAATTAGTTAGCTACCTTTCTCATACAGTCCATGCTGACCTGCCCAGGGATGGCACCACTCCCATAGCAATCATTGATTTAAAACAAATGACCGCAGATATGCTCACAGGCCAATCTGATGGAGGCAATTCCTGAAATTGTGGTTCCTTCTTTCAGGGTGTGTCAAGTTAACAACCAATGCTATGACAATAGCTGCCAGATACAAGTTTAGCAATACTCCACTATTGAAATATTTTGTAGTCATGTCCCTACCGAAAGGATTCTTTCTCGACTCTGTTCATTGTGGCTTTATTCATAATATCTAGAAACTGTAGTAAATACACAATGGCGTATTACTTGACCCTTAAACAAGTGACATCATGAAATTTGCAGGCAAATGGATGGAACTAGAAAAAATAATAAAAGAACATCCTGAGTGAGGCAACCCAGGCCCAGAAAAACAAATATGTTATGTAACCACTTATAAATGGATATTAGCCATTAAGTAAATGACAGTCAAGCTACAATCCACAGACCCAGAGAGGTAAGTAAAGAGATAATGTCTATAGAGAATGCATGGATCTCTCTGGCAAAGGAAAATAGAATAGATTTTATGGGTGGACTGAAGGAGGTTGAGTACAGGAGAAGGAGGGATCAGGCATTGAAGAAAGGTGGAATGGAGGGAGAGTGGGGAGAAAGATGGCTGGAATTGGGAAACATTTGAGCAGCATTGTAGAAACCTAGTACAATGAAACCTTCCTGAAATCTATGATGGTGATCCTAGTGAAGATTACTAGTAATGGGGGATAAAGAGTCTCAATTGGTCACCTCTTGTAGTCAAACAAAGCTTCCAGTGGTGGGACTAGATTGAGTTGTTGGCCAATAGTCCCGTAAAAATCTCCAAACAACCCAGGCTGATAGTAGAGTTGAAGATTGCTCTCTGCAAAGGTACATCAGGAACCAACCCCATTGATGAGGACAACATCCACTCAGCTAATTGAATGTGGAAAGGTCAAGCTGGCACCTGCATGGAGCCTTCACTCCTACATTCTAGACCCTCATAGGAATGTACGCTGAAGTCTACAGAAAGAGCAGTGTGGACACAAATCATGCCACAAAACCTTTGACAAACAATCAGACCTGCCTATATGAGATGTGCTGTGGCAAAGGTGGCACAGAATTTGGGTCGTAGTCAACCAATGTCCAATTTAACTTGAGGCCTACTCCATGAGAGGAAGCCCATGCCTGACACTGTTTGAATGGGCAGAAATCAGAAATTGGACAGCCCTGAGACCCATGGTACATCCAAAAACTAGTCTTTAAAAAAATTAATGAAATGATTCCTAATAATATTCTGCTGTACTCGTACATCAGTGCCTTCTCCAGTCATCATCAGAGAAGCTTTCTCCTGAAGTAGATGGGAGCAGATGCTAAGACCCACAGTTAGACATTATGTGGAGAAAGAGTTTAAATCAAGGTCTCCGTCAGATTCCTCCCCTTGGAACTTGAGGAATCCTTCAGAAGAAGTTGTGGAAAGACTGTAGGAGCCAGAAGGGATTGAAGAGAACAAGGCCCACTGAATCAATTAAGCAGCATACACATGGTCTCACAGAGACTGAATGGGGAGTATGGGGCCTGCATGGGTCTGCATCAAGTCCCCTGAATATATGATATGGCTCTTAACTTGATATTTTGTAGGACTCCTAACAGAGGGAGCTGGTGTGTCTCTGATTCTTTTGCCTACTCTTGGGATTCTTTTCTTCTTGTTGGGTTATCTAGCCTAACTTCAGTGTGACATCTTTTGCCTTGTCTTATTTTTTTTTTGTTTTGTTTTGTTGTTGTCTCTTGGAGGTCTGCTCTTTTTGTATAAATGAGAGATTAATGGGGAGTGAATTGGGGAGAGGGAAGGAGGCTTGTCTAAAAGGAGTGGAAGAAGGAGAAACTGTAGTTGAGATGTATTGGATGAAAGAAGAATCTATCTTCAATTAAAAAATAAATATTTATGGTCAAATTTCACTCTATACTACAATATTTTCTTTACCCAAATAATATATTCTTAAATAAAATATTCATCTAAGGATTTACTTCCTGGTACTTAGTAGAGAAGGTAGATTACCAAAGTGGAGACCTGGGAGCTTGGGAGAAAGCCCAGAAATTAATACTGGTCTTATAGAGGATCAGAGTTCAGCTCCTCCCACATCCACTCCAGCTCACACAGAAACATGCACACAGAGATAGTTAAAAATATGATACATCTGAAAAACAAAAACCATGCACAAATCTAGTTACTTGTCTGATGTTTGTTTACTGCTCTCCAGTGTAGTGTGGTATGGAATTCCAAGAAGCTTATTAAAAGCTATTAAGTTGATGTGAGGAAGACAGAGGTAATGAATGTATTCAAAATGGTGGAGAGATTGACCAATTAGCAAAGTAAAACCACCTGTCATACAAACTTGATGACCTCGGTTTGAATCCTCAGCATCCAGGCTGAAAAAAATAAAATAAAAGTGTCCCTGGGAAAGATGTATGGGAGAGGTGGAGGAAGCAAACAGAATGGAGGGATATGATGTAACTGTATTTCAATTTTTTATCATTAATTAAAAATGGCCAGGCATGGGAGCATGCACCTGTAACAGGAAGGATATGATTTACAAAGCCCAATGGTCCAGTTCAATGAGAGACCCTGTCTCAAAAAAATGAAGTGCACTAAAGGAAGATGCCCAGTATTGATCTCTGGCTTACACACACAGAACACAGGTACACAATACACACAGATACATGCAGACATATATACTACACATACATGTATACATACCCAAAAGCATATTATATGCATACATATGTACATATGCAAATAGTTTCTAAGGTTTCTCATAATATGAACCTACTGTTCCATCACTTGTTGCTTATTCTATCAGCTACTGGTAGACACAAAGATGGAGAAAACATAATTAATTACCATGTTCTGAATTCTTTCCGAATGACACACACTCAACTTCATCAACAGCATTTAACTTCAATTTGATTGTGCATATAGGCTTTATTCCTTCTTTTTCTGCTAAGGAGAGAATTGACAACAGTTAATGACATCATCATATCATCATCATCATCATCATCATCATCATCATCATCATCATTATCATAAATAATAATATAGAACATCCATTCTTGTTGGCCTCTGGTAGAAAGTTGCCCAAAACTAATGGCAATTTCCAAATATGAAAAGGAAAGGCATAAAACAATATCAACTACCTGCAACATTCAGAAGTCTTACAAGCTTATAAGCTTATTCACTCTCCTTGAATCCCATCACTCAGTAGGCAGAAGCATGTGGAGCTTTGTGAGTTCAAAGCCAACCTGTTCTATATAGTGAGAACATCACAAAAGAGAAAAAAAGGAATTAAATATATCAAATCAAGGCTGAATAAAGTGGACGAAGTAGCACTATCTCTTCCTCCTAAAACTAAACATTTGAAAATATTTAATATTTTCCACATATCAGTGAAAGTTTAAATTACAACACCTTAAATTTAATTTTGGCAGATAGATTTTTTTTTTACATGTTCATCCTTGGAGGTCAGAGGGATGAATAGTTTGAGCAGTTGTAATGGCAGTATACATCACTATTAAAATATCTCTTGATAGCACTTGCTTGTATCTACTTAGAGCTTACATTTTCATGCTCTTTGATCAAGAGGTTTCATTTCTAGGAATTCAACATAATGAACCATTTTGAAGACGGGAATAGTAACACATTACAGTGATCCCAATATTCTGCAAGTTGAAACAGAATTGTGAGTTTGAACCCAACCTGAGCTACACCGAAAAAGTCCTGTCCAAAAATTAAAGTATGCAAGACAGGCACAGAGATGTTCTCTCTGATAGCAAAATTTTTAAGCAATGTCCAAAGTCCAACTTTGGTTGGTTACGTAGATCATAGACTAATCTTCATGTCGTGGGGTGTTAAGCACATAAAATTATCTTAAGCAAGATTTTCTGACATGGAAAGCTGTTCACATTACTAAGTGATATCACCTCATCAAAATACCCATGTGCTGTAAAGGAAATACCTTTATGTACACAGAAAAATACTGTTGTCTATGTACAACATAAAGGACGGTATGGTTGAATCATGGTATTGCAATAGTTTCATGTTCCTCATCCCTTTCCTTCTCTTCTTCTTCCTCCCCTTCCTCTTTTGCTTCCTCCTCCTTCTATCACTCCTCTGCCTCTGACTCCAACTCATCCTTCTTCTGGTTTTGTTTGAGAAAGGGTTTCACTGTGTATCCCTGGCTGTCCTGAAACCCACTACACTGAACAGGATGGCCATAAACTCACAGAGATCCACCAGCCTCTGCCTCCCAAGTGCTGGGATTTTATATATTTTAGACCATATTCCTAAGAGGGTAATTCATCAGATAAGGGAACTACTACCATGCCTTCAAACAGTATCTAGTTGAGCAAGTCAGCCTTCAGCGTATCTATTTTTCTAAAGACTCCTTAACAAATGTGTCTTAAGCTAAGAACAACAACAAACATGATTTGAATGTATAAGCTGTCCCACCAGCTAAAGATGCCTTTCCCTCAACTCATTTCCTGTGATCATAACACGTCAACTCTCTTGGTACTCGGCATCCAAGTCCATTTTGACAATAGTTCCACAGTTTCCATCAAATTTTTTCAATATCAATTTCCATACTTACTACCTGCAGAAAGTTATACTTCACTTTATTTGTATTTAAATTTCCTTCTTTAAACTTAAAAAAAAAAAAGCTTGCACAGCAGAGAATTAACATTTGTTGAGCACCTACTATGTGCCAGGAATTATTTAAATCCCATTCACATATGTTAGTTGATTTGCATTTAAGCCTGCTTCCAATTACACACAACTTTCCTAATTTGACAGGCGTCAATCATTCTGCATTTTGGCCTGCACATTGGCAGACAGATGAGAGGACATATTTATAGGCTGTCCTCAGATGGCAGCACTTGTGTTCTCTTCATTCAGACCAGGTGCCCTCTCCTGGACAATCTCTAGCTATTCTTCTGAATCCAAAATCCCACACATTGTTCTCCTGACTCCACTGCTTCGTGATAATGCCAAGAAATGGCTGGCATTTTGTGAAGCAGGTTGCTTCCCTGTGGTAGAATCTACTTTTGGAACGCTCTCAAGTAACTCCTCAGTTCATGGAAGTGAAACAATTAATACTACATTTGTTCAGTACATTTCAAGTGTTAATTAAACCTCTTGTTACACATCCTAATGGCAGAGTAACAAATGCTTCCATTGCAACGCATCCCTCGTTTTCTTTTCTTAATGAAGTGTCCACCTTCCAAGAGATTCATTCCTCGTGCCTCTCCTGAACAACACAGCAAATGCACTTTTATCCCAAAAAGATCTGGAAGCCCCAGACAGAGTAATTATCATTAAGCAAAAACTTTTGCTTAATGAAGCTAGGAGAACTCCCACAGATTGGAAATTGGCCATTGTCTATTCCTTTAATGTAAGAATGTAGTAAATCTGGATTAAAAGGTTCTGGATGAAAACCTTTTGGGCTAGAGGTGTAGCTCTCAGTTGGCAGAGTGTTTACCTAGCGTGTAGGAAACTTGAATCCAGTCTCCACCGCCACAAAGACCAGGCGTGGATACGCATGCCTACCAACGCAGTGCGTGGGAGATGGAGACCATAGCATCATGCTCAACAAGACAACCTGAGCTCCAAGAGGTGCTGCCTCATAAAAGATCTAAAGTGTCACCTCTCTCTCTCTCTCTCTCTCTCTCTCTCTCTCTCTCTCTCTCTCTCTCTGTCTCTCTCTCTCTGTCTCTCTCTCTCGCGCGCTATATCTCCACCCCATATAATATATAATAGTTACCAAAATTACCTTTTAAAAAAATTCTTGAACATATGATTTTAACAAGCTATATAAAGAATTCAGAGAGTGACCTTAATAACCTTATGGAGAAGACAACTCTTAAAGCACCCCATTTTCTATTCTATAGAAGCTAACGGGCTAGAGAAATTTGATAACTAATATATAAATTTATACTCCAGCTTCAGAGCTTTATTGCCGCAGTGAAAATGGGTACTGGTCCATAGAGCCAAACCAAAAAGAACTCCAAATGAAGCTAATGAAAATTACAAGGCAGATGAAGAAGAAATCAAGCAGAAGTCCTAAAAATAAATCAAATACTCTAAAAACCATTCATGAATGCCAATGCCTGTGGAAAAGATCACCATAAGCCTTATAGACCAATTGTGCTATATGAGGCTTTCACTATAAAATTCAGAATCAAATAATTCTTGAGGCTTTAAAAGAATTAGAGTTGATCTAGCCAAAACACTGCCACATTTATAAGATGAAAGCCATCAATACACCTCCAGGCTTCTACATGAACTTGTCAAGTGCAAGGAACCTTACTAACTACTAAAGCAACCTACGTCAGAGGATCAGGGGTGGTGACAACATGCAAAAGGCAGAGGCAAGCACATCTCTGTGACTTAAGAGCTGGTCTACGTAGCAAGCTCCAGGCAAACTAAGGCTACATAGGGAGACACTATCTGAAAATATAAAAAGAAAAAGAAAAAGAAAAACCAAAGTCAGGCCCAGAAAGTGCAAATCATTAGAAAACTCTTTAAGACTCACTGAACTGGTGTCATCTATCCTTATGTTTCTACCTGCATCCTCTAAGAAGAGGGCACAACTCAAAAGCTTTCTAAAAGTATATGCATATTATCCCTGAAAGTTTCTAAGATGTGTCTGTATCTGGTGGGTCAAAGTGTTCACCAAATTTACAACTGCCTAGGATTCATAAATATCAACAATGTCTGTTCTTGTAGATAATACCAAAAGACAAATAAAGTTTATTCTATGTAAGACATACTTGAAGACAAAAATCATGAAGCTGAGTACTGTTCATTCAGGCTAACCTAATAAATGTCTCCTTTTTCATTGTAAGTTCAGTTAGTGCTAACTATATGTGTTTGAGTATAGTCCAGCTATCCAATGAAGCATGGACAATATACTAGGAGCCACACCCCAGCAATGACTTTTCCCCCAGGAGCCCTCAACTACCAATTCTCAGTTGGAGCTGAAGCCTCAAGATCCCTGTCCCATTTATGAAGGAATATTAATTGTCCTGATCATATGTAGACATCCACAGCAGTGCTGAGCTCATGAGGGCACCAACACCATGAGGTCCACAAGACATTGTGTGACAGCATTTACCTTGGATATGTAGCTCTTACTATTTTCCAATTCTATCTTTTGAGAGGCTCCCTATGCCTCTGTTATTTTTTTCAATTTCTTTTCTTATTATTATTACATTTACTTATTTATTTATTTATCATGTTTGTGTGGACATGCACATTCCGTGGCACTTGTGTGGAGGTCAGAGTATCACTTGTGGAAATCTGCTTTTTCCTTCTACTGTATAGGTTTCAGGGTTAAATTTAGATCATCAAGCTGGCCAGCAAACACCTTTACCTTCTGAGTCATCTTGGTGATCCCACCCTAGGTTTCTACAACACGAACACAGCAAGCTTATCATTCTTGGATATTCTGCTGTGGGTGCTGTGCTCCTGTCAATGAAGCTTGGAAACTCAAATCTTTCCGTTATTTGGGATTATTGGTTCTGTGGCCAGGTATTACTCTTCACATGACGCTCTTAAGTACCCATGAAAGGGGACAAATGCTCAACCAACAGAACTCTTTCTTTCCCTGTCTGGATGTACAGCCAACATCTGGAGTGAATAGAATAAAAGAGGATTAATGCTTGGGGAAGCCCTGACTGAATTCCAGCAGGTTTTTAATACCTGAAAAGCAAAACAGAGCCCAAGATCATGAGAACTTGACCAGTTCCTACAGGGCCATTTGTGCACTAGCCATGTGATCCAACAAGCCCACTCCTATGTTATAGGAAAATCCATGATACACTAAACACATGCACAAATATCTTGATACCTTTAATATTCATAATCACTATAATCAAAGCTCCTATGTATGTGGTGGTGGGGGTGTTTTGTTTTGATTTTGGGTTCTTTTTTTACCGTGTAATGAATTAAACAGTGATACATGCAACCAGAATACTATTGGGCTACCAAAAAGGGACTCTACAACTGTCTTTCTGACTCTGAATTTCCAGGACCACTTTCAGTTCTAAAGCTGTGAATGCTCAAGGCCTTACCCCTAACTGTACAGTGTTCACATACAACAACTGCACCTTTTCCATATGCTTTAAATCATCTCTAGACTTTTAAGAATACATAGTATATAAGTTCTATATGAATTGTTGCCATGACGTTTTGTTTAGGGAATAGTGAAAAAAAAAGCAAAGCACGTATACGTTTAGTACAAATGCATCATAGCAGACTTCAATGACTAGGACACGACAACAACCAAGAAGCTTTCCTTCAGTATATGGAGATTAAACTGCTGCCTTCTATGTACTAGACAAATGTTCTGCCCCTGAACTACACCCCCAGATCTTTTTTTAAATTAAGATTATTATTTTTTGGACAGAGTCTCACTAACTTGTCTAGGTTAACCTTGAACTTGTAATTTTCTTACTCCAGTTTCCTGAGTAGCTGGGCTTATAAGCAAGCATAGTCAGTGAACTGTGTCTAGTAGATGCAGAACCTGTGGACGCTGAGAGCTTTGCCAAAAAGTGCATAGCATGGGCAGTGATCCTGGTAAAAGAAACTAGTCCTCAAGGGTTTGTAAATGGTTCTGTGTATAAGACTTTCCAGAACGCAGAAATAAAGTGTCAGAATACAAAAGACTAGTTGCGAGGAATTATAAAGAGGAACAAGAGAACATTTTTCTAGCCAAAGGAGTCTCTCTGATAACTGGAATATAATGGCTGCTACAGTTACCTAGTTAATATTATTAGGGTGAGGTTAAGGGGAAGTGTTTTGTTTGTTGTGTGTTCTAGAGTTCATATGCACACACATATTTGAGCATGTTCATGCCACTACCCCCATGTATAGCTAGAGGACAATTTACAAGAAGTGCTCTCCATTTACTGTGTGGATCCCTGGGAACAAATTCAGGTCATTATGCTTGATGGCAAATGTCCTACCCGCTAAATCGACTTGGAAACTCCTTCTTTGTAACTTCATGTTGATTCAAGCTTTTCTCAGAGTAAAAAAATAAGTAATATGCCTTATCCTGAATATCTAACTCTTCCCAAAAAAGAAGTCCACAAAACTATTACTTTTCAACTACAATTATAACTACAATTGAATCTGCTCCTTCTTATCTTTGGCTTTTACAATTCTTTCTCTCCATAAACATGGGCATTTTGTTTTGAGTTCTGGGTGCTTTCTTTGATCATCTTTGGTTTTAGTTTTCTAGGGACTTTGTTTTGTTTACACGGGGTCTCAGCTATGTAGTCCTGGTTGGCTTGAAACTCATTCTAGAGACCAAACTAGCTTTAGATTCACCGAGATACACTTTCCTCTACCCTGCCTCTGCATGTGATTCAGAAGTGCTAGAATAAAAGACATGCCCACCAACACAAGGGACGTGGTAAAACTACTCCTAGCCAATGGCGACAAATTGCTAGGATTTTTGTTGTTGATGTTTTGGAGGTTTTGGGTTTTTTTGATTTTGGAGGGTTTTGTTTGTTTGTTTTGATGTTGGACTCAAGTGTAATTTGATCCAAGTTGTTTTATTTTAAGAATAGGAAGTAGCTTCCTGTCATGGGTCTTGCTCTGTGGGCTAAAATCAGCTTATAATGGCATCACTTCTAATGACCAGAGATTAAATATTAGAGTTGTCTCACTGACACTGCAGGCTCAGCTTCAGATGCACAGATTATAGTCACACTATATAGCCTCAGTGCCAAGACATCCACAAGAGGATCTGGGCTCTTACCCCAGAGATGGCACTGTCATCCACAGACTTCAGTTTCTGAGTGATATCACAAAGCCTGCAAAACTGCAAACTGACTCCTAAGTCCAGCACGGGGAAATGTAAAGTCAATGAATGAGAAGAGAGCATAAACCCCACGCAAAAAGAAGCCTTTTTATCACTACATATGCATGCAATTCCACTGAGCAAAAGTTACGATTAACAGAAAAAGAAGAAAGCAGAGTCAACATGGATGTTTGTGCAAGCAACTGTTCGGTCCAGGGAGGCTTTGCCAGCTGTCTGGCTCTGAGAAATCCAGAGCCATGGCTGGCTGATTGCAGAGCTGGGAAGCTAGTCAGAACCCAAGCTCATTGCCATAGGAACACGAACTTCTGCATTTTCCTTTTCCTCATAAAACTGTACATGAGAACTGCTAATAACTTTCACATTTCTTGGCTTTATAAGAGAAAAATCTTAAGATGTGCACAGCTTGGCACTGTCCCCAAGCTTAGAGCAGGATGGAGTTCTCAGAATGCTCTTGTAGGCTGGATCACTCTTATTCATTAAAAGGAAGAACGAAAAAAAGGCTTATATGAGGGAGGGAGTAGCACAGATTTTCATCTTCAGTGGAAAAAACCTAAATGAATGATTTTTCAAAGAGAGAGAGAAGGAAGGAAGGAAGGAAGGAAGGAAGGAAGGAAGGAAGGAAGGAAGGAATTTCTACAGCCACATCTGCGACTTGCCCTTCGAAATGTGTAATCACACCGTCATTGGTGGTCCAGCTTTCTTTATCACATCTAGGTAGTCTGTTTTGATGAAGTTGGTCAAGTACGTAATTTTTTATGCACATGCCTTGTATCATGCCAAAATTTACAGTAGGCATTGAAGATGAAAGTAGAATTCTCATCAAGGAATTATGACTGGCGGAGGAGACAATCTGTTCAGGGAGACGGCCAATCTAACAGATCACAAGAGGAACACAGCTAGAAAAGCACCAGTCACAGACAGACACAAGGAGCAGTTAGCCCCATAGGGAAAGGTATATGATAGGAAGCAAACCTTCCCTAGGGTCTACACTGACCAAGCAAGAGAAGACCAGCTGGCAAGTCAGAGATAGGACATTTCACCACAGGTAAGAATCTAGTACGATCAGTGTAAACCAAGAGACTCCCAGACTTAGCCAAGAACCTGGTGAATACTAATACTGAAGAGAAGACAATAGACTCCAGTAGGTTGTCTCTGCATGAACTACCACAGTTGTCAAGCTGTGTTGTCATTGTTAATGTAGTCAAAACGACACAGTAAAACCTATTTCTTAGACTCCCAGCAACCGCTATGAAACTTTTTCCTTGGTGATATTTAAAATGAATGTGATCGTGATTATAAAAACAGGTATTTCTAAATTTTTAGATGTCATATGTAAAACAATAAATAAATAGCAATTATAATAATTATTACTTAACAAAAATTTAAGTATATTCACAGTTCTGTTGTTGTTGTTGTTGTTGCTGATAATGATGATGATGATGATGATGCTGTTGCCCTGAGACAGGGTCTCTCTGTGTAGACCCAACTATCCTGGACTACCTATGTAATCCAAGCTGGCCTCAGACTCACAGAGATCCACCTGTCTCTGCCTCCCGAGTGCTAGGATTAAGGGTGTGTACCCTCACATCTGGCCCTCCTTACAGTCTTTGACTTTTGTGTGGTCCTCGTTTCTCCCATCGAATGTAATTATCATTTACAAAGCGATAAACAAATGGTTGGTTAAGATGTTTTCTGTGCTGTTTTCCTACATGTTGGGTTTTTGGTTGCTGGTGCTGTTGTTGTTAGAGCTTCCGTTAGCCTGCCACTTGAAATGAATCGGGATCGAATGCTTCTGTCGTCAGTAGCCAGTAAATTAGGAAGCACGAAAGACTTCTGATAAAGTCACACCTACAAATCCTGAACATGGATGTATCCAAGCTACAGGGATGGGTAGATAGCTTTCATCTGAAAACAACAAATAAAATAAAATAAATACCTTGGAAATAATAAATGCCACATAAAATAAAAGTAGTAAAGCCACTGTCTGAATCACTCCTCTAAACTATAAGCTAATAAGTGAACGCAGGTTTGTCTCATACTACTAAGCAGCATATAGGAAGTGGGGAAGCCAATATGCTGATTCTCACCAGCTAATGGCAGCAGGTTTATAATAAAAGGCTTAACTGTGGTCAGGCGCCTTCCTAAGAAATGTCTCATCCTGGACCTTCGGGGAAGCCTCGACTATTTGATACCAAAGAAGTAGGGGAAAGCTGTGAGTCAGTGATTCAATTACCTAATTATTATTAAACTTGCTAAAAAGAATTAGTCCCACTATCCCTTGTAATGAGGGGGCTAAAATGGCAGTCGGTAGAAGCAATTCCAGGGTTTTCATTATGTTCTGTGCCGAACATTAGCTGCCAAGTCTCTGCTCGGGAATTAATATATTGCTTATAAATGCCCCTCTCCTGCAGGGATGAATGCTACCTCGATTTAAGCAAATGCTCCACTGAAGTGAGAAGAATTTGCCAAGTTAGAGTTTTTAAAAAAGAATGTTTATTAGATGACTCGTATTATGTACCCTTGAACAATATGCAGGTTTTTTCAATATCCACAATCTCTAGATAAAATCGCATGTACCTATGCTTTGCAATGTCTGGAAGTTTGTTTTTATTTTTTTTTTAAATGTTCTGCCCCTTGGTTCTCAAATAACTGCAGAGTGGTGCTAATGTATTCATGACAGGGCTACTTTGATGGCTTGTCTAAGGCAACATTGAAGCCGAAGGATGCTTTTCTGCTTAGCAGTGGTTTAATAAGTTCTGCTTCTGTGCAGGGTTCACACGGGGAATGCAACTGTTCATCCAGGGCCTTGGCCCACCGAAGAGACTTAGCAGAGGACACTGATCACCCTTTCCCCTCTATGCTCATACTAGAAAGACGTGCAGACTTCAACTCTGCCACGGTGTTATGATCACACAATGGCATGCTTATAGACGGATAGATTTTTTTTTTTTAAGAAGTGCCAATTCCACCATTAGTAACACAAACCACTTTGGCAGAAAACAAATCATGATAACACTAATAAATGGGCTTTTTAAAGTACCTATCAGTTTGTTCGATTTGGTGAAAATAATAAGTAAAATATTAACCATTTGTTTCTAGTGAAACAGCTGGAGACTTGTCAAACAAGCCGAACAGTACTTCTGTTTTAAAATCACCCACATGGCTCAGTTCCCGTGATACGGGACATACATTTTATGGTAATTGCAACCCATGAGTGGTAAATGTAACATCGATGGCGAATCTGGTCTTTGTATTTTAAATTAGGAATTGATATGCAGGCTGAAAAAGTATTAAGTGACTGCTTCCCTCATTTAAATTCCTGAGTTTTATCTACTGGATAAAACTCCAATTGGACAAATAACGGTGTTCTGTTTGGTTTGGTCTGTTTTACTTCTGGCTTTCTTGTAGAAAATTCAGCACAGGTTTTTCTTCTGACTTAGACGCATTCACTTTGGGTTCTCGTCATTCTTTGTGCATGACTCTATCCGATTCCCTCACTGGGTTGCTTTGTGCACTTCTGTTTTACCCCCACACTCTGTGCCTTCCTTGAGGACAAAAACAAGCAAGTCTTTCTTGACTTTACATCCCCAGAGCCTAGGACTGTGCCTGGAACACAGTATTTGCTCAATAAATATTTGGTAGGTGAATAAAATAACCAACTCGACGGGAGATAAAGTTCAATGTAATGTGAATTAATATTAACAACTTGTCCTTTGATTTTGTTTTAATCCTTTTTCTCTACCTGTCTCATTGCCCTCTCCAGCTCTCTTCTGTCTTCTTCCCTCCCAAAATGTTATGTATGATTAACTGCTACCTAGAAAAATCATCATAAGCGTCGGGTACACAACTCTTTATTTATTTTGTTTACACACACAAGCACATGCCATGACATGTATGAAAAGGTCAAAGGGCAACTTGCAGGACTTGATTCTCCCCTTAGCACTATGAGGATCCTGGAGATGAGACTTGGGTCATCAGGCACGGCAGCTGGCGCCTTTTACCTGACAAGACTTCTCATGGACCCAATAAGTGGTTTTCCAACTAAGAAAATGGGGAAGTCACAGGAAGAGAAAGGTATTGTAATCGCTTTTAGAAAATGAAAAAAACACTTTGAAGATGTCATTCTGCCAGGTTTATCTTTTGCCCTTTGCCCTTGGTTCTCTGTACTCACAAGGCTACCATGACTACCCGTTTGGGAGACGAATGTAAGATAATGAGTATTCATGGATTCCTAATAACATTGATAAAGATGTTCCTGAAAGGCAGGCATGATAAAGTGAGACCAAGGCCAGCTTGGTCTGCAAACCCAGAATCTATCTAAAAGAGAATGAAGAAAGTGTGCTTGAATATTAAATGCACCCTAGATTGTTCTCTGAATTATCAGTTCTTAGCGTTTTCTAAAGATAAACCATCGTGTAAATGACAGGTTCACATTAAAAGACTCAACCTTGATACTACAGATTTCAGCCCATTTCTCAGATGAATTAAACAAGCATGGGTCTTCTCTGCTTGACCCTCAGTGTGTAAGGGAATCGTCCCTACCCAATGATTCCCAAAGCCCCAGCGTATAGGAAGACTCAAGCCCACACCTTCCCATTCACTTCAGAAGGAGACAAACTAAACAGCATGTAGAATCTGCATTATGGGTCCAGTGGAAAGCAATCGATGTCTGAATATTTGTTCAATTCAATCAATGTCTGCATACTTGTTGCCTACATGTTTGCTAAGTATTTGCATGCAAGAATCAAGTTAATCAACGCACAAAACTAGTCTGACTTCAGAGAGAACTTCCGTGTAATTGGGGAAGTGGGAAGGCTAGAATGTTGGCTCTTTACAGATGTCAACTTCTCTCCTATGCAAATGAATCAATCAGAAAAATGCAAAATGTTTGCTGAAGAACACAGGTGAAACCTGTGTCTTATGACTGTCTAGGCTAATCTGGATATTAACACAGCTCGTTGTTTGCTTTACTTGTACTTTTTAAATCAGGTTTGGCTACTGAGTTATCATCACTTTATTAACAGATTTATCATTTAAAATATGAAATTACAGTGAAATTCATAAATTATAAGTCACAAGGCTGCCCCACCTCTGTTCTGCAGCTGTTTCTGGGGTGCAGATGGTAAGAGCTGAGCATAGAGGGCAGAGCATGTGGTAAACAGTCCGTGAAGGCATCCATTCTGTTCTGTTAATGCTGCCACGAGGCAGTGTGGTATCCAAAAGATGGATTTTGAACATAATCAAAATTACTATCTTCTAGTGGTATTGCTTGGTAGACAAGGTCTTTATTTTTCTCAACCTCAGATCTTCATTCAAGGAAAAATAAGATTTGCCCTTAATGGTTGATTTAAAGAAAAAAAAATCAAGTTAATCTTTGTCATGTGGTAGTTAATTGCTTCTTTCTTTTCTTTCCTTATTTTTTAAATAAAAGGACCCTTGGCTGTGTAAAAATGTGAAAACCTGGGGCTGGTCTTTATACAACATCGACTGCAGTCCCTTAAATCAAACCAAGTTGACAAACAACTACATCAATGGCAACTCACAATAGAACTTCCAGGGTCTTTAAGACCCTGTATTAACTTTAAATAAAACTCAGAATTCTACCAGCTTCAGTTTCCAAAAGAAGTCACAACAAACTACGAGAATACAGTCCCCATGTAAGCTATGTCTTGCACTTCATTGATAATGATCTAGCCAACGGCTAGAAAAAGACTAAAAATCTTCTCATTGTCCCCAAGGATGGGGAGGCTTTATTCTTTTAAAAAAAAAAAAAGTAGAGTATTGACCAATGTGTTTATATGCAGTCATGCAAAACCTGTAATAGTGACTCAAAGGAAGAAGGTGCTGAGAGAAGGCTCAGAGGGTAATTTAGGTGCTTGTTGTCAAACCTTGGTTTAATAACCAAAAGCCATGTGAGAACCATCTTCCACAGTCTGGCTCTAATGTGCATATGTACACCAAAGCACAAGTACAAATAAATAAATGCCAACAACAAAAAAAAAAAAATGAACAAGGTTCAGCAGCCAGTATTCACTGGGTACCTGTTGCTGTCCAGCGCTCCACTGACCTTGGGTTTCCTCCTCACCACCACAGGGCTAGTTGCACGGCCTGTATCCTAAGTCAGGTCAAGGCCATGAGGGGAGGAGTGAGTTTCTTAACACAATAAACCGGCTGCCTCTGTGACTAAACTTCAAACTGAAACTTACCTCACAATTTCGCAACTATTTACTCTACTGTATCCTCTCAGACTTCCAAAATAGAAAAAAGTCTGGCAGGCCCAAATGCAGAGGTAGAGTGTGAGAATGGAGGAGTCGATGACAGCCTTACCAACACAGAACAGGAAAGTCTTAGAAATTAACGAGTCTAGAAAAGTCTTTCTGAAATTCAATGGTGAGCCAGGCCTAGGCTACGTAGCAGCTCCCGGCCTGCCTTGGCTTCCCAATGAGACTCCTCTGAAAAGGCAAGGAAAAAAAGGGAAGGGATGTAAGAGTGAACAGGCAACAGGCATGCAACACTGAAATTCCATTGGTCTTTTTAGCATATTATTTTAACTACAATGTATCTAATAGCACTATACCAAGCAGAAAAAATAAATTGGCTGTTGGAATTTTCAGAAGACCTAAAATGTGCATTTTCATGGTCCCAGTTTATTTCGGTTGCTGCTCAATGTTGGCAATTTTGGAGCATCCCTGCTGGTTCAGTAAGTGAATGACAGTGTATGGTAAGAAACTCAGCTAGAGGCCACACATGCTGGCAACCTCCAGCGAGCCTTGTGGCTGTGGAAGAAATGCTGACTAAGTTCACAGCTGTGGCACCGGGTAGGAGATCCAAGTTTCACCTGAACAAGTTGGAGAAAGTCACACTGAGCCCCAGGGAGGAAAAAAGCTAAATGGAACTAAATTAAAGTTTATTAGATTGATCAGACCGCATGCTAATCAGTGATCTGCTGCTCAAGTCACATTACCGACACTGATTGAAAGAGTCATGGCTGACACCTGCAAATGAGTTTTAGGCACTTGATTTATACACACAGAACATATTTGGGGAGATCTGAATCGAATCCAACTATGTCAGGCTAATGTCTAAGTCATATCAATGGAAAGTAACAGAGATCCTAATGTGGGAACCGCAAGTCAGTTTGACACATCCACTCCGTTGGGGGGAAAAAAAATTCTTGCATACAAAGAAGTCACACCAAGAGTTGGTTTGATGATTATCACCAAGTCAAGACATAAGGGAGAGCAGAACCAAGCGAAGGAAAGCTGAATCAAAGAACAGAGAGAACGGGAAATTAAGACAGCACATCTAACTGGAAATGTCTAATCAGAGGCCAACATTCATTTTTAATTTAAAGACCGTTGTTGGGGCTGGGGAGATGGCTTAGTGAATAAGCTACTTGCTGTGCAAGCCTGAAGACCTGGGTTAAATCCCTGAGCAAGGCACTACCGTGCACACTTGTAACCCCAGCACTAAGGAGGCAGAGACAGACTGACCCCTGCTGCTTGCTGGCCACCCAATCTAGCACAACCATTGAGCTCCAATGGGAGAGTCTGTCTCAAAAAATAATGCAGAGAGTGGCCATAAGAGAACTATGCCAGAAGCATAGATGAATATGCTTGGATTTTTCCTCGGTGTCAGAATTTATCAAGT
The DNA here is from genome assembly GCF_021556685.1 of Rattus norvegicus. Lineage (NCBI taxonomy): Eukaryota > Metazoa > Chordata > Mammalia > Rodentia > Muridae > Rattus > Rattus norvegicus. The sequence goes on from NC_141536.1 coordinate 40,804,922, forward strand.
AACCATAAGTTCACAGTGTCCAGCAGTCTCTTTAACAGCAACTTTCAATAAAATCCCTTCTACCCCAATCTGGCCAAGGTGAGTGCAGATTTTTGTATATCAATCTTAATTATTAATATAAGCTGTCATATCCACACATAATACAGTATATACTACATAATACAGTGTATACTGTATTATATACTGTAGATGGATCTGATAATCTATGTGCATACATGTGGTTTACAGAAATAATATGGGTAAAGACCTGTGGCAGAGTTCAAAAGGTTGCGGAAATGGGTGAGAAAGGGTTGCAAACCAAACCAGTGCTGGGAGGGAGCTTCTGCTCAGCTGCTGGGGTCAGGGCTTAAGAGCAAAGTTGTTCCGGCTGTGAGGTGGAAAACTGAACAATCCAGAACAGAAAACAGAGGCCGGGTCCAGATGGGCAAACAGCTGGATGGGCAGGCTGTCAAATAAGCCGTATCTAGAGCAGGAGACCTAGCAGAGCTGAAGCTCCAAGGTAAGTTGGGAATCTTCTGTTAGTCTTTGAGGAACACACCCTGCATCTAAGGACAGGTTGGCGTGAGAGTATTGCCATTACACTGTTAGACTTGTGAGATGCCCATCGCTTTATGGGATCCAAGCGAGGAGGTTATAGCCTTTCCTGTCTGGTAGGTCTAGGTTCTTGGACTTGTTTTCCCTGATGTGATGTTAAATCATCCATATGTCAGTACATTAGTTCACTCTGATAAGTGTAAAGGGTGGCTCTCTTTCTACTTACAGGAAGAAGTCATTGACCAGTGTATCCTGGATGGTGCTGTCTGAGAAATGGTGTGTCTAGCATCATACTGTGTCAGGGTCTCAACCCTGAGGCAGTAGCCATTGCCTTTCTTCAAAATCAAGTCAAAAACTGATTGTGAACTGGAGAGATGGGTTATCAATTAAGAGGACGGGATGCTCTTCCAGAGAACCTGGTTTCAAATCCCATTATCCATATGACAGCTAAGACCCATCAGTAACTCCTGTCCCAGATCTGTCCCAGATGCTTACAGCTTCAGAGGGCAATGCATGAATGAGGGACACACACACACACACACACACACACACACACACACACAAAATGAACACATAAATGAGTCTTGGTTTTTGTTGCAGTTGGTGGTGGTAGTGTTGGTTAGTTGGTTAGTTGGTTAGTTGGTTGGTTGGTTAGTTAGTTGGTTGGTTAGTTGGTTAGTTTGTTGGTTGGTAGGTTGGTTGGTTTCTCTAGCTTGTTTGATTGTTTGGTTTTTTTTCATTTTTCTTTTTCTTTGATATAATTGTATTTGTTAAATGTGTTTGGTTTTTAAGTGTTGGCATTCAGGTCAAAAAACTGAAAACAGCAAAACAAGTCCCTCTTTGTGTGAATACTGTTGTCAGAAGACAGAATGAACTAATTAAGTAAAAATACATAAGCCCATTCCTGAATAAAAATTGTCAGACACTTTAAAATAATTTATGAAAATTTTACATTTTATCTCTGGATGATGGAATTTTACTCCTGAAATCCCATTGAAATCATGACTGTCACTACGGATTTCTCATGGTGTTGTGAGAGACAATTCATTTTTTGGTCTTCTACTTGCTCTTTTTATTATTGGATATATTCTTTTTTTTGTACTTCTTTTTTTTATTAACTTGAGTATTTCTATATACATTTCGAGTGTTATTCCCTTTCCCGGTTTCCGGGCAAACATCCCCCTCCCCCCTCCCCTTCCTTATGGGTGTTCCCCTCCCAACCCTCCCCCCATTGCCGCCCTCCCCCCATAGTCTAGTTCACTGGGGGTTCAGTCTTAGCAGGACCCAGGGCTTCCCCTTCCACTGGTGCTCTTACTAGGATATTCATTGCTACCTATGAGGTCAGAGTCTAGGGTCAGTCCATGTATGGTCTTTAGGTAGTGGCTTAGTCCCTGGAAGCTCTGGTTGCTTGACATTGTTGTACTTTTGGGGTCTCGAGCCCCTTCAAGCTCTTCCACTTCTTTCTCTGATTCCTTCAACGGGGGACCTATTCTCAGTTCAGTGGTTTGCTGCTGACATTCGCCTCTGTATTTGCTGTATTCTGGCTGTGTCTCTCAGGAGAGAACTACATCTGGCTCCTGTGGGCCTGCACTTCTTTGCTTCATCCATCTTGTCTAATTGGGTGGCTGTATATGTATGGGCCAAATGTGGGGCAGGCTCTGAATGGGTGTTCCTTCAGTCTCTGTTTTAATCTTTGCCTCTCCCTTCCCTGCCAAGGGTATTCTTTCTCCTCATTTAAAGAAGGAGTGAAGCATTCACATTTTGATCATCCGTCTTGAGTTTCGTTTGTTCTAGGGATCTAGGGTAATTCAAGCATTTGGGCTAATAGCCACTTATCAATGAGTGCATACCATGTATGTCTTTCTGTGATTGGGTTAGCTCACTCAGGATGATATTTTCCAGTTCCAACCATTTGCCTACGAATTTCATAAACTCGTTGTTTTTGATAGCTGAGTAATATTCCATTGTGTAGATGTACCACGTTTTCTGTACCCATTCCTCTGTTGAAGGGCATCTGGGTTCTTTCCAGTTTCTGGCTATTATAAATAAGGCTGCGATGAACATAGTGTAGCACGTGTCTCTTTTATATGTTGAGGCATCTTTTGGGTATATGCCCAGGAGAGGTATAGCTGGATCCTCAGGCAGTTCAATGTACAATTTTCTGAGGAACCTCCAGACTGATTTCCAGAATGGTTTTACCAGTCTGCAACCCCACCAACAATGGAGGAGTGTTCCTCTTTCTCCACATCCTCGCCAGCATCTGCTGTGACCTGAGTTTTTGATCTTAGCCATTCTCACTGGTGTGAGGTGAAATCTCAGGGTTGTTTTGATTTGCATTTCCCTTATGACTAAGGATGTTGAACATTTCTTTAGGTGTTTCTCAGCCATTCGGCATTCCTCAGCTGTGAATTCTTTGTTTAGCTCTGAACCCCATTTTTTAATAGGGTTATTTGTTTCCCTGCGGTCTAACTTCTTGAGTTCTTTGTATATTTTGGATATAAGGCCTCTATCTGTTGTAGGATTGGTAAAGATCTTTTCCCAATCTGTTGGTTGCCGTTTTGTCCTAACCACAGTGTCCTTTGCCTTACAGAAGCTTTGCAGTTTTATGAGATCCCATTTGTCGATTCTTGATCTTAGAGCATAAGCCATTGGTGTTTTGTTCAGGAAATTTTTTCCAGTGCCCATGTGTTCCAGATGCTTCCCTAGTTTTTCTTCTATTAGTTTGAGTGTGTCTGGTTTGATGTGGAGCTCCTTGATCCACTTGGACTTAAGCTTTGTACAGGGTGATAAGCATGGATCGATCTGCATTCTTCTACATGTTGCCCTCCAGTTGAACCAGCACCATTTGCTGAAAATGCTATCTTTTTTCCATTGAATGGTTTTGGCTCCTTTGTCAAAAATCAAGTGACCATAGGTGTGTGGGTTCATTTCTGGGTCTTCAATTCTATTCCATTGGTCTATCTGTCTGTCTCTGTACCAATACCATGCAGTTTTTATCACTATTGCTCTGTAATACTGCTTGAGTTCAGGGATAGTGATTCCCCCTGAAGTCCTTTTATTGTTGAGGATAGCTTTAGCTATCCTGGGTTTTTTGTTATTCCAGATGAATTTGCAAATTGTTCTGTCTAACTCTTTGAAGAATTGGATTGGTATTTTGATGGGGATTGCATTGAATCTGTAGATTGCTTTTGGTAAAATGGCCATTTTTACTATATTAATCCTGCCAATCCATGAGCATGGGAGATCTTTCCATCTTCTGAGGTCTTCTTCAATTTCTTTCCTCAGTGTCTTGAAGTTCTTATTGTACAGATCTTTTACTTGCTTGGTTAAAGTCACACCGAGGTACTTTATATTATTTGGGTCTATTATAAAGGGTGTCGTTTCCCTAATTTCTTTCTCGGCTTGTTTCTCTTTTGTATAGAGGAAGGCAACTGATTTATTTGAGTTAATTTTATACCCAGCCATTTTGCTGAAGTTGTTTATCAGCCTTAGTAGTTCTCTGGTGGAACTTTTGGGACCACTTAAATATACTATCATGTCATCTGCAAATAGTGATATTTTGACCTCTTCTTTTCCGATCTGTATCCCCTTGATCTCCTTTTGTTGTCTGATTGCTCTGGCTAGAACTTCAAGAACTATATTGAATAAGTAGGGAGAGAGTGGGCAGCCTTATCTAGTCCCTGATTTTAGTGGGATTGCTTCAAGTTTCTCTCCATTTAGTTTAATGTTAGCAACTGGTTTGCTGTATATGGCTTTTACTATGTTTAGGTATGGGCCTTGAATTCCTATTCTTTCCAGGACTTTTATCATGAAGGGGTGTTGAATTTTGTCAAATGCTTTCTCAGCATCTAATGAAATGATCATGTGGTTCTGTTCTTTCAGTTTGTTTATATAATGGATCACGTTGATGGTTTTCCGTATATTAAACCATCCCTGCATGCCTGGGATGAAGCCTACTTGATCATGGTGGATGATTGTTTTGATGTGCTCTTGAATTCGGTTGCCAGAATTTTATTGAGTATTTTTGCGTCGATATTCATAAGGGAAATTGGTCTGAAGTTCTCTTTCTTTGTTGTGTCTTTGTGTGGTTTAGGTATAAGAGTAATTGTGGCTTCGTAGAAGGAATTCGGTAGGGCTCCATCTGTTTCAATTTTGTGGAATAGTTTGGATAATATTGGTATGAGGTCTTCTATGAAGGTCTGATAGAATTCTGCACTAAACCCGTCTGGACCTGGGCTCTTTTTGGTTGGGAGACCTTTAATGACTGCTTCTATTTCCTTAGGAGTTATGGGGTTGTTTAACTGGTTTATCTGTTCCTGATTTAACTTCGATACCTGGTATCTGTCTAGGAAATTGTCCATTTCCTGAAGGTTTTCAAGTTTTGTTGAATATAGGTTTTTATAGTAAGATCTGATGATTTTTTGAATTTCCTCTGAATCTGTAGTTATGTCTCCCTTTTCATTTCTGATTTTGTTAATTTGGACGCACTCTCTGTGTCCTCTCGTTAGTCTGGCTAAGGGTTTATCTATCTTGTTGATTTTCTCAAAGAACCAACTTTTGGTTCTGTTGATTCTTTCTATGGTCCTTTTTGTTTCTACTTGGTTGATTTCAGCTCTGAGTTTGATTATTTCCTGCCTTCTACTCCACCTGGGTGTATTTGCTTCTTTTTGTTCTAGAGCTTTTAGGTGTGCTGTCAAGCTGCTGACATATGCTCTTTCCTGTTTCTTTCTGCAGGCACTCAGCGCTATGAGTTTTCCTCTTAGCACAGCTTTCATTGTGTCCCATAAGTTTGAGTATGTTGTACCTTCATTTTCATTAAATTCTAAAAAGTTTTTAATTTCTTTCTTTATTGCTTCCTTGACCAGGTTATCATTGAGTAGAGCATTGTTCAATTTCCACGTATATGTGGGCATTCTTCCCTTATTGTTATTGAAGACCAGTTTTAGGCCGTGGTGGTCCGATAGCACGCATGGGATTATTTCTATCTTTCTGTACCTGTTGAGGCCCGTTTTTTGACCAATTATATGGTCAATTTTGGAGAAAGTACCATGAGGAGCTGAGAAGAAGGTATATCCTTTTGCTTTAGGATAGAATGTTCTATAAATATCCGTTAAGTCCATTTGGCTCATGACTTCTCTTAGTCTGTCGACATCACTGTTTAATTTCTGTTTCCATGATCTGTCCATTGATGAGAGTGGGGTGTTGAAATCTCCCACTATTATTGTGTGAGGTGCAATGTGTGTTTTGAGCTTTAGTAAGGTTTCTTTTACGTATGTAGGTGCCCTTGTATTTGGGGCATAGATATTTAGGATTGAGAGTTCATCTTGGTGGATTTTTCCTTTGATGAATATGAAGTGTCCTTCCTTATCTTTTTTGATGACTTTTAGTTGAAAATTGATTTTATTTGATATTAGAATGGCTACTCCAGCTTGCTTCTTCTGACCATTTGCTTGGAAAGTTGTTTTCCAGCCTTTCACTCTGAGGTAGTGTCTGTCTTTGTCTCTGAGGTGTGTTTCCTGTAGGCAGCAGAATGCAGGGTCCTCGTTGCGTATCCAATTTGTTAATCTATGTCTTTTTATTGGGGAGTTGAGGCCATTGATATTGAGAGATATTAAGGAATAGTGATTATTGCTTCCCGTTATATTCATATTTGGATGTGAGGTTATGTTTGTGTGCTTTCATTCTCTTTGTTTTGTTGCCAAGACGATTAGTTTCTTGCTTCTTCTAGGGTATAGCTTGCCTCCTTATGTTGGGCTTTACCATTTATTATCCTTTGTAGTGCTGGATTTGTAGAAAGATATTGTGTAAATTTGGTTTTGTCATGGAATATCTTGGTTTCTCCATCTATGTTAATTGAGAGTTTTGCTGGATACAGTAACCTGGGCTGGCATTTGTGTTCTCTTAGGGTCTGTATGACATCAGTCCAGGATCTTCTGGCCTTCATAGTTTCTGGCGAGAAGTCTGGTGTGATTCTGATAGGTCTGCCTTTATATGTTACTTGACCTTTTTCCCTTACTGCTTTTAATATTCTTTCTTTATTTTGTGCGTTTGGTGTTTTGACAATTATGTGACGGGAGGTGTTTCTTTTCTGGTCCAATCTATTTGGAGTTCTGTAGGCTTCTTGTATGTCTATGGGTATCTCTTTTTTTAGGTTAGGGAAGTTTTCTTCTATGATTTTGTTGAAGATATTTACTGGTCCTTTGAGCTGGGAGTCTTCACTCTCTTCTATACCTATTATCCTTAGGTTTGATCTTCTCATTGAGTCCTGGATTTCCTGTATGTTTTGGACCAGTAGCTTTTTCCGCTTTACATTATCTTTGACAGTTGAGTCAATGATTTCTATGGAATCTTCTACTCCTGAGATTCTCTCTTCCATCTCTTGTATTCTGTTGGTGAAGCTTGTATCTACAGCTCCTTGTCTCATCTTTTGGTTTTCTATATCGAGGGTTGTTTCCATGTGTTCTTTCTTGATTGCTTCTATTTCCATTTTTAATTCCTTCAACTGTTTGATTGTGTTTTCCTGGAATTCTTTCAGGGATTTTTGTGTCTCCTCTCTATGGGCTTCTACTTGTTTATTTATGTTTTCCTGGAATTCTTTCAGGGATTTTTGTGTCTCCTCTCTATGGGCTTCTACTTGTTTATTTATGTTTTCCTGGAATTCTTTCAGGCATTTTTGCGATTCCTCTCTGTAGGCTTCTACTTGTTCTCTAAGGGAGTTCTTCACGTCTTTCTTGAAGTCCTCCAGCATCATGATCAAAAATGATTTTGAAACTAGATCTTGCTTTTCTGGTGTGTTTGGATATTCCATGTTTGTTTTGAATGGGAGAATTGGGCTCCGATGGTGCCATGTAGTCTTGGTTTCTGTTGCTTGGGTTCCTGCGCTTGCCTCTCGCCATCAGATTATCTCTAGTGTTACTTTGTTCTGCTATTTCTGACAGTGGCTAGACTGTCCTATAAGCCTGTGTGCCAGGAGTGCTGTAGACCTGTTTTCCTCTCTTTCAGTCAGTTATGGGGACAGAGTGTTCTGCTTTCGGGCGTGTAGTTTTTCCTCTCTACAGGTCTTCAGCTGTTCCTGTGGGCCTGTGTCTTGAGTTCACCAGGCAGCTTTCTTGCAGCAGAAAATTTGGTCTTACCTGTGGTCCCGAGGCTCAAGTTCGCTCGTGGGGTGCTGCCCACGGGCTCTCTGCAGCGGCAGCAACCAGGAAGACCTGTGCCGCCCCTTCCAGGAGCTTCAGTGCACCAGGGTTCCAGATGGTCTTTGGTGTTTTCCTCTGGCGTCCGAGATGTATGTACAGAGAGCAGTCTCTTCTGGTTTCCCAGGCTTGTCTGCCTCTCTGAAGGTTTAGCTCTCCCTCCCACGGGATTTGGGTGCAGAGACCTGTTTATCTGGTCTGTTTCCTTCAGGTTCCGGCGGTGTCTCAGGCAGGGGTCCTGCAGCTCCTGGGCCCTCCCCCACGGGAGCCCAGAGGCCTTATACAGTTTCCTCTTGGGCCAGGGATGTGGGCAGGGGTGAGCAGTGTTGGTGGTCTCTTCCACTCTGCAGCCTCAGGAGTGCCCACCTGACCAGGCGGTTGGGTCTCTCTCTCACGGGGTCTGGGAGCAGAGAGCTACTGCGGGCCGGGATCCTCGGGTCTGGATATATTCTTATTTACATTTCAAATGTTATCCCCTTTCCCAGTTTCCCATCCATAAACCCCCATCCCATCCCCCATCTCTCTGCTTCTATGAGGGTTCTCCCCCAACTACTATAACCCACCTCCCCACCCTGAAATTTACCTACACTGGGGCATTAACCCTTGGCAGGAACAGACTTCTCCTCCCATTGATGCACAACAAGGCCATCCTCTGCTATATATGAAGCTGGAGCCATGGGTCTGCCCATGTGTACTCTTTAGATAGTGGTTGAGTCTGTGGGATCTCTATTTGGTTGGTATTGTTGTTCTTATGGGGTTGTGAACCCCTTCAGCTCCTTCAATCCTTTCTCTAACTCCTCCACTGGGGACCACGATTTCAGTTCAATGGTTGGCTGTGAGCATCCGCCTCTGTATTTCTCATGCTCTGGCACAGCCTCTCAGGAGACATCTATATCAGAATCCTGTGAGCATGCAATTCTTGGCATCAGCAATATTGTCTGGGTTTGGTGACTGTATATGGACTGGATCCCCAGGTGAGGCAGTCTCTGGATGGCCTTTACCTAGTCTCTGCTCTAAACTTTGTCTCCATATCTCCTCCTATGAATATTCTTGTTCCCCCTTGTAAGATAGACTGAAGTATCTACACTTTAGTCTTCATTTTTCTTGACCTTCATGTGGTCTGTGGATTGTATCTTGGGAAATCCCAGGTTTGGAGCTAATATCCACTTATCGATGAGTGCATACCTTGTGTGTATTTCTGTGATTGGGTTACCTCTCTCGGGATGATATTTTCTAGTTCCATTTGCCTAGGAATTTCATGAAGTCATCATTTTTAATAGCTAAGTAGTAATGCATTGTAGAAATGTACCACTTTTTCTGTATCCATTCCTCTGTTGAAGGGCATCTGGGTTCTTTCCAGCTTCTGGCTATTATAAATAAGGCTGCTATGGACATAGTGGAGCATGTGTGCTTGTTATATGTTGGAGCATTTTTGGGGTATTTGCCTAAGAGTGGTATAGCTGGGTCCTCAGGTAGTACTATGTCCAATTTTCAAGGAACCTCCACACTGATTTCCAGAGTAGTTGGACCGGCTTGCAATCCCACCAACAATGGAGGAATGTTTCTCTTTCTCTACATCGTCACTGGAGTTTTTTTTTCTTTTCTTTTACTTTTTTTTCGGAGCTGGGGACCAAACCCAGGGCCTTGCATTTGCTAGGCAAGCGCTCTACCACTGAGCTAAATCCCCAACCCCCTCACTGGAGTGTTTATCTTAACCATTCTGACTGGTGTGAGGTAGAATCTCAGGGTTGTTTTGATTTGCATTTCCCTGACGACAATGTTCAACATTTCTTTAGGTGCTTCTCAGCCATTCAATATTCCTAAGTTGAGAATTCTTACTTTAGCTCTGTAGCCCATTTTCTAATAGGATTATTTGACTCTCTGGAGTTCTAATGACAGTGTGCTTTGCCTTACAGAAGTTTGCAATTTTATGAAGTCACATTTTTCAAATAATGATCATAGAGCATGAACCACTGGTGTTCTGTTCAGGAAATTTTCCCCAGTGCCCATGTGATCGAGGTTCTTCCCCACTTTTTCTTCTATGAGTTTGAGTGTATCTGGTTTGATGTGGAGGTCCTTGATCCACTTGGACTTAAGCTTTGTACATGGTGATAAGAATGGATTTGCATTCTTCTATGTGCTGACCTCCAGTTGAACCAGCACCAATTGTTGAAAATGCTTTCTTTCTTCCATTGGATGGTTTTAGCTCCTTTGTCAAAGATCAAGTGACCATAGATGTGTGGGTTCACTTTTCGGTCTTCAATTCTATTCTATTTCTCTACCTGCCTATCTCTGTACCAGTAACATACAGTTTTTATCATTACTGCTCTGTAATACAGCTTGAGGTCAGGGATGGTGATTCCCCCAGAAGTTCTGTTATTGTTGAGGATAGTTTTCGCTATCCTGGGATTTTTGTTATTCGAAATGAATTTGCGAATTGCTCTAACTCTATGAAGAATTGAGTAGGAATTTTGATGGGAATTGCACGAAATCTGTAGACTGCTTTTGGCAAAATGGCCATCTTTACTATATTAATCCATGAGCCTGGGAGATCTTTCCATCTTCTGAGATCTTCCTCAATTTCTTTCTTCAGAGACTTGACGTTCTTGTCATACAGATCTTTCACTTGATTGGTTAAGTCATACCAAGATATTTTATATTATTTATGACTATTGTGAAGAGAGCCATTTCCCTAATTTCTTTCTCAGCCTGTTTATCTTTTGAGTAGAGGAAAACTACTGATTTGTTCGAGTTAATTTTGTATCCAGCAACTTTGCAGGCTTAGCAGTTCTCTCGTGGAATTTTTTGGTATCACTTAAGTATACTATTGTATCATCTGCAAATAGTGATGCTTTTACTTCTTAATTTCCACTTTGTATCCCTTTGACCTCCTTTTGTTTTCTGATTGCTCTGGCTAGGACTTGAGAACTATATTAAATAAGTAGGGAGAGAGTGGGCAGTCTTGTTCTACTCCCTGATTTTAGTGGGATTGCTTCAAGTTTCTCTCCATTTAGTTTGATGTTGGCTTCTGGTTTGCTGTATATGGCTTTTACTATATTTAGGTATGGGCCTTGAATTTCTGATCTTTCCACGACTTTTAACATGAAGGGGTGTTGAATTTTGTCAAATGCTTTCTCAGCATCTAATGAGATTATCATGTGGGTTTTTCTTTGAGTTTGCTTATATAGTAGACTACATTGATGGATTTTCGTATATTGAACTATTCCTGCATCCCTGGTATGAAACCTACTTGATCATGATGGATGATCGATTTAATGTGTTCTTGATTCTCATTCACAAAAATTTTATTTGAGTAATTTTACATTGATATTCATAAGGTAAATTGGTCTGAAGTTGGATCTTTGTGTGGTGTAGGTACAAGCATAATTGTGGCTTCATAGAAGGAATTGGTTAGTGTCTCTTCTGTTTCTATTTTGTAGAATAGTTTGGACAGTATTAGTATGAGGTCTTCTATGAAGATCTGATAGAATTCTGCACTAAACCCATCTGGTCCTGGGCTTTTTTTGGTTGGAAGACTTTTAATAACTGCTTCTATTTCTTTAGCAGTTATGGAACTGTTTAGATGGTTTATCTGATCCAGATTTAACTTTGGTATCTGGTATCTGTCTAGAAAACTGTCCATTTCACCCAGATTTTCCAGGTTTGTTGAGTATAGGCTTTTGTATTTAGGATCTGATAATTTTTTTAATTTCCTCAGATTCTGTTGCTATGTCTCTTTTTTCATTTGTGATTTTGTTAAGTTGGAAACTGTCAGAGTCTCTGTGCCCTCTGGTTAGTCTGGCTAAGGGTTTATGTGTCTTGTTGATTTTTCTCAAAGAACTAGCTCCTGGTTTTCTTGATTCTTTGTATTGTTCGTTTTGTTTCTACATGGTTGATTTCAGCCCTGATTTTGATTATTTCCTGTAGTCTACTCCTTTTCTGGGGTGTAGTTTACCTCCTTGTGTTGGAGTTTTCTACTTTCCTGTGTAGGGCTGGATTTGTAGAAAGATATTGTGTATATTTGGTTTTGCCATGGAATATCTTGGTTTCTTCATCTACATTAATTGAGAATTTTCCTGGATACAGTAGGCTGGGCTGGCATTTATGTTCTCTTGGGGTCTTTATGATATCTACCCAGGATCTTCTAGTTTTCATAGTCTCTTTTGAGAATTCTGGTGTGATTTTGATAGGTCTGCCTTTATATGTTACTTGACCTTTTTCCCTTATTACTTTTAATATTCTTTCTTTGTTTTGTGCATTTGGTGTTTTGACTATTATGTGACGGGAGGAATTTCTTTTCTGGTCCACTCTATTTGGAGATCTGTAGGCTTCTTGTATGTTTATGGGCATCTCTTTCTTTAGGTTAGGGAAGTTTTCTTCTATAATTTTGTTGAAGATATTTACTGGCCCTTTAAGTTGGGAGTCTTCACTCTCTTCTATACCTATTATCCTTAGGTTTGATCTTCTCATTGTGTCCTGGATTTCCTAGATGTTTTGGGTTAGGAGCTTTTTGCAGTTTACATTTTCTTTGACTGTTGTGTCAATGTTTTCTATGGTGCTTTTGCCCCTATGATTCTCTCTTTTTATCTCCTGTATTCTGTTGGTGATGCTTGTGTCTATGACTCATGATCTCTTTCCTAGGTTTTCTATCACCAAGGTTGTCTCACTTTGTGATTTCTTTTTTTTTTTCTATTTCCATTTTTAGATCCTGGATGGTTTTTTTCAATTCCTACACCTGTTTGGTTGATTTTTGTGTTTCCTCTTTAAGGACTTCTACTTGTTTACCTGTGTTGTCCTGTATTTCTTTAAAAGAGTTATTTATGTCTTAAAGTTCTCTAACATCATCATGAGTTGTGATTTTTAAATCAAAATCTTGCTTTTCTGGTGTGTTGGGGTATCCAGGGCTTTCTGTTGTGGGGGAACTGGGTTCGGATGATGCCAAGTGGCATTGGTTTCTGTTGCTTAGGTTCCTGCCCTTGCCCTTACCCTTTCTTATCTCTGGTGTTAACTGGTCTTGCTGTGTCTGACAGTGGCTTCACCTTCCTGTAAGCCTGTATAACAGCACTACTGGGAGTAGCACTACTCTTTCCTTGCAGGATCTAGGTACAGGGAGCGACACAGGATCAACTCTGGGGGCAGGCAGAAAGCAGAAGTATCCTGCCCCAGACTACTCCTCAGTTCATGTGTTCTGAAGGCTCTGGGCAAGTCCCTCATAGCCAAAGTGCTCTCAGGTGTGTCAACACTCCTGGGAGACCAGCTTTCTCCCAGTGGGATCAGGGTACAGTAAGCCAGAGTCTGTGAGAGCTTCTTTAGATGTCCAATTGTCTCATTTCCAGCATCTCACGTCTCCCAGTAAAATACTTTCCTGTCAACTAGCTTGCTTCTTGTCCTACATCAGACCATATTCTTGGCCTTCTGGGTCTTTTCCTTTTTTTTTTTTTTTTTTTTTTTTTGCACATTTGTCATTTTCACTGAAACCACCAATCAAATTTGTATTTTTTTTTAACCCTTGACTCCAAATATAGCTTGTCTTCTTCAGTGGTGCACTTGAGCAGACTGCCTTGACTTTACATAACCAGTCTGAGGAATTCCAGGAAAAGAACACAAGAAAGATGTCCCTATGCAGGAACATCACAGACTCCCACTGCTCTTATGGAACACCAGAGTTTTAATCAACAAACATTCCTCAACTTGGTTGTTTGTCTGCTCTTGACTTAAGGAAACTGTTTCTTGACATTTCTTATCCAGTTCCATAGCATGATTTGAAGGGAGATGGTTTGTCTACAGTCCTGAAAAACTCTTTCCCACTGTGTCGTTTGTTTTCAGGGATTGACTCTGGTGAACATGATTAATTATTTCCAAGTTTCTTTATTTCATCATCTTTACTAGTTGGCATTATGTCTTTTTTATACAGTGCATTAATTTTCGTTTTATATTTTTATCTCTAAATATGTATTATCTACTCTTCATTTTAAGCCATTTAACACAAAGATAGAAGTTTAATCACCCTTACTATAGGATAATGTAATACATAGTGTTGGCTTTTTTTCTTCCTTTAAAGAAAAGCTGTAAAGCCGTGCATGGTGGTGCATGTCTTTAATCCCAACACTTGATAGCCAGAGACAGAATGATCTATGTGACTTTAAGGCCAACCTAGATTATATAGTGAGCTATAGAATAGTCAGGATTGTGTAAAGAAACCCGGACTTGATAGAAGGAGGGGGGGAGGAGGAAGAGGGGGGAGGAGGAGGAAGAAGGAGAAGGAGAAGGAGAAGGAGAAGGAGAAGAAGAAGAAGAAGAAGAAGAAGAAGAAGAAGAAGAAGAAGAAGAAGAAGAAGAAGACTACAAGGAGGATGAGAGCAAGTGAACAGAGGAGGATGGGAGGATGGAAAGGAGGAAAAAGAAGAAGGGAGAGAGAATAAAAAGAAAAATGAGAAGAAAAGAAGGGAAAAGAAAAAACTGTAAAGTATGTATGCTGACTCTTTTTCAGAATAACTAGCTTCATTGGTAACGTTTTGCCTACTATGCCTGAGGCCCTGGATTAGATCTCTAGAACCACATAAGCTAGGCATGATGGTCCATGCCTGCATTCCCAGCACTCTGGAGGAAGAAGCAAAAGGATCAGGAGTCCAAAGACAACCTCAGCTAATAGAGAGTTTGGTGCCAACCTGGAGTGCATGTCTCAAAACAGGGCAAAGTAATAGCCAAATTATGAAAAAATAAAAATGATAAACTCCAGGAGCAACTGGAGGGGCTTTAATGAAGTATCCCTTAGCACAGGTTAAGACAGTGGCTCTGAACTGAAGTCAATGACTTCTCCTTTAGAGAATATTTGGCAATGGTATCACTAGAAAAGTGCTACTGAGATCTAGTAGAAGAGGGGAATGCTAGTGCTAGAACAGGCCCTATAACAAAGAACCATGCAGCAGAAATATCAAGTTTTAAGAAAACCAGTAGATGCTGTGGACATAACTCAGCATTAGAGAGCTTGCCTAGTGTGCGAGGCCATGACTTCTATTCCCAGCACTGCAAAAAAAATAAATCGAAAAAGAAAAAAATGACAACAAAGATCCTCCTAGAGGTTTCAAGGCAAGAAGAGATTACCTCTAGGTCCAAATAAGAAAATTTGGGGGCTGGAACAATGGCTCAGTGGTTAAGAGCACCGACTGCTCTTCCAGAGGTCCTGAGTTCAATTCCCAGCAACCACATGGTGGCTCACAACCATCTGTAATGGGATCCGATGCCTTCTTCCAGTGTGTCTGAAGACAGCGATAGTGTATGCATATACATAAAATAAATAAATAAATTTTTTAAAAAAAGAAAATTTGGAAGGACTGTAGACAGAACCTGTTTAGACCACAGAATAAAGAGCAATCATATGGCTGGGATTCATACAAGTTTTAGAAGAACAAAATTGACAGCTTGAGGACATTTCAGGAAAAGATCAATTTACAAATGTGAACATCAGCACAGAATTAAATATTTCAAAATTTAAAAGTCAATAATGTTTAGGACCTAATAAATATAGCTACCCTCACAACATCCAGATAAAAGAAATGTTGTAACATTTTAGCAATTAACTAAGAGACAACTTGAAAAGACATTTGATCTAATTTTTTTGTTCCTTTATATGTCTATTCACACAATAACTTCACAATAGTTTCTATATAAAGTAAAAAGCTAAGTCGATATTTTCTCAAGGGTAATGGGTTTAAATTAGTTTATGACATCCACAGCTGTAGTAGTTTTGAAGGTGATTTGTGGCCTCTCACTTAAAGTTAACACCATCGTATTAGTTAACTTTCTCACTGCTGTGATTAAATACTTGGCAGAGGAAACTTAAGGGGTAAACTTTTGCCCTGGTTATACTTTCAGAGGTTTCAATGCCTGTAGTGGAGAGGATATGGCTGGGCAGAGCTGGTGGCCTCCTGGCAGGCAGACAGCAAAGCACAGGAAGTATCTGGTAAGATACAGTCCAAAAGGGCATTCCCTCAGTGACCTACTTACTCCAATTGGCCCCTGCCTTCCACAGTTCTACTGTCTCGCAAAAGCCTATTCAGATTCTGAATCCCTCCAATAATTTATTAGGTCAGAGCCTCTCCCCTCTAACTGTTCCTAGAAATGCCCTCCCAAACACACAGAGCTGTATTATCCTAATTTCCTAGGAGGCTCTCAATACAGTCATGTTGGAAATCATCACACTCGTGTAACATCTTAATTATTGTTGAACCACATGTGGGGGAATTTGCATCATTTCGAGCGTAAGCAGTATACTTACAGTTTATTCACGTTTTTGTAGGTAGTAACTGGCATTAAATATTCTGAAATGACAGTACTCTGTAACCAGGTCTCCTGATTCATTAGTTTGCTTTACACAACCATCATCAACTTTGGTAAGCCATGTCAAAGTGCCAGTAACACAATAAGATGTTTTGCAATGCACATGTATGATTCATTTGTTTCTCAGATTTAGAAAAATTGAGAGCCTGTTTCTATGTTCTGTACATAATTTATCTCTTCTTAATGAATTATAGCTTTGGCATGACTGGAAGATATTTTGTTTTATGTTTTTATTAAAACTGGTATATATTGATTTTTATCACTCAAGTTATAACTTATTCTTCACAGTCTACTAGTTTTGTAATTTAGATTGTCTATTCTATTTTGGGTTTTTTTTCACTTTTGTTTTGTTTTGTTCTTGTTTTATTTTTAGGTTTTGGTTTTTGTAAGACAGGATTTCTCTCTGCAGCATTGGCTGTCTAGAACTTGCTCTGTATAAGAAGCTTCTGGAAATCTGCCTACCTCTGCCTTTCTCCCGCCTCTGCCTCTGCCTCTGCCTCTGCCTCTGCCTCTGCCTCTGCCTCTGCCTCTGCCTCTGCCTCTGCCTCTGCCTCTGCCTCTGCCTCTGCCTCTGCCTCTGCCTCTGCCTCTGCCTCTGCCTCTGCCTCTGCCTCTGCCTCTGCCTCTGCCTCTGCCTCTGCCTCTGCCTCTGCCTCTGCCTCTGCCTCTGCCTCCTAAGTGCTGGGATGGAAGGCATGTACCACAACTGCCCAACTGTCTGTTATTGTAATAAATACAGAAATGGTATAATAAAGTGCCCTTTACTTGGATCAAGGACCTCCACATCAAACCAGACACACTCAAACTAATAGAAGAAAAACTAGGGAAGCATCTGGAACACATGGGCACTGGAAAAAATTTCCTGAACAAAACACCAATGGCTTATGCTCTAAGATCAAGAATCGACAAATGGGATCTCATAAAACTACAAAGCTTCTGTAAGGCAAAGGACACTGTGGTTAGGACAAAACGGCAACCAACAGATTGGGAAAAGATCTTTACCAATCCTACAACAGATAGAGGCCTTATATCCAAAATATACAAAGAACTCAAGAAGTTAGACCACAGGGAGACAAATAACCCTATTAAAAAATGGGGTTCAGAGCTAAACAAAGAATTCACAGCTGAGGAATGCCGAATGGCTGAGAAACACCTAAAGAAATGTTCAACATCTTTAGTCATAAGGGAAATGCAAATCAAAAGAACCCTGAGATTTCACCTCACACCAGTGAGAATGGCTAAGATCAAAAATTCAGGTGACAGCAAATGCTGGCGAGGATGTGGAGAAAGAGGAACACTCCTCCATTGTTGGTGGGGTTGCAGACTGGTACAACCATTCTGGAAATCAGTCTGGAGGTTCCTCAGAAAATTGGACATTGAACTGCCTGAGGATCCAGCTATACCTCTCCTGGGCATATACCCAAAAGATGCCCCAACATATAAAAAAGACACGTGCTCCACTATGTTCATCGCAGCCTTATTTATAATAGCCAGAAGCTGGAAAGAACCCAGATGCCCTTCAACAGAGGAATGGATACAGAAAATGTGGTATATCTACACAATGGAATATTACTCAGCTATCAAAAACAACGGCTTTATGAAATTCGTAGGCAAATGGTTGGAACTGGAAAATATCATCCTGAGTGAGCTAACCCAATCACAGAAAGACATACATGGTATGCACTCATTGATAAGTGGCTGTTAGCCAAAATGCAAGAATTACCCTAGATGCCTAGAACAAATGAAACTCAAGACGGATGATCAAAATGTGAATGCTTCACTCCTTCTTTTAAAGGGGAACAAGAATACCCTTGGCAGGGAATAGAGAGGCAAAGATTAAAACAGACTGAAGGAACACCCATTCAGAGCCTGCCCCACATGTGGCCCATACATATACAGCCACCCAATTAGACAAGATGGATGAAGCAAAGAAGTGCAGACCAACAGGAGCCGGATGTAGATCGCTCCTGAGAGACACAGCCAGAATACAGCAAATACAGAGGCGAATGCCAGCAGCAAACCACTGAACTGAGAACAGGACCCCCGTTGAAGGAATCAGAGAAAGAACTGGAAGAGCTTGAAGGGGCTCGAGACCCCATATGTACAACAATGCCAAGCAACCAGAGCTTCCAGGGACTAAGCCACTACCTAAAGACTATACATGGACTGACCCTGGACTCTGACCTCATAGGTAGCAATGAATATCCTAGTAAGAGCACCAGTGGAAGGGGAAGCCCTGGGTCCTGCTAAGACTGAACCCCCAGTGAACTAGTCTGTTGGGGGGAGGGCGGCAATGGGGGGAGGATGGGGAGGGGAACACCCATGAGGAAGGGGAGGGGGGAGGGGTATGTTTGCCCGGAAACCGGGAAAGGGAATAACACTCGAAATGTATATAAGAAATACTCAAGTTAATTAAAAAAAAAAAAGTGCCCTTTACTTATGTACTAATTGTGAAGTACATAATTCCTCGCTTGTTTTACTGAGATATCTAAAGTACCATTTTGCTATATACTTCTCAACTTCAACATATTTCTTCCTCTTAACAAAAATATGAACACTCTATTGGAGCCTCTCTCTGGGTCTTAGAGTAG
This sequence comes from Rattus norvegicus, assembly GCF_021556685.1. Classification (NCBI taxonomy): domain Eukaryota; kingdom Metazoa; phylum Chordata; class Mammalia; order Rodentia; family Muridae; genus Rattus; species Rattus norvegicus. The sequence continues at coordinate 40,823,580 of NC_141536.1, forward strand.
CTCTGAAGTTTAAGTAGTGTTCATTTCATTGACATGTCCCACTAAATGGAGTCATTGTCACATGTTGGGGAAGAAACCAGCTGAATGAGTAATCAAGTATCTTCAATGCCAGAGGCTCCACATTACCAAATCCAACCTACAGTCAAAGGTAAGAGACATTGAATTACACTGTTAATCAGTTGGCCTCCTGGTCATAAACAGGGCCAAGGATTAAGGATCAGAATAAGGAAGGTAAATACAAACAAAACAGGGAAAAGCCCATGAGACCTCAACCCTACACAAAGAATTACAGGCAACTAAGGAAAGTTAGAAATGGGAGAGGAGGCCTTCCAACCAACCAATAAATTGTCCAGTGGTAAAAGGTCAGCCTGGAAAACATACATACTAGTAACATTATACAGATTGAACAGGTTATACAGAATAAATATATATTCATATATAATATATAATCATCTAATAACAATTAGAAGAAGAGGAAGAGGAAAGGAAGTTATGAAAGGTCTATGGAAGGATTCAGGAACAAACAGAAGAAATAAACATAATTAAATTATAATTTCAAGAAAATGTGAACAGGAGATAAGAGGTTCTGTTAATTGACTGGAGCAACTTTTATTCTTTAGACTTTCTATCCTATGCCACTTATTTGGGGGCTGCTGTGCTTGTGTTCACAAAGGAGAAAATTTAAAAAAATAATCATATGATTGGTACTTGGTCATTTTTTTCATTGATTTATATCTTTATTTCTTTCAGAAACATGCTCTCTATTTACTTCATTGAGTTTTCTTTTTTTTTTCAATCTTTATTAACTTGAATATTTCTTATTTACATTTCGATTGCTATTCCCCTTCCCGGTTTCTGGGCCAACATCCCCCTAACCCCTCTCCCTCCCCTTTTATAGGTCATTTTAAAAAAAATCACTTCCTCATGAAGCATGGATAGTGCTACTTGGGTCTTGCTTATCTCTCAGAGTGAGGTCCAGTCCAGTCTCAGAGGCCACTAACCATAATGAGCTCTGTCTTCCCATGACTATCAGTCATTCTGTACAGTGCATAATGTCTGTCTGCTCCTGAGACTCACTGCGTGAGTCTGGCTCTGTGCAGCTGAATTCACTGTCAGGTTAAGTTCCCCACCGCAGTCACACTGCATCCATGAAGCCTCTTTTAAAATCTGGACATACAATAAATGTTCTGAGAGGCTCAGATGTTCACAGTAGTGCTTCCCAGAATGAACAGAGATTTCCTGCTCAGGAGGGAAAAAGAGGAGGAAGAAGAGGAGAGGAGGAAATGGAGGAAGAGGCCATGGCAGCAGCATGTCTAGCTAAAATATTACTTGTGACTACTGTGCCGTCTTGGTTCAGCAAAGCATATTTATCCTCTAACACATTCACATATCACAATCATTTTGAAAGCTTCAGCACATGTCTTCTAATGGTGTCACTCTATATAATGAGATATGCAAATTAGAATGTTATAGAGTCTTAATTTCATTATGTGATCATTCAGAATTGTAAATGTTCAGCTAGTTATAGCTCAGATAGGGCAATCAGTAAAAGAAAAAAAAAAGAAGAAGAAGAAATATCCTTTTGGCTGCTTGACCAAAAATGAAATAGACTCACATTGCTAATGGGAAAATTAACATGCGCCTCAGATGTGTATTGTACCAGTGGGTTAACATGGATGGCCTCCAGAGTTAAGTCATCACTTCCTAATAAATGCTTTATGAACCCTGGCTTCTGCATTTTGGGTCCCAGGGCACTACTTCACATATTGTGTTAAAGCTTACAGTAAACTCCCAAAGAAATAAAAAAGTGTAAAAGTCAAAACTAATGTGGCTTGTCTGGTAAAGAATATGACAGGGCATATTCTCTGTCATGGAGAAAATGTCTTTCATCTCATATACTCCCCATGTCAGTAAATAATGTTTATAGTGTTATCTCCCAAACTCCAAATCCGGACATGATTTGGCAAGATGTGAGACTGGAATCTGGGAACCTTTTCCATCTGAGAGGAGGTGGCTTCATCCATGTGTTTCCAACTTCTGTACAAGCAAGTAAACTATATCACGTGGTTGTATGCAGCCCCAGGAAAACACGAGTCCATTTCACCTCCTGTAGCTGCCATTCTTTATTCTATGTCTGCAAGATCAGACTCCCAAGGATGACAAACTGTTGAAATAAATAACATTCCTTCATCCTTTAAAAATCAAGAGTTATCCTCCCAATAGTCACCCCAACTCCTTTCTTCCACTTACACACCCGTTTTTTTCCTTCTCTCATACATCATAGTACAGTTTGCACATTACATACAGTCAGTACAGTACTGACCGCAATTGCCCTCCCTCTACTCATACCAGCCCTTCTCTTCTCCTTCTCTCTCTCTTCTTCCATTTCCCTTCCAAAGAAGAAGAAAGAAAAGGAAGGAGGGAGAGAAGGAGGGAGGAAGAAAGAAATGAAAGGAAAAGAAAGGAAAGGAAAGGAAAGGAAAGGAAGGGAAGGGAAGGGAAAGGAAAGGAAGGGAAAGGGAAAGAAAAGAAAAGAAAAGAAAAGAAAAGAAAAGAAAAGAAAAGAAAAGAAAAGAAAAGGGAAAAAGAAAAGAAAAAAGAGCGGCCTCCTAGGGATATCAACTGAACAAGGTATAACAAGCTTTAACAAATCTAGGTGCAAACCTTCATATCAAGACTGGATAAGGCAACCCAGTAGGAGGAAAGGGGTTCCAAGAGCAGGCAAAACCAATCAAACCTAGTTAGGAGTTCCACAAGAACATCAAGCTACACAACCTCAATGTATATGCAAAGAACCTAGCTCAGACCCACATAGCATCCACGATTGTCACTTCAGCCTCTGTGAGCTTCTACGAGCCCTGCTTCATTGATTCTGTGGGCTGCATTCCTGTGGTAAAACAGACATTCTTACTTCATTTAAAAATCAATACTTCTCATATACAGTCCATTCACTTCTGGCATCACAGCCACATCATGACCACCAGTCTTCCCGGTGACTCTCCCCATTTCCAAGGGAACACCATTCTAGAACCATGCTCTTTCAAGCTATCTTTCTGGCTCACTTACTGTAGTGTCTTGAATGCTCTACCTGGACCACACAAACTTTTAATCATATCAGAAAGAAGACAATTTTTTTTAAAAATTTATTTATTATATATAAGCACACTGTAGTTGTCTTCAGACACACCAGAAGAGGGCATCAGATCTCATTACAGATGGTTGTGAGCCACCATGTGGTTGCTGGGATTTGAACTCAGGACCTCTGGAAGAGCAGTCACTGCTCTTAACCGCTGAGCCATCTCTCCAGCCCAAGAAGACAATTTTTAAGCAGAAAAAAAATCACAACATCCTCTCAGACAATCTAGTTCTATCATTTGATTCTGGAAAGGTGTGTTTTACTCACTTACCTGAGAAGCAACAATACTGGGACTTCTCTGTGATGTTACATTGAATAACTTCATAATGATCTCAACAGCTTTCCAAGACAAGGCACTAGAATGCTAGCCCATTCATTGTTTCCACATGTGCCATCTCTTGTCGTTTCTTCTTTTTTTTATTCATTGCAAATCTAAGAAGCCTCCACAAGTTATATTGATTTTTTTTTACTGTAAATGTCTCTCACATTCTAGTCCTTTCTCTTTGGTCTCTATTACCACCAATACACTGGCTACTTCATGCCATACTTGTTATTGCATGGGCATCATGAAATACTACCTTTTAACATAGTCAATACCTTAGTGGGAGAAGACTCTCCTAACCCTTGAGAGATATAAGACCTCAGGAAGTCAAGAGGCTTGGCAGGGGCAGGGGGGTGACATCCTCTTGGAGACAGTGGGGAGGAGGAATGGGATGAGGAACTGTGAGAGGGGAACTGGGAGGAGGCAATGGCTAGACTGTAAAAAAACTAAAAGTAATAAAATATAATATATATATAGAGAGAGAGGGAGAGAGAAAGAGTCAATAAATTGCTTCTAATTCAACATAAGTGCATCAATTTTTATTTCACTTTTCTAAAAGTTTTTGATGGATACCCAATAACTAAAAGTAATGGTTCAAACTACACAGTTTGGAAAAGTTTCACAAAACTCCACCTCATGTAGCATTTCCTCATTGTCTCAGCCTTCCCTTGACTGGCATGGCAGATTCTACTGGAGGTCAGAATGCACAGAGAGTGCCCTCAAATTCCAAAAGTATCCCTAGGCAGAAATCATGATCAACAGTGTTAAGTGAGACTGGAAGCTGGATAGAGATGGGTCAGAAAAACCAAGTCAAAATTGTAAATTCTCAACAGTTCATAAGCAATTCCCTAATCACAGAAAGGGAGGATAAAGATGAGTATTTTTCCTTGTTGTCTCTTAAATGTGTACCTTCTCAGCACATCAAGCAACAGGCGCCTTACTCAGACTTCAATTTCATATGAAACGCAAAATGGCAAGAGTCTAAGTAGTAACAAATGCTCGAGCCTTTTGTCTTTACCTATAAAGTGTTTTGGAGAAAGAATAAGAGGGAGGTGAGGGGGCCGCAGATAGATATGGTATACTCAGGCTCTAATCTTGCCTCCTGTATGTGGCAAGCCGATAATTTAAACTCTTGAAATGTCTTTTCTGCCTTGTAAAGTAAGGATTATAACACTTAGCTCTGGCCCCCTTATACATGCATATTGACAGTACCAGGGATGGAACGAAAGCATCCTTCATGCACAGCAAGTCCTCCACTCCTGAGCTGCAGCCCTAGTCATCCAGTGCGACTTACCTTTCTGCTTTGGTAGCTCTTCCAACTTTACAACTTCTCGGCTGCAGTTCTGTGGTATCACTGTGCTACCATTTAGGTTTTTTTTTTTCTCTGCCTTCCCAATTCTGAAGTCCAGCACAACCAACAAATATGTATCCTATTGACAATTACAAACTTTAAACATAAAATTTCCAAGGTGAAAAAACCAATCGTCATCAAAATGCAAGTCTTTCATTTGAGTTCATTGTCAGAAATGACGTATTTGGTGGATAATAAATGAGGTTCAATTCCCATCTTTCTGATTTCACCTTGTCAAGTAAAAGCTTTGCATTGTGGTTAAACAATGTCTGTCCTGGTATGAACTGGACTGGGTAATAGAGGAGGGAAACATTTTAGCCCTCCCAGTGCTAAACAGTCAGAGAAACAGGCAACACTTAGATATAGATACTCCCTTCGTAAATGCCAATTTCATCATTATCTCCTATATTATTATACCTTTCTCTAAATGTTAGACTGAGTGAAAAGAGATCATATTGGAAGGTTACATGATACACTGTTATTGTTTCATTTATATAACTTTGTAAATGAGAAAATTGTAGACATAAAGAGACTCATGCCTCCCAAGGATTAGAAAACGAGGTACATGGAAGCTTGCTTAGAGTGTACAAACAACTTTGAAGTGATGTGACAGCCTGGTATTTGAACACAGTCATGGTTCTGGCCAGCCACACTGTGGTGATGCGGCATAGACAAACACATGCATGCAAATGAGCACAGTCAAAATTGGTCCACTCTCTACAAGCTCAGTGGATTCTCCTGGCATTGGTTTCCCAGTTAGGACGTAAACATCACTGAGGAGACTAGATGGGATGTTTTGCCACTGTTTATAGGAATAACTGAAAGTGAAATACAAGGTTTGGTGTGTGTGTGTGTGTGTGTGTGTGTGTGTGTGTGTGTGTGTGTGTGTGTAATTAGTGGCATGGAAGAATAGCAGTGTTCATTGGCTTTTAAAGTTCAGTTTAAAGAAGAAATCCCTGTACCAATACCATGCAGTTTTTATATCTATTGCTCATTAGTACAGCTTGAGGTCAAGGAATGGTGATTCCTCCAAAGTTCTTTTATTGTTCAGGATTGTCTTGACTATTCTGGGTTTTCTGTTTTTCCAAATGAAGTTGAAAGTTGCTCTTTCTATAAGAAAATGGTATTGGAATTTTGATGTTGATTGCTTTGAATCTGTACATTGCTTTTGGTAAGATGGCCATGTTTACTATATTAGTACTACTTATCCATGAGCATGGGAGATCCTTCCAGCTTCTGATATCTTCTACAGTTTCTTTCTTCAGGGACTTGAAGTTCTTGTCATGCAGTACTTGTCAGGCAAGTGAAAACTTGCCTGGTTAGAGTTACACCAAGATATTTTATATTGTTTGTGGCTATTGTAGATTGTGTTGTCTCCCTAGTTTCTTTCTTAGCACATTTAGCGTTTATTTGTATAAAGGCTATACGACCATGTAAATGAATGGAAATCTACAGCTGATGGGGGTGAGGATGTGGGGAGCATCCCTAGGATGAAACAGAGACCTAGGATAAAGGAGGCACCCAATAATCAATGAGGGTGAACATATCTGTGACTCACTACATTGGGCATATGGAACCTTAAGAGGCTACCTAGTGGAGTGAGGCAGGAACCCCAGTGGAGCAGTAGAGACACCAACCCACCCAAAAAACTTTCAACCCAAAATTTATCCTGTCTACAAGAAATGCAGGCATGGGAGCTGGAGCAGAGACTGAGGGAATGGCTAGCCAATAACCAGCCCAACTTGAGACCCATCACATGGGCAAACACCAATCCCTGACATTAATAATGATACGCTGTTGTGCTTGAAGACGGGAGTCTAACATGGCTGTCCTCTGAAGAGCTTCTCCCAGCAGATGACTCAAGTACAGACATGCATAGCTAAACAGCAGATGTAGCCTGGGGGTTTTTAGGGAAGAATAAGATGAAGTCTGTGAGTCCTGAAGGGGACAGGAACTCCACAGGAAGACAAACAGAGTCTAATGTGGACCACTGGGGCTCTCAGAGTCTGAACCACTAACCAAAGAACATACCCAGACCTGTCTATATGTAGCAGATGTGTAGCTTGGGGTTCATGTGGGTCCTGAATAACTGGAACAGCTTTCCCAAAAGATATTGCCTATATATGGGATTTGTTCTTCTTAGCATGGGATGGCCTCAGTGGGAGGGCAAGTGCCTAGCCTCACAGAGACTTGAAGTGCCAGGATGGGAGGATACCCAGAGGGCCCCCAGCAGCTTAGAGGAGAAGGGGAAGTGGGGAGAAGGGGAAGGATTGTGGGAGGGGATGACCAGAAAAGGGGCAGTGAGTAGGATGTAAGGTGAATAATTAAAAAAAATAAATTTAAAAAAACAACTATCAAAAATAATAAAGAAGAAAACCCACTGAGAATTGTATCAGAATATTTCTCAGGTATGGCTGGAATTCTCAGAGAAGAAAACATACAGAAGAGGGAAAAACATGTCTACTGTTTTTCTTTTGTCTATCTGTGACTTAACATGGTGACACAGTCCTGCAAACCCAGAACTTGGAGGTAAAAACAAGAAATTCAAGGCCAACCGTGGCTACACATTGAGTTTGAGATTACCTGCTTTGTGGGAGATCCCATCCCCCACAATTTTAAAGCATGTTTAGTTCAGAAATTATAACATTTATAGGCAGTGGTATGGTTTTACTATCTGCACCACCATTAGGATTTATATCATGCCCATTGTGTTAATCGCCCAAGAACTGTTCCTTGAGCACCTATTATATGTCCTGTCATTGACTACTTTTTCTCCCATAGTTTTTCTATTTTTTTTCTATATTTTACCAACTACCAAATTTAGGAGCCCTGGAATCTAACTAATCGATTTGATGTTTTGATCTCCAAATGAAAACATAGACAAGTCATCCTTTGGGCAAAGTGTATATATTATCATCCATTGTTTTATTCTTGGGATAATTTTTTAAAAGTTTCACCCATTGATACACAGAATAGCATCTTGATTTCATGGCTCCCTTCTCATCTTAAAACAAAAGGCTTCTGAAGCTTACATACATGATTACCCAAGCCACATGGTTCTTCCCAGCCACAAGACTTGCTCTTGGTCATGCTTCACTAGTTGTCTGTAACAACTGGATTGTCTGACATCAGTCGAGTAAGAAAACAAAAAAAGTGATACTTAGACAATGAGGGAGCTAGTAAGAAGGGGAGGAGGGGGTGGAGATGATAGGGAAAGAGGGATAGGGAGAGAGGGAGAGAGGGCAAGAGGGAGAAATATCAATGCAATACAAAAACCGAAACTTTTAAATTAAAGCCAGACTCTAGATACACCTGGAAATGTTTTTTTTAATTTTTGTCCTATAGCATCTTAGTCCAAAAATGCCAACAAATATGTTTGTTATTAAAGCTTAAATAACCATGACCAGCTTACACTTTTTCAAAGGGAGCTCCTGAAGACAAATTATAAACAAACACTAAAACTTACTGGACACAGCAGTTTACGTTGCTCTGGGTCACATGGAGACTCATGATCAACCTACGCCTTAGGCTTGGTCTGACTTATAAAGAGAATGTGTGTCTTTGCAAGCCATTGCTTAATATGAAATGACTGAAGAACCACCTTACTTACAAGCATCAGAAATGCTTGGCAGAGCATTGCAGTGATGCTCTCTCTCCAGTCTGATGTATGTAGTTCCAGGCTCTCATCTTCCTCCACAAACTTCACTCATTATCATCTAGGCATAGTGGTCCATGCCTAGAATCCCACACTCGGGAGACTGAAGCTGTAATGAACTGGAAGCCAGCCTGGGTTACATGTATAGAAGAAAAGAAATCACTTGTCTTATAGACTGTGATGTTAAACCTCCAAAGCTTTTTTTGAGGAAAAAGTCTCGCTGTATAGCTTTGGCTGACCTGGAACTGGTCGTGTAGACAAGACTGGCCTCAAACTTTACCTCCTGAGTGCAGGAATTAAAGGTGTGTGCTGGAGGTTGGGGATTTAGCTCAGTGGTAGAGCGCTTGCCTAGCAAGCACAAGGCCCTGGGTTCAGTCCTCAACTCCGGGAGAGGGGGGGGGAGTGGGGGTGGGGGGAAGGTGTGTGCTGATACCCCTGGCAAGTCCCCAAACTTTTTAAAGAGACAACTAGATTGTCTCACAAGGTCAGGCATGCTAAGGTGCCTAGTACCTCCCACAAGTTTACTGCTACCATAGAAAAATAATCATGAGGTTCAGAGGGGGCCTCAGGAACACTAGTATCACCTCCACAGTATACAAAAGCCAGGCACCTCACTAGGTCTGTTGGGGTGGTGGGAAAGTGAACCCTACAAGAGTCAGTACAGTGCAATGGATGTAAACAATGTCTCTGGGGCCCAGCTGTCGGGGCTTAACTCCTGGATTCAATATTTCCTAGTTCCACAACTCTGAGTGTGAACTTGTGTCCTTGTTTGTAGAATGGAGACTGCAAAAGCATCCTCTGCACCAGGTTGCTCTGATGGTTAAATGAGTTAATCCTTATAAAGAATACACAGTGAGCACTCCATCGATAATAGTTGTAAAGAATTATTCACTTACAGCTGGCTTGTTCCCAAAGGTTTAAACAAGCCAACTGAACGAAGAAGGCATGAAGTGTGTAAATCAAATCCATATTTATGATGTTTTTAGAAATACTATAGAAAGCACATAGCTCCCGAACAAAGATCACTGCTTAATGGCGCTCATCCGTAGCTACTGTCAATTCACATCAGACCTAGGGGACTCAGAACTGTGGAGTGACAGTTACCAGTGAGAAGGGACTAGAGGAAGAAGTCACCAGCATACAAAGCACAACAGTACTGAGCCCCCAGTAGTCACCTGTGCTTACCATGTGTTGCTCTTTTGCTAAAATGTTCAGCTCTGGCATGTGGTCCAACATATGAGGTTACTTGATACAATGCTATACTTTTAGTACTTTTGATAATGTGAGAGTGCTGTGTGTACAGGTTTCCACTGAGGCTAGAATCATCAGATCCCTCTGGAGTTTCAGGCATCTGAGAGTCAAACTCTCATCCTCTTCAAGAGCAGTTAAGCACCTATAACCTCTGAGCCATCTCTCCAGTCCTCAATGCTTTTTCAAACGTTTGTATTTCAAAGTACATAAGTCAAAAATGTACATCTGCCCCTGTAATTTCAACTATGGGCTACTTTTCAATATGATTGTTCTCTGTAAAAAAAAGAAAAACTATATTAAGTTCCAAAATAAGTATTAAACCAGCTCAAATCAACAGTGATATAAATCCGGGCCAACTCCATTCATGCAACGTTGTTTTAACAATGAAAAGTGTCTTGTGACTTGTAATGATGATATACAACTATCAGAAGTCTTTTTACCAATTTTAATAACATTTACATGCCCAGATGTGGGGAGGGTCTCCCACTTTCTCACACTATAAAATAGAACATCTCTCTTGAGGTTCCCACAACATAGGGAACATATGGTTATCCTAGAGCTACATATAATGTAGCTTATCTAATGCTTTTGTTGAATGCCCCATTAGCCTAAGTGGCTGTCTGGGGTGGAACTGTTTATAAGTTTGTGTTGTGTGCGTGTGTGTGTGTGTGTGTGTGTGTGTGTGTGTGTGTGTGTGTGTGTGTGTGTGTGTTTATACACTAGATCTCTTCATATAGCCCTCAAACTTATGATTCTTCTACACTTATTCTTCTAAAGGATAGATCTCAGGAGGATACCACCATGCCTTTTCTGTCCGTCTTTGTTTTTTTGAGATCAGGGGCTCTTTACCACCCCAACCTCCATACCTCAAGATATCCTCTTGCCTTAGACTTCTGAGTAGTAGAGACTACCAGGACTCATCACTGCTTGTGGTCTGTAGCTTTTGTTTTCCTTTGCTCCTGGGATCTGGTACATAGATGCCTCAAAAACCATCATTTAATTATTTCATTAATATCATTTTCTGTATGAATTTCCTCTTTAGGCATATTTGAACATGAAGAAAGCTATCTTTATCTAAATCCTTATGCTCCAATAAGAATCCAGTGTCCTTAGGGAGTATGCATAGTTGACTTCCCATTGACCTCTGAGCAACATTAATAGTCTCCAAGGTCCTATGAGATCCTTCTCCTACTCCTGCTTTCACCCAGATTTCCTGCTGTTCTCTGGTTCTCAGTGTCTCCTGAGCTAAGGATGAACTTTATTTTATGAACTGATATGCTGGCTAATTTTTTGTCAACTTGGCATAAGCTTTGGTCATCCAGAAAGAAGAAACTTCAACTGAGAAAATGACTCTATCATATTGGTCTATAAGGGCAGCATTTTTTTTCTTGACTAATGACTTCCGTGGAAGGATCCAGCCTACTGTGAGTGGTACCAGCCCTAGACAAGGAGTCCTGTATTGTGTAAAAAAGCAAGTTATACAAATCATAGAGAGAGAACCAGTATGCAGTGTTCTCCGATGGCCTCTGCTTCAGTTCCAGCCTCCAGGTTCCTGCCTTGAGTTTCTTCCCTTATTTCCTTCATGATGGAATGTAAATTGTGAGATTAAATAAACGTTTTCCTCCCCCCAGGTTGCTAGTGGGCATACTTCATCACAGAAATCAAAATCACACCAGCACAACCGTTTAACCAGAAATTTGCGGGGAGGATCGGTGTCCCGGTTAAGGTTTCTATTCCTGGGAAGAGGCCGAGTAACCACAGCAACCCGTCTAAAGGAAGACATCTAATTTGGGGCTGGTTTACAGTTTTAGAGGTTTATTTTATTACCACGCGGGCAGACATGATGCTGGAGACGTTGAGAGTTCTATATCATGACCCAAAGGTAGCAGAGTAAGACTATATGCCACACTGGGCATAGCGTAAGCATTAGCCACCTCAAGCCCACTTCTACCCATAAGGGCACACCTACTCCAACAAGGTCACATCTCCTAATAGTGCCACTCCCTATGGGCCATGAATTGAAATACACGAATCTATGGAGGCCATACCTATTCAAGCCCCCACAATAAGAAACAGAAACTTCTAACGTCTAGCTAAATTGGGATTCAAGGAAGCAACTCCTGGTGAAAAAGTATTGTCTGGTGGAAATTAGTAAAAGAGAAGGCAGGTTACTCTACTAGGGCTTCAGTGGTGGTGCCTTGCTCTGATTTTTGATTGTTAAGTTCTAAGCATGATATTATCCTGTCCTTGAACTGTTATTTGTTTTGATTAGTGACTGATTCATTCTTTAGTAAATATTTATAACCTTGAATTAGACACCTGCACTGATACAAGCACACGAATCTTTGACAATGGACATTATGCTTATTTTGCTGTAAACTTTCAATAAGACATAAATTTAATGATTTTCATAGAAATATTTGCATATTATACACCTCAATGCAAGTGATGCTTGCAGCTCTTTTGCCTTAAAGGATGGAACCTAGGTTCTGCTGAATCTATTGTGTAATTAAATCCATTGGAAAACAAATGCCTATTTAATATAAACTACATTTTCATATGTGCCAATATTTAAATTTTCTTCCTCTTATAAGAAATCATGATTTTTAATATGTGACTATTTCTTAGAATATGTATGCTTTTATTTGCCTTAAAAATTATTGAGCATTTTTTACAGTTTTGTTCATTATATGTGTGAGCACTTTGCCTGCATGTATGTATGTGCATCACATGTGTGTCTGGTGCCCACAGAAATCAGAAGATGGAATTGAACCCCCAGTACTAAAGTTATGCCTGCTTCTCAGCCATCCCACTATGAGGGTGCTGGGAATCAAGGCCAGTGCTCTGCCGGAGTAGCAAGTGCTCTTAACCTCTGAGCCATCTCGCAAGCCCCAGTTGGGCATTGTATTATGGTACTTGAAAAATAATGGTAGTGTGCACATTTCTTCATATACAAATATATGAACTAGAAAGTAATAGTGATTTTTCTCCTCCAACAGCTACCAGGCTTGACTTTTGTTTGTCTTTATAGAAATTTCAAAGAAACAATCACAACATGTTAAACTTCAAAGGAAGTCACACTGCGTGAACAGCTGTCCATAGAAGAATCCATAGCCTTCAGCTGGATCATGCAATCTGCTTTGAAATGTCACTTAAATGTACAAAAACTCTCGAAACAGATACAAGATGTCCTCTTTTTATGGTTCTGAATCACCTTTTGCAGAAGATTTAACACCAGCAAGTGTATATGACAAACCTGATTCTCAACTAAGAAGCTAATGAAGAGAGGTTAACCAGAAAACCAGGAAAGGAGATATTGAGGGGGAAGGAAAGGAAGGAAGAGGGGAGAAATGGAAGGAAACAGGTACTATGAAGACATTTTCGAAAACAAAATGTGATCAACAAGGAGCATGATTTAAATAAGTATAGAAGTTTCTTCAAAAAGTAAGAATAAAAAGATCATACACGCCTACAATATCAGCTCCTAACGTTGAGGCCTGAGAATTACCATAAAGTGAGTTCAAGGCCAACCTGAGATAGTCTCAAAGCTCTGTCTCAAAAACAGCCCCTGGATTCATCTTTCTTTCTTGTTTATTTACTACCACTGACTTACTGTAGGTAAGTATCTACAGGATAGTCGTAGATGATCCACCTGTCTGTCAAATCTATGTATCACCCTCCAGCCTCCTTCTATATAAAACAAAAACGACCTTGATAAAAGTTTGTAAAAGTAACTTTTATTTGCCAGCTGTAACTGCCATCTTGGAGGCTCACTGCTGAATAAGCCTATGTCTTTCTGAACTCTGGCTGACTGGTCCAACTCAGCTGCTCTGGCTCAAACTCTTCTCCAAGTAGACTGGTTCAATCTGGCTTCTCTTGGCTTCTCACTGAATTGCTCTTCTTGGCCTCAAACTAACTCTAGCACTTCGTTCTAATATTTCTGCTCCTCCTTATTCTATGGCTTCAACTGCTCTGCTGATCTGCACTGAAATGCATGAACTCTCAAACTCAGTTCCACTGCACTGCACTCACTGTGCTGACTCCAACTGACTCAACTCCCATATTTTAAAAAAAAAAAAAAAAATATGGAACACTTCATGAATTTGTTTGTCATCCTTGTGCAGGGGCCTTGTTAATCTTCTCTGTATTGTTCCAATTTTAGTATATGTACCGCCAAAGTGAGCACTCAATTCCCATCTCATTGAACTGAACTGAACTCCCTCTCTCCCTGCACTGCTCTTAAATAGCTTCTCTCCTGAGAGTTGGGATATCTTATCTCTGGCTCGTTCTGCCAAATCTTTCTCTGATTTGTCACTTTATTAGAATTAGTCACTCAATTAGATGTCATTGTTTGGGATTAGTGTTGTGTACTGAAGGATTACAGACAGAGGAATTAAAGGTGTGTGCTAAGGGCATGTCTTCATTCCAGCTGGATTACACACACACACACACACACACACCTACCTGTCTTTGGATGTGATGAGAGCAGCCATGTTGATGGGTTAAAATTCATCTACAAAAGTTTAAGTAAATACTTTCATTACCAAATTATTTTAATCACTGCCCACTAGTCAAAACAAAAACAAATAAATAAATAAATAAATAAATAAATAAATAAATAAATAAATATAAATAAATGCCAATGTGTGGCTGGAGAAATTTAATCAGATAATCAATACAAGCTCATCTAACGAAACCCTCCTTTGAGCCTCATATATAAATGTTTTCTAGAAATCCTAGGCTTTATCATGTCTCCAAGCTTTTGGGTCTATATTTCTTTCTTGTTTTAGGAGCAAACTCTTTTCTCTACAAAGACATTCATCTAAACAGTCATAACTTCTGCATCCCACAATAGGGGTTGTGGAATCGCGTTAGATCTCTTAACATATAATACTAAAAGCGTTTTCTTTGCACATGTGGGTTCCCCTTTACACTGTAGGAGATTTAAGAGGGATACTTTTCACTTAGCACATAGAGAGTTGACATGTTTTGGTTAAGTAAAAGAGAGGCCAAAGAGGCCCGTCACACTCAGTGCCATTATAAGCTACCAAGTAAAAGCATAAAATTAATAAGAGGAGAAAGTCTAATTAAAATAGAAAGTAATTTTCTGAACCCTCCAAGATAGTCATGATAGTCAAAGCAGACTGGGAATTAATCACTGAGTAGAAACTGTCTTAGCACTTAAGCATTTAAACCTCATTACTAAGACTCAGAGAAGACACTACTCTATGTCAGTTCTGGAGAAGAAACTTAAATAACATATATATATATATATATATATATATATATATATATATATATATATATATATATATAATTTAAGTTGTCTGTGGGTCTGCTGAATAAATGTAGATTCAGAACCAGCTACCAGTGGCAAGTTCTTTGTTTCGTGTCCTGGTAAAGGAGCAGGAATCCAAATCTTCTATACAAGTTACATGATACATGGGGTGCTTGCATCATAAAATAGCTAGTCCATAGCCTTTATTCAACCCCTACCTCAAAATCTTTGGAACTGTTTCCTAGAGTGTGTTTAAAATTTTCTGAAGCTGCCATTCTACTGAGCTCTAGTTCTTCCTTGTGTTTTTCTAAAACATGTATTTTCCAGGTTTGAGAGTATCACTCGAGTGCATGAAGACTTGGATTCAATCAACCGTACCCTTGATAAGTGTTTGCCTAGTATATACAAACTCATAGGACTGATACCCCACACTACATAAGTAGCACGTAACACTGAGCATGGCAGTGTATAGCTCTCCGTACTTGGGAGGTAGAAATAAGGCCACCTTTGGCTACTTAGTAAGTTTGAGGTTATATGAGACTTGTCACAGAAAAAAATAAAATAAACCAAAATAATAATAGGCAATAATACCAATAGCTTTTTAAAAATGTGATTAGTTTAATTCCTGGTGCTGCTACTGATCTCAACAAAAATTAGGCTGGTTTTTCCTTTAAAATTTCTATATTGAAGAAAGAAGACAAGATATAGAATTGTAGTTAGAGAAATACCTATGAAACACTCCATGGAAGTCTTGGTTCTCCATGGATCATTCCAGTAATTCTTCCCACACGCCTCTGCCACAAGACTCAAAAAGTGCTCAGTAAAGTCTACTTGACAAAACAGAAAGCATTATAGCTTTTGTCAGACCTAGCAGATCTTGAATTAGATAAACTTTGAACCCACAAAGAAATAAGTTACACTTTAATTACCAAACAAGTATTTTACTTCTCTTTGCTTAAGTGCCAATATTTTACCCTACTTAATGTAGGAATAATTTAATGTCTGTATAGGTAGCAGTATATGGGTTTCCCCTAGCATATTTTTCTGTTCCATACATTTATTTTTTATTATTTATAAACTGGCTTTATTTCTATAAGATTTATTTGTTCCTTATTTTATAAGCATGTGAGCTTACCTGTATAACATTATGTGCACCACATGTGTGCAGGAACCTGGGGAGGTCAGAAGAGGGCATCGGTCTGTAAAATCAGTGAGTGCTTTTAACCACTAAAGCATTTGTCCAGACTCTATTTGAAAATTTCAGTTGACACGGTAATCACATTTAAAAGTGACAGTGTGGTAAGTTGAGTTTTGTACACACTGTATGCTGATTAAATAAGGATCATTATTGCTTCCCTATTCCTGAATATTTGTTATTTCTTTGAACCAGGATGGAAGCCTTCAATATCCCTTTGGGGGAGGGGTGCATAACATGTGGATTCTTGGGAATATCAGTTGTACCATTGTACTGTAGAGCGCTGACTTGTCATGTCTATTTCAGGGCTTCTTGTGACCTTCCTCTGTCCCCCTTTCTCTGTTCCTTTCCTAGCCTCTACTATACACTGTAATTCCCACTTCTATGAAATCAACCTTTCAAACACATTTTAAACACAAGCCATTGTTTGTAAATACCCCCATAAGGTGTTAAGCAATAAGGTTCATCACCGTCAAGAATTCCCATGTTCATACCAAAGTTAGGACTTATTCTTTGGGGGAAAATAATCAATGGAAGTTATTCACATATGTTAAAGAATCATCTCTGAAAAACTACTATTTCTATAAATAAATACATCTTGTATAATAAGCCAAATATACATAATGTAATTTAGCTATGCTTGGCATCCTAAAAACACTGGGAGAGTAGTCACTAAATCATTCCCTAAATGCTATAATATTCTGTCACTGTATCATAATATTTTATATGCAAAATATGCCCTTCCTAAAGTGGGCCTAAAAACAGTCATTTCTGAGACGTTTATCTGGAATATAAATGTGTTAATGCACTACAGGGTAAAGGCACTCGAGTGCCTAAGGATCTCACTCAGCTGCAGAAATTTATCAAAAGACAAATCTCTTATTCATTTTACTGGGCTATTCAACGTAGTTAGCGTCTAAATATTAAAGAGCTCTGCCAAATTTCTGCAAATCCCCATGTCGTGATGCATTAGCCTTGCTTTAGCTGACATGTTGTCTCTGACATGCGAGGCAAGCAAAACCCAGTTGGTCAAGAGAGACAAAGGTGGCTTTTGTCGACCTTCAGAGGCCACCATTAATCTTTATCACTTCACAATTCAACAAATTAGCAATGGTTATCTCTCTAAGAAGATAACCAATACTAACTGATTCTAATTCACAAGATGCCCATTATAAACATAAGCAGGTCATAGCTTCTGTTCTTGTTATACAAGAGAAAATTCACTATTGCCCAATAACATAGAGCACTTGATAGGATCTCGACTACTCCTTCCCACAGCCCCACTGTGAGAGCTCAGGTTAATTTAGAGATTAAGCTCAATAAAGAACGTAACCAATTCCCAGACCCCATGTGATGGAGGAACTGACTCCACATGTTCATCCTGGCACACGCAGTCATGCACATGCACACATGTGCACATGCAGTGAAAATAATGAACCACTGTTTAATTTAAATGTTTGTAACCCGCTCATTAGAAAGCTGAACACAGAGAGCAGTGCCTTCTCTATTCAGATTGATCTCACAAATGATTATCACGGGAGTGTTCTCTTTGAGGATAGTTTGGTCTTAGTCTTACAATAAGAAGTCAATGATAGCAGCTTTGTCTGCAGTAGCTAATTCAAAAATAACAACAACAACAACAACAAAAGAGGCCTTTTTCTTTTCATCAAATCATTAACACAACACAGTAACAAAACCAAAACAGATTCACCATCCCAAATGCTGGCATACAGCACCGTCTTCCTGAGGCATCCCTCTCCTACCACTGGTTAAGGTGAGAGTGACTGAATTAAGGCCCCAGGCTGAGAGATTTGCTGAAATCGAAACAAATTATAACCGTTTACAAAATGAAATTTTAAAAGAGAACTGCTAAAACTCCACCCGCTTAATAAAACTGTCTAGTAAGTTAAATTTGAGTTAGGAAAATACATTATTATTTTTAATAAATGATAGTAATAAAGACCCTTGGTATCTCCTGCAGCGGGTGAAGAGGCAACTGTGGAAACATTGTGTCACTGTGGGACTAAAATTATGTGGGAAGCTTTACTACAAAACTTATCTGTCAGAATTTAAAGATTGGACAGATAGACCAATTGGTTATAATTGACACACGCTATGATGTACTATTAAAAATAAAAAAAGACAAACCCTCAGGAAAGTAAAGGCAAGTGGTTAGGGGTGTTTTTTTCCTCTCTTGCTTCTTCCAATTAGAGCAGTAAATCTACTGGATTTCAGACATCAGTGCGCACTGCATAGCTTAAGAGAAAATATCTGTGTATGTCCCCAATATGATATCTCACTGCGAGAAGGCCAACTGACACACACAGGAAATATCAGCGTGTGTTATCATGGAATCACACACAGGAACCTATCCAGAAATAATTACACACAGCCTTCTGCAGCACAGCCCTGGAAGCCTGCATATGTTGGCTTCTCAGCGGCCTGACAGCAAGCAGTTTCCAATTGCACGGGAGAAGGGGGAGCTCATGTTAATGAGATTCTCCTTCTGTACCTTCCTACCTTGCCGCAACTGCAACTCCCAGCTCAGGAAAATCACTCTCAGGCAGAGGAAGCAGGAGAGCCCTGTGAGCCCTTTGGTCACTTGTACTTTTCTCTATCCTCTGTTAATGTCTTAAAATCCGTTTATATCCCTCATTGACACTTTGCTTGGCTCCCCAACAGATTGCTTGCTCTGCAGAACCCTCTCTCTTGCTGCCATTCCTCTTCCCCTCTCCCCGACTTTCTCTTTTTTTATGGTTAAAAGTTTTATTTTTTTCTTTTATTTTCTTTTATTGGATATTTTCTTTATTTACATTTCAAATGTTATCCCCTTTCCTGGTTTCCCCTCCGGAAACCCCCTATCCCAACCCATCTCCACTTCCCACCCACCCCCACTCCTGCCTCTGCTTCTCTGAGGGTGCTCACCCACCCACTCCCTCCTGCCTCCTGCCCTGGCATTCCCCTACACTGGAGAAATGAGCCTTCACAGGACCGAGGGCCTCTCCTCCCATTAATGCCCGACAAGGTCATCCATCCTCTGATACAGTCCTCTCCTTCAGTCCTTTCTCTAACTCCTCCATTGGGGACCCCAATCTCAGTCCATGAAAATCAGGTTTTACTATGTAGCACTGGCAGGTCTGCAACTCATGACCTCCCTAGCTTTCTGTCCCTAGAATTTGACACACCAGCTACATCCAAACTTACTGTAATTTAGCACAAGCACTTTGTTTCATTTGTTCTTTTTCCCTCCAAGCTAATCCATGGTGTTTGAGGGGTACATGAAAGAAAACCAGCAAACCACTGAACTGAGAACAGGACCCTCTTGGGGGAATTAGAGGAAGAACTGAAAGAGTTGAAGAAGCTTGCAAGCCCATAAGAACAACAATGCCAACCAACCAGAGCTTCCAGGGTCTAAACCACTACCCAAAGACTATGCACGGACTGACCCAGGACTCCAACTATATATGTAGCAGAGAATAGTTGTTGGGGCACCAGTGGAAGGGGAAGCCCTTGGTCCTGCCAGGGTTGGATCCCCAGTGCAGGGGAATATGAGGGAGGGGAGCAGTAAGGAGGATGTATAGGGGGAATACCCGTATGGGGGAGGGGGAGGGAAGGGGATGGAGGCTTATGGACAGGAAACCAGGAAGGGGAATAACGTTTGAATTGTAAGTAAAGAAATATATCTAATAAAAAAATTTTAAAAAAAAAGAAAAGGAAAAAACCAGCTAGAAAACAAACAAGAACCATCTTATTTCTCTTATTAGTTTGATAATAAATTTTGAACTATCAATATCGTTTCGAGAACAGAACCTCCTTCATAAGGGAATGGTTTGCTAAAAGAGAGTCTTATAAGCTTTTTAGTCTATAGGCCAAGGGTGTTGTGATGCTCCACTCTATGAGAGTGGAATTGTCCTTCACTTAAGATCCGCTCTGACTTTCTTCTAGTGTGTCCTATTTACTCTCAGCTACATATAAAACAAATGCTTCACATTCTAAACTGAAATACTGAGTCTTTTCTCTTCCTCCTCCTTCTCCTCCTCCTCATTTAAAAGTCTCCTAATGGTGAATGTGTAGTTCCTTTCGACATTTTCAAAAACAGAATTAACTTTTACTAATTCTGAAAATCTACTTCATTTTTTTTACAAATAACAATACACAAATTTTTTTTCCATCTTTATTAACTTGAGTATTTCTTATTTACATTTCGATTGTTATTCCCATTCCCGATTTCTGGGCCAACATCCCCCTAACCCCTCACCTCCCCTTCTATATGGGTGTTCCCCTCCCCATCTTCCCCCCATTACCGCCTGCCCCCCAACGATCACATTCACTGGGGGTTCAGTCTTGGCAGGACCCAGGGCTTCCCCTTCCACTGGTGCCCTTACTAGGCTATTCATTGCTACCTATGCAGTTGGAGTCCAGGGTCAGTCCATGTATAGTCTTTAGGTAGTGGCTTAGTCCCTGGAAGCTCTGATTGGTTGGCATTGTTGTTCATAAGGGGTCTCGAGCCCCTTCAAGCTTTTCCAGTCCTTTCTCTGATTCCTTCAACGGGGGTCCCGTTCTCAGTTCAGTGGTTTGCTGCTGGCATTCGCCTCTGTATTTGCTGTATTCTGGCTGTGTCTCTCAGGAGCGATCTACATCCGGTTCCTGTCGGCCTGCACTTCTTTGCTTCATCCATCTTATCTAATTTGGTGGCTGTATATGTATGGGCCACATGTGGGGCAGGCTCTGAATGGGTGTTCCTTCTGCATCTGTTCTACACTTTGCCTCCCTATTCCCTGTCAAAGGTATTCTTGTTCCCCTTTTAAAGAAGGAGTGAAGCATTCGCATCACAAATTATTTTTTAGGATCTACCAAACTTTACCCATTTTTCTCGCTCTTACCTCAGAGCGATTGCCATGTTGGGCCAACTTAATAATCCATCTCTTCTGGGCTGGAGAGATGGCTCAGTGGATAAGAGCACTGACTGCTCTTCCAGAGGTCCTGAGTTCAATTCCCAGCAACATGGTGGCTCACAACCATCTGTAATGAGATCTGATGCCCTCTTCTGGTGTGGCCAAAGACAGCAACAGTGTACTCATATATATGTAAAATAAATAAACAAATCTTAAAAAAAAATCTCTTCACATGTGTGATCTTCAAGTACTCATACATAGTTGTTTGTCCTCCCTGCTGCTGGTCTTGTTTGGGTAAGCAATACCTAACTGCTTTTTTAAATCTTTCTTCATAAATCAGCCCTTAACCAGCTTTCTTCTCTGAGATCCATCCAGCCCATGAGCCTCCCTCAGGATGGTGTCCAGGACAGCCTGCAGGATCCTGCCACTGCCTCAGCAATACTCTCTTCAGAAAGCAAGCACCACCCCACCCTGCTTCTCCTAATGGGGATAAATCCATAGGCACGATGCTTCAAAAGCACATAAGCTTTCTGATATGATTTTACAAAGACTGTTTCTACCTAACTTTTTTTTCCAACCTTCACTCCAAGCATGAGCACTTTTCAAATATTTCTTTTGCTGTCATACTCCGAGTTTAAAATTTGCTATGCTAAGGCGTGTCCTGATGGATTTGTTTTCGTCTTCCTCCACTTAGAAAAGCTTCCTCTTCTCTGTGTGTGCCTGACCTTTCTTTGTGCCGTTGTATTTCTCCAGTCCAGCCAATTTCCCCATCCAAGGCCATACGTAGTGTAATTAATATGATCTTTACACATTAGAAGGGTTATTAATGATAAGGTTAAACAAAAACCCTTATAACAGGACCCCCGACTGAATCACCCTATATAGTCGGCCTTCTGCTAGACAAGAGCTCATTTTATTTATGGTCTTTCGGCCCGTCTGTATCACGTATGACTCTGCTGTGTTAAGCTAAATAAGATTCAAATAGGATTTTGTGAAACCGTATCACAGGTTTCATGCTCCCTTTAGTCACCGGTTTTGTGATTTGATCAAAAGGCTGTTAAGTTTGACTGCTATGGTTCAGTCTTCAATTTTGGAAGTTACTGTTATTAGCCAGAGGAAAAGAAATGATGGGGCTAATTCATAACACTGCGAGATTGATTCCTCTAAGTGAAAGCTATAGTATCCAGACTTTTAAAAATAATAAGCACTCACTGTAAAAAAAATCATATATATTCAGTAATGTGTCTAGTTTCCATATTTATGGTCTTCCTTCAGTAAGTTATCATCGAAATTTATGAATATGTCTACATAATGCAAGTATTTGTATTCCAGTTACAGAACAGGAAAAGGGGCTCATTTACTGCTTCTTGTTTATAGTATCTTGCCTTTTCCACTACCCTCTGCTACCTGTACTCTAGTGCGTGCTACATGGCTCACCCACACCTACTTCCCTACAACCATGCAATTCCATAACTATTTTACACCATGCTACCCTGGAAGGCTCGATGTGAATACATGTGAGGAGAAATTAACTCAGAAGAGACGAGCCCTTGATTCTCTTCTTCTTGCTTTTTTTCTTTCCCAGTGAAGTACAGATGAGACACTTAATGAATCAACAGTGCGTATTTTGATGAAAGCAACGTTAAGCATACAAAACACTGCACAACCGAGAAGAGCCTTGCATCTTCCCAGCTCCTAACCCTGAAAATGAGATTCACAACCTTGTTAGTATCAAACTGTAATCATTCATGTTGCTCTGCAGATCCAAATAGTATTTTTGAAATAAACAGCAGCCCTGCAATTTTGCTGCTCAAAGCCTTTCTGTTGTTTGTGCTTTGTGGGTGAAATTTTGTCCAAGAAGAGCCTTGAGCAAGGGTGGGGAGACTGGCATATGTCTTGATCAGGAGAGAAGAGAACCCAGGAGAATACTCTGTAGAGAGTCAATGTAAGCTGGTCTTTGTTATCATTTGAATTGCAAGAAGCGACATTAAATACTTGTGTGTGTTGAAAGTAAACGTACATTATTCTGGCCCAATCTGAACCGTAGCTGCTATGCATGTCGTAGAGGTGATGAGTTCATCTCCAGGGGCAGGGTGAAAGGAAAAAGCACATGAAACTTCCACTCCAGAGGAAAGGCTATGCTGACACCCCAGACAGAGAAAAAGCTGCCCTCTCTGCCCTCCACCTGGGGGCCCCATGCTGTTCTGGCATGGGCCAACAAGTGGAGATTAAAAACAGGAGAAATATCTGGGACAGAAAAATGTCAAAGCCTTAGAGTCAGTTACAGTCTTAAAGAGAACAGTGTCTGGATGGAAGTCACGTTATTAGCAATTCGGAATTTAAAGGGGGAATTTAAAGGAAAAATATCGATGTACAAGTTCCAAGTTTCACAACTTCCAGAGTCATCCATCATTAGATGGTCTGAATAGACAGAAGAACGAATTGAATGTGGTGCCGAAATATTTGCACGCTGCACAGGATCAAATTTGGTAGCAATCCCTTTCAAACTCCTGGTCTTTCTAATCATCAAAGAGAAATGAAGGAAGGGGGAGAGGAGGGGGAGAGGGGGAGAGGGGAGAGGGGGAGAGGGAGGAAAGCAGGGGAAGAAGGAAGACAGGCAGAAAAATGCTAGCTGAGTAACGTGTTACTCATAAATTCGGAAAAAAAATACTTCACCAAAGAAGAGTTTTGAATTTATGCACTGAGTTCAGCCTGAAGAGGAACTTGAAAATAAAGCAAACCAAAGGCAACCACAGTTCCAAGCCTATTTTACTTGGTGGAGCTGTTGAACGCTCTGATTCTACACACACATAAGTATATATTTTCTTACGGCATGTTTATCTCAAGGCCACCTGGATGTCTCAGCTCAAGAGGAAATTCCCCCCATTAAGAAGCTTTTTGCCCTTTCCAAAAAAAAAATGAATAAAGGACAATTTTAAATACTGCTTAGACTGATTTCAAAACCTCTATTCATCGCACCAGATTTTGGTGCACAAATTCCTTGGCTTCCAAGAATATAATCATTGCATACAGTTCCTTTCTTCCTTATTTGTGGCTCCAGAGCTGCAGCAAGCTTCAGACGCAGACGCATGCACAAACACATCTTTTCACCCATCGCTTCTACAAGAACTCAAAATCTAGCTTCTCTTTACAAAGCCTTTTTTCTCACTCACATCATGAAAAGCAATAATAACCTAATTCATTAAAGCACTATTTGCATAAATAACAAACACATCAGTCATCCAATAAGCAGACTTGTAGACACCAAATGCAAACACCGAAAGCTGCATTTTAGTAAGGAAATGTGCACTATTGGGGGCTGGGGGTGTTGTAAGACAGACAAAGCAGTACACCATATATAAAATGTCAAACATGTCAAAACACTCATGAATACCAACATCTCCCACCACACCATGGCCAATTTTAAAGGTTATTTAGGGCTAACACATCTGCAAGTGCAGATTTTACAGCAGCAGACTTTATTTTTCTCGGATATATTAAAAATAAGTCACTGATGTGTCAAATGTTTGCCATATTGTTTCCACACATGTAGCCCATGTTGAAACTTCTGCCGGGCACTGCTTATAGCAGGCACGTTGCACCAACTCCTGGTATTTGGTGTGTTCACTGTGGATCTCTCGAAGCATGCTTTTCTTACTGAATCAATTCAGCACGCTGAGATGATAACCAAGCAGAAGAAAGCAAATGTAGCCATCTTTATTTCTCAAAAATAAAAACGTCTCTCAGGGTCTCCATGATTCAACCTTTCAGAATTCTTTCTGAACATGGCACAGGGCTTCCTTTTCCCTAAGCCTCTGATCATGAATTATTTCTGAATAACTGCAGACAAGTGAGTTTTATAAAACCAGAAGCGTACCACATGCAGAACATGCTTATCCTATTCCCAGCCCTCAGATAACTGAAGCTTAAATTAAATGTCAAAGCTGAACAAAATCTATTGTATAAGCAAACGGCTGACCTAAATCCACCATATTTTGTTTGCCGGTGTATATATTCTAATAAATTTTGAAATATAATAAGGCTGTTTTCACTACCCTTTGACCACAACAAGCTAGATGTAAGAGAATCTCCTGAAGAAATATTACTTTCTTGCTCAACTCTCTAAACAACATCTATTTATACCATTCGGTAGACGGTGGGAGCAGCTTGTAAGGAAATGTAACACTCGAGCATTGTAGACTGCAGACAGGGGAGAAGTAGAGGAAACGGGAGAACGCACACAGAGCCAGGTTTTCCGTTTTACTAAATGACCTGCTCAGAAGGGGCACTACAGCAAACTAACTTTCTGCCATGTTCTGTGGTCTTTCCTACAGGAAGTTCAGAAGTTGGCTGGAAGTCAAATAGTAGATACAGAAACATTCAAATCTCTTAAGGAAGAAATGTGCTTTTTTGGAAAAAAAAAAAAAGTCTTTCCAGCCTTTTAAATGACTTTCTCAGAAGCATAAAGGTGTGCAGCCACCATTCTATTTTCTTGAGCACCAAAGTAGACAACTGTGAACTCCTTTGTTGTGAAAAAGCAATGAAAATCCTCTTATTTAAAATGTCAGAGAGGAAGTGGGAGCAATGACCCATGCTGTGATTCCCAATAGGCTGAGGCAGGGGGATCATGAGTTCGAGATCAGCCTGAGCTGCGTGGTAAGATCTAACCTCAAAATGAAAGAAATTCCAGAAACAGAAGCATTGTACTGCTGTGGCCACTCCACACTGATTTCTCCTCAGTGTTCTAATCGTACCTCAAATAGTAGCCTTTCAAACCCACAGATGAGAAATCCCTACTCAGTGCATGAAAAGGCAGTGCCAAAAGCCCTTAAAAATGTATGTTTTGACTCTAAATTCAAAGTCTGATAAGTCCAGATATTTGTAAATGAGTTATTTTGTTATACTCTTCTCCTTATCTGTAAAATTAAAATACTATGACCCTCGCAGTTTATAGTTCAGAGGATTTTATCAAATAGGACCTGACTTTAACATGTGGTAGATGTTATTGTAATGGATGAACCTCTGAAACTGTGGAATGAAACCTCTGCCTGCTACTTCCTTCTGCTTCTCACGACAGCCTCAGTCTTTGAAGGAGTCCACATCGCCCCTGCTGGAAAACTCAGGCCCTCTGAGGAAACAGCCTCAACCTGATGTAATGGCGTGGAGTGCAGCTTTCTACACCAAGGGTGCTGTTCCTTTTAATTCTTTTGGCACAAAACTTGAAGCTCCTGAGTGGCTCCCATTAATTAATGCAAGGCGTCCTCTCTTCAAAGCTACACAGTCTTCAAATATTGTTATGAAAGCCATCATCTCCACTCAGTCATCCCAATATCTTTCTTGCATGGCTGTGTTCATCTACGTGCATTTTTCTCTCTCGAATCCACATTACTGTTGGTATCTATCCTGTGCATCTAAGACACTTTAGTCTTCTCATCTCTGCCTGCCTTAAACTCCACACTCTAATTAATTATGCCCTATAAATTTCCTCTTCAACTCCTCAGTCCCCCTTCCAATGTGGTTGGTCATAATCCATCCCACTCACTACTTCCCACCAACATTTCAGTCTTCCTTCCTTCTACCTGACTTTAGGTTGACGGACCCAAGTGGCTAGACAATGAAGTGTCCTCTGTGGCTCCTTCCTTCTCTCCGGCTACCTCTATGCCTTCTGTACTGGTCATTCGCTTCCTAGGTAAAAGCTGCTGAAGAACACCTAGAGGGAAGCTATCTGCATGTGTTCCCTGCCCTTCTTCCTGGTTGATAACCAATTCATTGGCTTCAAGCATATAAGGTGAGTCAGAGGCTAAAGAGAGGCCGAGGTCTGTTGAGTGAGGAGTTGGTTGCTTCACACACAGCACCACCACCCAGCACCACTACCACCCAGCATCGTCCTTAAGCAGTAGCTGACAAACTTTTGAACTGGGACCCACTCTTAAATTATTTCATGTTGTGCCCCAAGAAAAGTTGCAGCATCAGTATGGAGACTTCCTACCTTGTGAAAACGCTCTTAATTTCTACTCTTTCATTTCTCTGGGGGGATATCGTAATAGGAAGCTATAATAACTTTGCAAACCACCAGTCGTTCAAGGGTCTTGTTTCAAAAACTCTGTCTTACCGCGCGCTGATGAAGAGTCCTTTCCCTCCTAATCGCATACCCTAATCAAAATTCCAATTTAGTTTGAGGTTGTCAGTACAATCCTCTCCTTTAAGCTTCCAGAGCCAAGCAGCCTCAGCTGGCTCAGTCCCTCTGGAAGCCCCCTCCTGTTGCTGTGAAGTTCTCCTGCAGCCCTCCTCCCCCCACCCCCCATCCCCAGCCACCCTCTGCAACCTCGGGAGGTCTCAGGCAGAAGCCTGTGTTTGCACGTGTCTGCTGAAACAAGTGGAACGTGGCTTGGAAATCTTACTCCCCTTAAACACAAGCTTAGATGGAAATTAGGAGGAACAGTGAAAGACCCGGTGGAAGGAAGGAACAAGGACCTCCCTAGGATGCCACCATTTGAAGAAAGCTGTCCGGTTACAACAAACACAGGTCGGAGCCCGGTTCAGGCAAGAGATGGACTGGATCGCCGCTGCCGATCTCCTTCCCCTAGGATGGCCCGCACTTAGAAGGGCTTCCTCCTCCCAAAGGCCCGCTCTAGGTGCTGTCCCATCCTGCCATCAGGCTAGTCCCTCACACCAGCGCAACGGCCTGGGTCGGGCTCCTTAGACCCTTAGAAAGAGACCCGAAAGGGTGTCGGGGCCGCGAGCGCTCACTGTTGCCTCAGGGTGTGGACACACGTGTACATCAGGCTCGCGCGGCGTGGGGATGCGGGCGGCTTTCCCAGCCACGCCCCTGTGTGAGTCCAGACTACTTGCAAAATATCCTCTCCAAGGAGTTTTGAGGGTACACCCTAAGGCTGCTGGAGACTGACCCCAGTTGCGGGCGCAAAGAGAAGGCGCCTAGTCTGGACGGGCACCGCGCCTCAGTGCCTAATGCACCCGACGGGGCCCCTGAGCCTATGGCGATCTCGGTCTTGTGTAGTGGTAATAGACCTGAGGGGGACCCGGGAAGAGTTGGGAGAGAATGAAAAAGACCGAAAGGAAACAGAGAAACTGTCCGAGGATGTCCAGAATATCTCTTGGTGTAACCTTCACAAACAAACTCATCTCCAAAACGCACCGGGCAAAGCAGGTGTGCTTGCGAATCCATCCTTCTGTGGGTAACCCCATACACACGCCCTGTCCCATCGAGCTAGGACCTGGACATCACTAGTCAAGAAGAGTACTTATTAGACAGCACGACCCACTAAAACGGAGTGTGTCGCCAGAGCCTGGCTTCTCCTAGTTGACTTGCGAGCGTCGGAGGCTTTGGATGCAGGGCTAGGCTTTCAGGCCCGCCCACCGCTTCCTGGGGCCACTCCAAAAGAAGACGAACT
This sequence comes from Rattus norvegicus, assembly GCF_021556685.1. NCBI lineage: Eukaryota > Metazoa > Chordata > Mammalia > Rodentia > Muridae > Rattus > Rattus norvegicus. The sequence continues at coordinate 40,852,075 of NC_141536.1, forward strand.
TTTCTAAAGAAAAGGCTCGGCCTTGGAGGAAAAAGACCTCGTGGCTCCAGCTCGCTTGTGCTCCGAGGACAGACCAAAAGAAAAAAAATCACTTAACATCACCACCATTCAACTTTGGATTCTAATAAAAATTCAAACACGGATTTCCGCGTGTTGCTTTAGTATTAAAAAACGAATTAATTTTTTAAATGATGGCCTATTTGGAACTCTTATTCTGCCTTATCAATAAAATCCGCCTGTATCGACTCAGTTCGCCCCTGCGGAAACGTAACTGCTCCTGCCTGCTCCTGCCGCAGGTCTGACAAATAGAGTCTTTCCCGGTGTCTAGCAGACAGATGCTCTTGTTTAAGACCTGGCTAAGACCTGAGAACAGCAGGGACAGATCAGTCCTCCGCTGAAAGCTTCCCAACAGAGAAGCTTCGAGGTGGGATTACAAGTACGGTTCTGCGGGGTGAGGGGGAAAAGTTTGGGTTGCTGAGAAACTTCCAGAGCGCATAGAACGCTATAGTTCACACCTTCCCATACTAGAGACACGTATTGGGGGAGGAGGGTATGGTCGGTCCTTGAAGACCCTTCCAGAAGAGGCTATATTAAAAGACACTCATTCCCAGACCTTTATTCAACAACGGTTAAAACAACACTGGGAGAAAGTTTTGCATTTCCGGGCTAGATGCTTTCCGGTCCCCTTTCACCTTAAGGGAGCCTGTCTCCTTTCTTGCAGTGGACTCAGAACCAAACAACCAAACGCCTACCCCGCTAAGGGAGGCGAGGCCAACCGCACAGACCCTCACCCCTTTTTCTCCACAGTCACACCAGCGCTGGGCATGGTAGATTAAAAAAAAAGAAAGAAAGAAAGAAACAGGCGCATGTGCACTGCTAAGCGACGCCGGGAAACTGGTGCCTGGAAGACGCGCGACTTGCTTCCTTGGGAGTGCTCTGGTATTATTATTATTATTACACAGTATAAGGTCTGAGAGATGGAAATATATCCTTTACAGAAAAACTCTGCGGTCAAAATATCACAAAAAAATTGGAGGGCATTAGCCTGTGCACCCCTGCTTGTATCTGAAAGTATTTCTTCACGAGGATGTTTTGGTTTAAAAGGTAATTAGAGAGTATGATAATTAGAGAGTATGAAGAGTGACATCCGCAAAGCCAATAAATTCTTAAGAGAACCTGAGATTCAACCTTCAAGTGACAGAAAAATCTCTTTGTCGGACCCCTATAATATAATAGGGTATTAGCGTCCCATAGACTTATAAATGGTGTTTTTAGGAGATGGAATCCCCCAAACACTCTAGGGATAAAGTCAATCTTGCACAAGAAAGAAGTAATCAAGGCAAGGTCTGTGTCATGGGTGTGGCTTGATGCTATTACTCTGGACCATGCACATCTCTTGTGAATCAGGACCGGCGATTCAATTTGCGCACGCAGAAGCCCGAGTGTGTACACATGCGCTTGCACACACACACACACACACACACACACACACACACACACACACACCTCCTAAGCACCCTCTGACCAATTTCGGGAAGCCAAAAGTCTAAGCGAAGGAGAGCAGGGAACCCAGAAAAGCTATGACCCGCAGTCCAGATACCAGAAAGGCTGAAGCCACCAAAAACCAGGCAAAAGAACCGCTCATCCGCTCGTTTTAAATCAAGTGTATCTCTCCAAAAGTCAGAGCATTCTAGGCAACTTCTCAACCTGGAACTGGACAGAGAAGACTTTAAAATAGACCTTCTCTCAAACCTGAGAAGTGGGTGGATGGATGGTAACATTGGAACAATGACTATGTATTTCTCACTGCTGAAATGACACTCCGCAAATGAAACACAAGGGTCATTAGGGAACAGAGACGACTAGGAACCCTTCGTCATAAAGTTAGACCTCTACCTGAAGAAGTTCCACACACTTTGATTTGACAATGTAGAGACATTGGGTCTTCCTGGGCTATATCCAGAGAAAGACTCAGACTGTAAAGTTCTAGGCAGAGGGAATCTTTGAAGACCCCCCCCGGGGGGGGGGGATGTAGGTAAGAGCCGAATTGGAATCTGATTCTGAAACAGAAACCTTACTAGGGGCAAACTGGGAATCACAATCCAGCCCAGTAGATGCCCTCTGGAAAGCAGGAAAGCCTGGATCTTCTAAAGTCTCCAGAGACTCACTCCCCCCCCCCCCCCAGACATCCTCATTGGCCTCAGATGATGCTGGAGGCTTCCTTTGGGGAGAATCAGCCTTGGGGTTCATTTCTGGGCTCAACTCTAAGGGATTCTACAGTGAAGTGTAATTGTCTCGGGGAGCAGACACCTGGGAGAAGAGCTTATTCTGTCTGCTTAAAGAGTTTGTGGCTTTGACTCAAAGTAAGATGTGAAAATACAATGCAATCGCTGGTCTGGTCTTAACACACACGCTAGAAAATTAGACATTTCCTGCTTGATAGCTGGTTCCCTTTGCCCCTCGTTGCTCAGGGAGAAACTCATCCAGGAAAAATAGCTTTAAACTACCACAGGGGACTTTCCTTGTCTTTTTTTTTGTTGTTGTTGTTTTGGGTTTTTTTGTTTTGTTTTGTTTTTTGTTTTGTTTTGTTTTTGCCAACTACAAAACAATTGTTTTGAGGGGGTGAGGCCTGGTAAATCTAGTGGCAAGATAGTCTTCTGACACCCACACTTAAAACAATGACTTTTTTGTAAATTTCAGTGACCCCCCCCAAAAAAAGCCATCTGTATTTAGCCAGGGTCAGGAAACAGGATCATCCCATCTCTCCTTAAAGTCAGCCTAAGGCAGAACTGGACTACCATCTGCCCAAGGATGGGTGGTTAAGCACCAGATCAGATGAACTTGGTCCCCTTCCCTCCTTGGCAAGTTGATGCTGTATGGAATAATCGAGCCCCATCTTGAAACTTGTTTAAACTAAATCCAAGACCTGACAAGGTTTTTTTAAAAAATCTGAAATAATTAGGTAGAAAGTTTCTAAAAAGTTGAAAATACACCTCATCACTACCCACCAAAGCAGGGGAATAATGTAAGAAACATCTCTTCAGAGCTCTTCTGGGGAGGCTGGCTCAGAACTCAGGCAGGAGACTCGCAGTGCTCACAGCAGCATGCACAGGAATTGAAAAGGCAAAGATAAAAGAATCCGCATGGCCTCTGAGTCTCAAGTGCAAACTTCTGAATTCTGTGCACAAGAACTTCACAAGATTCCCAACTTGGAAAAGTTCAGACTTTTGTTCTCCCAAGCTCGCCTTTTGAAAAGCTGTAAACTCAAAACTTACAAGAGTAGGATATTCTAAATTGATTCTGATAAATGTAGGTCACCAGACTGGAAAATTCAGGCTAAGGAAAAATATTGCACTGAATCCTCTAGATAATTAGTTCAATTACACCCTTCCTTTTGCCACAATGGATCCAGGCTGTCAGTCTGAAATTCAGATGTCACCCAAGTGACCTACCCCCAAATCAGTCTCCACTTTGGCCTCTTTCTCAGACGTGTTGTTAAGTCATCCTTTTTCCTAACCCAGAAATAAGACAAAGTTCTGTTCATTTACGTGGTTTATTGTTGTAAACATTAAAATTGTCTTTCTTAAAGAAAGAATTTATCAGAAAAAAAAATCAGCATCTCTAACTGTCGTACACCATAGAAAAAAAGGCAGTGACTCATCTCATGTGCCATACTAGAAATATACAAAGAAAATACTACAGAATATGGCAATATTAAAATTCTTACTCAAACATAAAATAATATATTAACTGACAATTTTAGACATTAAAAAAAAAACAAAAAAAAATTCAAAGTGCTCAGTAATTTCCAGGGAGTTATGTATATTATAAGCACTCTGGAAACAGTCAAAAGCTGTTGCATGCAAGTTTTGATTAGCTTTAGACAACAAAATAATCAAGATATAAACTTTCTTTTATCAACATCAACGGTACATACAACACTTACAAACAAGGAATGTTGGACGGTGTTACAAACACTATGTGTCCCTTTTGTCAGGATTTTCCAATGTATTGATACTTGTGCCCACCTATTATACAATTGAGAAAATGTTGAAGCTCAGATAACTACCAATCTTTATAAAATCTAGCAGACTACATAGTGTCTGAAATACTATTTATATAATATAGACATTACTGAAGTAGCAAGTGCCTATAACATCTTCAACCTAGAGTCACATGCTTGTTCCCTTTTTATGGAGTTATTTTCTTTTTTTATTTTTTTGCAAACACACTTACTTTTTAGAATTTGTAATATTTATTCATAAATAGGCACAAAATAATTTAAAAAGCCAAACTGCATTGGATAAAATTTACAAGCCTCTGCCTTCAATTCATGCCACCCACGCAACATTTAGTTTTACTATATATTACAGCTTTCTTTACAGCAGAAAACTTTGAAGTCTTGTTAAAGGGCAAAATATGAGGGTCCCATTAAGAGGTGTGTGTGTGTGTGTGTGTGTGTGTGTGTGTGTGTGTGTGTGTGTTACATTTGCCTTACATTTGTCTTAACTGCAACAAGCAAGCATGGCCAAACATTTCCCATCATACATTTGCAATCTTCCTTCTGAACAATAAACTGATTTTGAACTGATAATAAAAAAGTTTATACCACTGTACTGTGTATGTTGTCCGTTTTCTAAATCCAGGATGCCCCGGAGCCAAAATGCCCTTTCACGTTCTGCCTGCAGGTTAGGAAATAGCAACAGTTTTTAATTTGTGTTTGTTTGTTTGCTTGTTTGTTTGTTTACTTTAGGGGTGAGGGCTAGGGGTCTACAGAAGGGAGACATGAACCGGACACTTCAGCCAGCTCTCTACCCATCTTGACCAGCCCCCTCTGGATTTTTTTTTTCTTTCCAGTTCTTTGACGTGCATGGGAGAAAGTCTTAGAAAGGTAAGGTGTCCAGGAAAAGTTTGTCAATTATTGCTGGTGGTGGTACCAAGTCTTCCAATTTCAGGTAGAAAATGCGCTGGAGCCCCTGTGTGCAAAGGGTGCGAAGTTCTGGGAGCTTCCCCAACAGTTTGGACAGGTAGTTGGGTCGGTTCAATCCCCCATTATTGAAAGTCACATGGTCTTTAAGACAATTTACAATTTTGTTTTGTAGCTCTTCCACTCTCTTGGGTTCCTTGAGCCCGTGTCTCTCTGCAGAAAATGCAATCAGAAACAAAAGAATGCACAGGGAGTTAGTCAGCTGTCAGAATCCAGAGAGACTCTGTGATTAGGGAAAGCCATGACCGGTCCCACCAGAGGAAGTTCCAAAGGGGAAGTACCCTGCACCAGCAGTACTGACCTGTGACCATAGCCAGGGCAGCAATGCAGGAGAAGGCAGAAATGTCGATGTTCATATTCTGCAAGTTGGAGGAGAATTCAACAATGGAATCAATCCATTCCCCAAAGCCACGCACGCATTGCAACCTGTGCAAGACCACCCCATTGCAAAAGATGAGTTTACCCTCCACTGGGTTGGACCTGCAATTAATACCAAAGAGAGAGGGGAGAAAAAGAGAGAGAGAGAAGCTAAACAACTAATTACTTGAAGAGCAATAAATGAGGGATTTAAGAGGCACCTAATTACTGAAGAGTTAATAAAATGTCGACCAGTGGACCTTGAAAGGGTTTAATTTCATAACAATCAAGGACTCTCCTATCCCACCTCCACTTGTCCACCCAAGGCTCTGGTCCCACTCTTTCCCTTCTTCACCTTCGTTTTGTTTTTATCTTGCGCCCCACCCCAACCCTTCTTTCTCCCTTTTCTTTACTTCTGATCCCTCCCCCAGGACCCCCTCATTACCTGTATGCTAAGCGTAGAACAAATAATTCTAAGAAAGCTGATTCAAAAAGCAGGTCCTGATCGGCTTTGGGCAGGTCAGCAAAGCCAGGAATCTTCTCTGCCCACCCTCTGATGATCTCCATAGAGCCAGTCAGGAGATCGTAGAACTGCTGGATATGTTGAGTATCATCTCCACTCATCTGATAGTCAGGGTTTGCCTGGAACTGGAATTTCATTTTAAAAAGCACTTAATGAGGTTCTCTAAAATATATAACCCGTGAAATTGCTAACCCCGTTTCTAGTAGGGGAGCCAGGTTTTTATAACAATTAAACCTCTCTCTGACCAGTAAGGAAATTAGATGTTCCGGGGCAATTAATTCAATTAGGGACGGTGCTATGAGGTCGCTGCTTTAAATATGTAAATTACCATTTCCATACAGACTAAATACAGTGCCATCCAGCCCTGGGAAACGTTCAGTCTTATCTCCACAAAACAATTGACACGGTAGTATTCATGCTAATCCCAGAGTGGGTCTTGAGCGGAGGCGCCCTTTGCAGAGCTTAATAATCTTGCAGTCGCTACTAGGTTTGCCCACACTCCCTCCAACCAAAGCCTGCACATTTCTCACAGCTGGAGTAAAAGAAGAATTGCACCACTTGATCTCTGACCCCGAGAGCCCCGTTGCCATCCCTTCTACCCCTCTTTTCACTCCCTGGCCCCAGATAAGTCATGGGTGAGTATTCTAGTAACTTCTACGTAAGTAGACGTCGGAAGGAAGGTTAGGCATGGACGGTCAAGGTTTTGCCTTTCAGACCGCAGTTGGAGGGACTGCCGGACAATAATGGTTCACAAAGATGAAACCCCTCTGGCGTGTTTTCGGTCTAGACTTTGAAGTGCACCGTCTCTCTGTCTCCTGAAAACCTCCCCAAAGTTGTGAAGTATATATTCCGGTGTGCCTCCTTTACCCTTGAGTCTGGGGGTACTAAAGCTGGGTATAGTGCGAGGGTCTTGCTCGTTTGTTGGCTTGTCCACATGATATTCTTACCCCACAAGCTTCTTACCCTGGAATAGTCCAGGCTGGTCATTGCCGGATTGGAGTCGACGTGGGCTCTGACGAGGGCACTGATCAGACTCACCGGAGGTGAGGGGGGAGAGGGATCCTGTGGGCTCTTCGGTTTTGAGGGTAGACGACCTCTCCGGCCTTTTAAACTGTCCGTGCGAACCACTGTAAAGGAATTATTCAAGGGTTAACGCTGTTCCCTTGAGCCCAGACTCGGCTGTTTCACCCGCTCCTCCCGGGAGGAAGCAGTGGAAGCCCGACCTGGTGGTCCAGGGCCCCTCTGCTTGTAAAGACTCTACTGACGAAAAGCATTAATAAACCGCGGGTTATTTTAGACCTTCCTCCAACTAGGTCCTATACTTAGAGACAAGGAGGGCCGTCGGGTGGCTTTCTTTAGAGGAGGGAATTTAACAGAGGAATCCTGGAGTCAGGGGGCTAGGGAGTGAGGCAGGGACAAGAGTCCACAAGCAGCTGGGGTGGTCTTTCAAGGGCGAGGAATGGGAGGTCAACAGCTTGCCCGGACCTACCTTCTTTAACCATCCCAACAGCCAGGCACTTCTGAAACCGACAGTACTGACAACGATTTCGGCGGCGCTTATCCACTGGGCAATTTTTATTTGCTAAACACACATATTTCGCGTTTTTTTGCACCGTGCGCTGTAGAGGGAGAGAATGTAGGCCCAAAATGATTATTATTTTGTAATTCACACTACAGCAAACTGGACATATTTTTTAAAAAATGGCTTGGATCTGCATTCCTTCCCTACAAACACAAACACTATTCCTTAAATTTTTTTCCTTTTTCTTTTCTTCCTATTTCCTTTCCTTTTCCTCCCCAGGGCATTTACCAGAAGAAAATTGATAGCGTTAACATTTGAGCTAACCTTGCCGCTCCTTGCTGTGTTTTATATGCCAGGAGAAGGAGCAGGAGACGCTCGGTAAATACAAATCCGTGGGCATTCATATTATTTACATTCCTTGGAGACCTTCTCTATTTAAAATGATAAGATTATTCAATCAGGATGGCGAAATAAAGAGATCACTTAATTTGACCATAGGGAATTCTGTTCCACTTGGTTAGCTCAGACACGGTTCTCTGTCCTAACCAATTTCAATCTGAACAAGGAAGACAGCGCCTAACACATGCAAATCGCCCTCTTCCAACTCTGGCTTCAGCAATTTCGGGCTTGAGCCCGCCGGGGGCCCGCAGGTTGCTGTGGGGCGCGGGGGGGAGGGGAGGTGAAAGCCTGACTCTCCCAGTCTTTATTTCTTTCCTTAGACACCCCGAAACCTCTTCTACAGCTCGTGGGTAGCTTCAGAACTCGAGCTGGGCTGCTGACCGGAAGGTGAGGGCAAACTGCTGGGTCTCAGGTACAAGGTCACTACCTGACACCGCCGCCCTGACTTGCTCACCTTAAAGAAACCTTTGCAGCCCTCACAAGTGCGAACACCGTAATGCTGACAGGCCGCGTTGTCACCGCAAACAGCGCACAGACCCTCATTGGAGGGAGAGCCCCGGGACGGCGGCGAGGGCACCTGCGTGTCAAGCAACTGCGACGCGTGGCCGATCTGCAGGCCCGGGAAGCCCATGGATGCCGGCTTGCGAATGGGATTGGGCACGGCGAAGGTCTGCCCATCCACTACGTGGTGGCTGCCCGCGGGCTCCGGGTTCATGGGGACGTGCAGAGGCCCGTCAAAGCGCATCTGGCAGCTAGACACAGGAGTGCCCGGGGGCGACTGCTTAAAGGAGAAGAGTGAAAGGCGGGAGACAGGTGTCTTCCTCTGCTCGATCATATGCGTAGTGGCCACGTAGTTCTGGTGGAAGTTGTGAAGGGAGCCCGGATCGTCCCACATCGGGCTATGCTGCACCTGGAAGCCCGGGGTGCTGGGTGTCGGGGGCGAAGAGGGCTTGTAGTAAACCGACCCGCTGTGTGGCATCATCTCCTCGGACTGAGGGGGCAGGTGGCTGTGTTGCTGGTAGTTGTGCATCTGAATGTCTTCTACCTTAATGGAGGACTGCTGTCCGGACAGGGGCATTTGGTACAAGCAAGGTGGCTTGACGTCGTAGCCTGTGCTGTAGTTGTCCATAAAGGTACTGAAGCTGGGGAGAGAAGTGGTGGCAGTAATTTCAGTGTTGGTGAGGTCCATGCTAAACTTGACAAACTCTGGAGTTAAGAAATCGGAGCTGTATTCTCCCGAAGAGTGGTAACTGTAGCTCTGAGAAGCGGGGCTGGCTCCTTGAGGCGAGGACCCATACTGCGCCTGAACACAAGGCATGGCTGGAAATGAAACAGGGTGATATACACTCAGCCTGGTCAACTGAACACTTTCTTCCGGCCTCGGGTACACCTGGAGCTACACCGGCAGCTCGCGGTGTCAGGGGGAATGGGGGGATAGGGGTGCAAGGGTTAGGGCAAAAGAGGTTGAACAGCGATGAAGGAAAGAAAGGGCTGATTCCTGGACCCAGAGCTGGGAAGCTGTTTAGGGTCTACACTCCCGGATATTCCAAAAGCCACCCCCTCCACCCCCTCCCAACACACACTCCCACTCTGGTGAGCGTCTTCGTTGAAGCTCAGGGTCGACAAGGATTTCTAGAACCCATGATCTAGAAATGAAGTTGAATTGCACAATGAGAAAGTTGTTCTCTGTGACCATAAGGCACAGGGTTGGCCTGAAAAGATTCTGTTGCCCTGGGTTCCCCCCCCCCCCGGATATATGGGGAACTCGGGAAAGGTAATGAAAGAAAAAGCTCACTAACCTTCAGCCGAGTGATTGGAGTTTTCGAGGAAATTAAAGGTGGACAGTGTCGTAATTCAGCAAAGGACAAAGTTTCCAAGATATTTTTTAAAAAGCAATTTGGGGATCCAGCCCGTCAGATCTCCCTGAAATACAGACAGAGGAAGTTTCAGGATGTTCCCACCGAGACTTGGCTGGACAGATGCGGACTCACTCAGCAGTCCCTTCAGGGCTTTCCTTGGAAGAGAGTGTCAAGACTATACCAAAGAGCAGCTTAAAATGAATGTGCAGGGATAGCGGTGGCTAAGCAGCAGAGAATGCCACTCAACTCCCCGTTTCCCTGCAGAGAAAGCATCCTGTGGGGAAGTTATCCCAGGAGTCTACTGGATACTAGACAATATAATGAATTGGCCTTCTTTGATATAGATGGAAAGGCCCTTGTCATTTTACTTTATTTCAAACCTAAGAAGTCTGGGATAAAGAGAAAACACAGCATCAAAGCCGCCTCTTAATAATTTTCTTGTAGTCAAATGGACTTTTCTCTTAGAGGGAGAAAGAAAGTTAGTAGAACTCAAGAGTACACCGTGGGGAAAAAAACAATAGAGATCCCATCCTTAGAAAAACGTTAGCAAGTCCTGGACAACGAAGAAGCTAATTTGGGTGCGAGGGTGGCTTTTGTAATTGATTTTGTTCCAGCAAAATCAAATGGGGCTTGAGGGGCAAGTGAATTGGTGTTCCTCCAGAGAACTGGATTTTCAACACTTTTCATGGCTCAGAGGTGATGAGAGAGACCTCTACTTTACCAGAAGTATCTTGGGTCAACTGCAGAGGGAAGGAAATATTATTTATATGATATTGGCACCAACGTTAGAACCACTTCTCAGCACAGCAAGCTTAGCACCTTCTCCACAATGCTTTCCACCGGCTGCCTACTTGCTGGGACAAGGCATTCTTATGTTCTAGCTCTTTTCAGATGTCCCCATTTGCAAGGCATTCTAGAGCATGGACGATCTTGTTCATAAAATAAAGAAAAGAAACCCAAACACCCTCTCCTTCTGATCCCTCTCCCTTCTTCCATAATCTTGCTTGCTTTACGGAGTGGAGAAGGTTAACAAGAAAAACCAGAGGACTCTTGCCTTATCCCCCAGCCCACCAACCCCAACCGCCGCCGCCCTTGAAAATATGTCTGTGCTGGATATTAACCCGAGGCTGTGTCACAGTTTCATAACTGTATTCTTTACCTCACGCACACACTGACACACTACCCAAGGACAGCATATACCAAAAGAAGAAATTTCAGGCAACTTCGCAACGGGACCCTCTACCGACACTACCCTTGCTCGACGATATCCGGGAAACCTCCGCAAGCGGGCGAGCTGAGCGACACTGTTCCCAAGCAACACGTAAACTTTCTCTCCCGGACTGTTTCCCACATGTTCACGAGATGGAGCCTACTCAAGCCACAATCAATTTCACACCAAGAGCAAACTTTGAGCACATCTCCGCAGGCAAGTCCGCTTCCCCTAAAACTGTGGGAGTCCCCCCTGCCACATCCACCAATGAGAAGCCTGGAAACCTCTGCCGGCAGCCAACTCCCCCCGCTTTACGCTACCACCGGAGTTCCAGCAAAGGCTCGGCGGAGCTGCGCGCGCCCACTCGCCACCCCCCCTCCGCACCCCAAGCCCCTTCGCGCTCCGGGGCTCCAGCGCCCACTTGCAGAGAACCCGTTCCGGGTACGCGGAGACCCGGAGGACGCGTGACCGCCGGTGATCCCGCCGCTTCTACTCACTTCTCCGCTCTCTTCATTCATTCAACTCCGCCGAAGTGCAGTTCCCTCCGGGAGCAGAGGAGCCGGGGTCCGCTGGAGCGCTGCGGGAGCGGGGCGCGGAGAGCCACACGCAGCCAGCCCGGCCGCAGGAGAGGGAGGCAGCCGGCTGGGCAGGAGAGAGGGACGCAGAGCCGTGCGGAGCCGCGGGGCGGACTGGCCCTGGCCGCCAATGTGCCTTTGTTTATGTGGCTCGCGCTGCTGCTGCCAACATGCACCTAAAGTCTGCGCGCGTCAGCCCGCGTCAGCGGCCCACGGTCCAATCGCCGAGCCGCCGCGCTCCCCGGACTCCTGGCCCGCGCTCGCTTTGGTATATTTCCGACCTGACGTCACGACTGGGGCTGATTTTAAGGTGGGAACAGTTCACCTTGGTAGCCCACTTGGGTGGATTTTTTTTTCCGAAAGAAGTGTGACTTCTGCAACCCGGGTCCGTGGAGCCCGCAGCGATGCTACACTCTACCTGCCCCACCACCCCACCCCCGACCCTGAGTCCTCACACGTGGGGAGGGTGCAACAAAAGCTTGAACGGAAAAGAACGTTGGCGTGGGCCAGGTAGCTGGCACCTGGGCCGAGCCGGCAGAGGTGTGCCCTGCAGCCTCCCAACACACCCTCCACACACTCCTTAGCAGAAGCGGAGACAGTTGTCCCGTGACTGTAACTCTCCAAAGGCTTGGGCGTTAGATGGGATTCCCCTAGTCCGCGCATCCCCCTCTCCCTCTTTAAAACCCACTCTTACTCCCCGCTTCGAGGGATGAGGGGTCAGGGTCTAATTTTCTTCCCCCCCTTTTCCTGAAACTAAAGAGATATGTTACCTAAAGCAGTGTGGGAGGAAATGAGGGTAGACACTGAGCCAGGCCTTAGAAGACCCCACAAGTAGGAATGAACTGTTGCCTGCTTTTCTCTCGCAGACAATGCATTAAAGAATTGGGCAACAGGTGCGCCTCCGCTCGAAAGGTGATCTGATCCACAGCCCCCCACCCCCTCGGTCAACTCTTAATAGCGTTGACATTTCGCTGTGCCCACCAAGACCCTTCAGTCCCTTCAGGGTTTCTGAAACGCAGGGGATGTGGTACCCGCAACCAAGGAGAAAGCACGGAGGTGGAAGCGGCAAGGAGAGTGGAGCTCGAGGCGGTAGTGGGCCGCTCCGCGTCTCTCCGAACCGAGTGTGTATGTGCCCATTGCCTCAGCCTGGGGTCCCCGTGAGCTGTGTGAGCGTGCCCTACCCCCGCGGTCCTCTCAGTTGCCTCCAGCTCTGCTCTGCCAGACAATCCGCGCCCCCAAGCGCGTGGATCTTTCTAGCAAAGGAATTGCAGCTTCTCCGGAGGGCTATACCTATTCCCAGTACGCGGGTGAAGCTGGCTAGACAGGCCTCTTCGGGTTTCTCTCGAGGCCAAGAAGGGGCTGAGGCCAAGGAAGGGAGACTTTGTAGGGTCCCCTTCTTCGCCCAGGACAGCGCTCCTCCTCCCCTCCTCCCGAGCGTCGGCTCTCTCCCAAGCTGCCCGGGCGAGCGGTTAGGTGTGTGTGTGTGTGTGTGTGTGTGTGTGTGTGTGTGTGTGTGTGTGTGTGTGTAATGTACAGTTCGGCCCCCTCTCGGTGATCCTAGCTGCCCGGGCGAGCGGTTGGGTGTGTGTGTGTGTGTGTGTGTGTGTGTGTGTGTGTGTGTGTGTGTGCAATGTACAGTTCGGCCCCCTCTCGGTGATCCTAGCACCAGCGGAGAGCTCGGCGGAACTCTCGGGGTTGTGGGGTTGCTCATTCCTAGCCTGCACCTCCGCCTAAGCCGGCTCCACGCCGAGCGAGCCTGCGGCTGCAGAGGCGTTGCCATCGGGTGCCCTGCGGCTGCCCAGACTCGCCGCGGGCTCCACTGTGCATCAGCCTCCGGGAAACCTACGTGACCACCTTAAGTTTCCCCCAGATGTTGCGGCTGCCTCTCCAGCGGCTGCCGCTAAGGCTCAGCAGTGCCCTAATGGGCGCGAGGGAAAAACAACAACAACCAGGAAGTGGGGGTGGGGTGCAAGGGGGGGCAGGGTAAAGAACAACTTATTAGTGTGAGCTCGGCAGCGTCAGCGCCCCGTGGGCAGAAGCGATTCCACGCGAACGAAAGGGAAAAAGTGAGAGTTTGGAGAGCAATGGAGAAGGAAGGGGGTGGGGGTGGCGGTGACGCAGGGGCGCAGGCATTGACGCACCGGCCAGGCTGGGCCCAAAATAGAAGCAACTCCAGCTCACAGGCGCCCTCCCGGGTTCCCTTCCCCTTCCGTGAGGGAGCAGGGTGCGGTCACCAGGAGCTTTCCTTGATCCTCGCGGTGGGCCAGGTTCCCGGCAGCTATTTTCAGACAGTCGGAAACCCAAGCTCAGTGACACTGGGGTGGAAGTTATTATTTTTTAATACAGTTCCAGGAGAGCGGGTATCAGGAGTTTAAGGTCGTAGCCACAGACCTCCCAACACAAAAGCGGCTAAGTAGATCTGTTGCCCTCTGCAAGCTCCTCTCCGAGTCATTAAAAACACATTCAGTTTGGGTTGAGTTGAGTATGGGAACATTTTGAAAATGCTCTCCTAGAGAGGGGAAAGAGGGCCTGGAGTTCTTATACTGAACAGCACGGAACAAGCACAGTAACGAGGGTTATTCTTTAGCAACCTCCAGTGCTTGGTTTCCTGATAAGAAAAGCCTTTGCTCAAGCCTTGTTATACCCGAGATCAAAAGGCAGCGGTCATAGCAATTTACTACAATAATAAGTGAGAATGGGGTAATTACAACATGTAAATGAGAGGAAGTGGAGACTTTTTTTTTTCATCCATGTGTGAGTTTTCCCTCTTTTCAAATTTGTGTTCTCTGGATGTTACTACTATTGAGGAAAGACTCATAAACTCATTTAAAGTAATTCTTGGGCTGAGTCTATTCTACGGTTGGAGTTTGGGTCAGGGCTCGCATATACTTCAGGTGGGAAGGATAGAGTGCACACATTGGAAAGTTTAAAAGAACCACGCTGTTTTTCCCCACTTGATTGGGAAGGACGAAGCTGCAGGAGCAAAGACAAGGTCTGCAATTGACTGATCTTGTCAGTAGGGGGCCTGACTCCACAATGTTCAAGAGACAATCTCCTACACAAATACACATGCATGCGCGCTCAACACACACACACACACACACACACACACACAGAGAGAGAGAGAGAGAGAGAGAGAGAGAGAGAGAGAGAGAGAGAGAGAGAGAGAGAGAGAGAGAGATTTACTACTTAGGCTAACTAAGCCCCAGGAGAAAAGTCTGCAGACCCAAACGTTCATATTGTGTTGGAATTCATAAACAACAACAACTCTTAATTTTTCTATTTTCTCCAACAGGGAAACAGTTTAACACATGGAATTAGGTTCACAATGGATTTTCTTTATTTCCTCCTGCCCATGTTTAACTCGCTGTTAGGTCACAGAAGGAAAAAAACCAAAATGGCAATAAAATCTCTCATTTTATCTCAAAGCAGTTCAAATTGGCATATAGTTTGGAAAAATGAAAGCATGTTTTAAAATCCTATGATTACATGTTTAAATAAATTATAGTAGAGAAGAGAATTCCTGTGGGTATATTTGCTAGTACATAAGAGAATGCTTTTGTGCATAGAGGTTTAATTACACATATAATGGAATCAAAATGTAGAATTGAACAACCTTTCAGAAAATGTTAAAACGATGCTTTAGGCTAAAAGACTGAAATTCCGCATTTATATGGCTGCAACTCTTCTGCATTCTTACACATAAATATTTCAAATAAAGTATTTTATAACTCAATTAAAATGACAATAATGTTTTTTTTTCAGGATCCACAGTCTGATGGAACTTTAAATTATTGCCACGTTAAATGTACAAAATAAGGGTCTATTTTCTTAATAATTTAAAATAATGGAAGCAAAGAATAGGTGCTATGCATAGTAGGTCCCTCCTTATGTAAATTATAAGTTATTGCTATTAATAAATATAAGGATGAGGCCTTAAAAAGCATTGATGAAGCTAATGTTGTTATATTACCTTTCACGATACAAGCACATACTGAGCAGTACATATCTGCCTGTACATCAAAAAACATTTCCATTTAAAAAATCAGTATAAATGAAAATAAACTCACATCTAAACCTAAGTATTTTATTTTTTGCATGGCTAAGCAGATCACACTTAATAAAACTGAGCTTTTGGTATAATTTAGAGAGCAAACATAAATGTAATCCCATTGGATTTTCAATTTTAATGCGTGGGGAAGAGGCCTCTGGGGGTTGCTTTCCGTATTCTCCCCAAATGAATTCAGAGGATACCTCACAATGCAGATACAATGAAACGGGCATACCTGTTATGCTGCAAAGTTGAGACAACTTCAAGATATTTTTTTTTTAAATTTCGTAGGTATTGGAACTTATAAGCATGAAAGAGAGATGTGTTTTCAATTATGTTTGAACAAACTCACAGCCACAGCCTTTGCTGCTATTTGGTAGGCTGTCTTTGAGCAGTGACAGAAAAAAATAAGTTTTCACCTTAAAACATCTGGTTCTCTAAAGAAAAAAATTAGTATTAAAGATGTTTTATTGTTTTGCTTTTGCCATTTCATTTGCAATCGTGGGCTATTAATCAACCAAACTGCCCCTTTCCTGTAGGACACTTGGAGAAGACAGCTGCTCCTTTGATGTCCACACTGAAGATACATGCAGCTTTTATTCAGTTTTAGCCACTCTGTTTTTCACCGAGGACCATGGGTTTTTTAAATGTCTTACTTTAATTCAGAACTCAATTCTAGAAAATGTGTAAAGATGTGCCGAAGTAAACAGCACTTTTTTTCTAGAAGCTTCTACTTATAAATTAAAATCATAAAACTGAACATATGGTAAAGCCTCATGCCACTCAAAAACTATTTTACATAATAAAAATCTTTGGGTTTTTTTTCCCTTAATACTTGGCTTACACTGGCCCTCTCCTAATACTTGCTTTTATGGAGACGACTTAATATTTTCTTATGAAAAAAACCTCTTTTATTAAAAAGAATAATTTTAGTTTTAGAATTTATTTGCTTATTTCAGTAAGCATGGAAGATATTAAAATGTACAATGTCCTAAAACACATTTAAAATTCTGAAAATAAGGTTCTATACTATTATAACAGACATCAGAAATTCTATCAAGAGCCAATGACATTAGTTATTCTAACAGTACTAGACAAGATTTCCTTAAACAGATAAAATATATTCTTTAAACAGATAAAATAATACACTTCCAATGGTTATATGTAAATCTCAGACAGCCAGTTTTTGTTCTACTTTTAATAAGTAAATAACCACATTTTATTTTTTCTCTCAAGCTAATTGGTAAAGAATCTATTTTAATGGAAAAGAAAATAAGGTATTGCTATATTCAACAAAGACATAAATGCCCTTTTCCTCATCATAATTCTCAATTATCAAGCTTACAATTTGAACACTACAAAAGTAACTTATAGCAAGGACCCTTAGAGTGATAAGAAATAAATCTAATTACCATATCCTTTGAATAGATGCAATATAAATTTCATTGCTCACTTAAAAGTTCTAAAGTTAACAGCATAAACTTGAAGTTGAGTAATTAAGTAATCCTTATATAGACACTTATTAAAGTATTTATACATATTATCTTAAATCTACATCTATCATTTTGCCAATTAAAATTAGGACTTTAATTGCAATTAAGTAATTTAATTGCCAATTGAACAGCAAAATTGCTAAGTGACTAATTTTAATGCCTATTTTAATTACCAATCATGACTGGGGAGGGAGCTAATCAAGTTACATCAAGCAGTACCAGAGTAATGATGTGAAAAAAAGGGAGAACAAACATTCAAGACTACACGCTTTAAAAAAAGAAACATAAATTAAATAAATGCAAACACAATCTGATAAATGTATAAAAATACTGTATTTCAATATCTGAATACAGAACATGAAAAAGAACAAGGTTAATTAAAGGGAGAGCTCCTGTCAATCTTCAGTCAAAGTAAGGGCAACCCAAGTCAATTTCTTATATGGTATTTGTATGGAGCTCCTACCAACCCATATAAAGACAAAGCTGCATATTGATGAGAAGGAGAGACCACTTCCTGCTTGACTGGGGTAATATTACAGACTGCCACTTTCTTTTTTAATGAAATGCTCGTAAAAGACAGGAAGGAGCTTCTAATGCAACAACATGGGTTGTTTTGAATTTGAAAAGCAGACTCAAGTGCAGTGGGGTCCACACTCTTTCCTGATGACTCACAACCCCACTTAGGGGAAGAGTTTTATTAGAATCCTAATACCTATTCACAACTGGTTACATGCTGCCTTGAGAAAACCATTAAGTCAGTGTAACTTAAAAGATCACAAATGTATCTGTGGGGGGAAAAAAGTGGAAATAAAATTACTTAGTGTGGGGAATATACCTAGTTGTCTTTTATCCATGGCCATCGTAAACAAAGAAGTATTTTCTTGGCCAACCCATGCACAGTTTTCAAAAGTTTCCCTGTCTAAACAAATTCTCCAACTAAGGACATGGCAGGGCAACCCGGAAAAGAGAAGTTTTAAGTTTGACCACTCAAAGACAAAAAGGAAAGTTATTTCCTAGTGGACAAGGGCAATGGCAGTTCTGGTGTTGCCCTTGGTGATCGGATACATTGTTTAGAGTAACAGTATACATCTATTGACTCTTTACGTTGAAATAATGCTGTACCATATGTATCTTAGGCATGTTGTCATATAAGCAGACAGAAACATGCATAGTTCATATCTATAAGGGTGCCTGGATTATCGGTGGATACACGTAATGATACAACTGGAGAGGGAGAGCAAAGAGCGCTGCTTGAGACTCTGCTTGAACTCTGAAACGAAGCCCAGGAGGCCTTTTGGCCTGGATTTGAAGGAGGAACACTTTAATAATCATGGGGCTTGACAAAAGGTTGCAGTATCTGCCCGTGACAATAACAGCTTTATAAGGCAAGTTCTGTGTGACTGGTTAAGGGACACGGTCACTGTCAATTCACAGGTCGTGAAGATGGAGTCGTGATGGACAGGCTCCCTCCTGGTCTGGCTTTAAATTCATAGAGTACTGGTGCCACAGAACAAACCAAACCTCAGCTAGTAAAAGACTGCAGGGAAACAGCCCCAGCAAAGAATCTCACCATAAGGTAGACAGAGCCTAAGTTATTCTGTAGAAGATTCCTTGCTATATAAATAGGCAAAAGGCGTTAGCTATAATGACAGAATGTCTGAACTAACCCAAACACTGCTTCACAAACCATCAGCCATTATAAGGTATGTGTGTCCAGGGGATGAGGGTGTCATCTTGGCCTTTCAAAATGATTCTGAAAGGACATGATATATAAACTTTTGAAATGTTATCACTTTCTGAAATGTAGAAAATTAAAAGTAAATACATTTTTAGACTGTTCGTGTCTATTTTACGTACTTTGGGAGTCAAGTCTATCGTTTCATGTGAACTTTCTTACAGATTGCTGAATGAAAAAAAAAACCCTACATGTTATATTTCTAGCTTTATGATATCCCTTCATACGTAAAAGTAAATGTGAAATTAAAGTGCGAATAATACTTTAATTAATATTCTTTAAGTTGTTGCTTGTCTTTTATTGTGATCTGCGTTTGTGAATCAACAAATACAAGGAATGGTAAAAAGATGATCATGTTTAAAATCCAAGCTTAAAGGCAGTTACATTTTATTAGTCGCCAGATTTTAAAATCTAATATGAAGTATTTATTACTAAGCCACTCGGTAGGATCTAAACGATGACTTCGGTGTGTTGATACCGACATCCTGGAAAGAAAAAAGTCATTATTATATTCACATTATATCCACAACCAAGGCTTGGTTTAAGACACAGAGAAGTAGGGTACAGGAACTGGTTTTCAGAAAAAGTTCTAATTAGGTTTAAATTCATTATTTCTTAGAACTGTTTTCTTAAGAGTTGAAGTGGGATTTTGTTGGTGAGAATTTCATATATGTAACAAGATTTAGGATTAACACTGAGACAACTTTTCCTAGGGGTCCTTGGATTTTCTGGCTTGGAAGTATGGTATTCTTAAAGAACTCGTACCTAACACCGGAAGTCGTATTTTCCACCTCTCCACACCTCACCAGATAGTAGGTAGAATGGCAATTTCCAAGATCAGCTTTGTTAAACTTTGTCAATTTTGCATGTCTAGAGATGGAAAAGGGTGGACGAAGAAGATGCAGAAACCGATTTTACTGCCAGAATGATGTGATAGGATCCCTCAAACTACCAATATTTGATTATAGAATTTGAAATGTAGCTCTGTAAGTCAATTTATACCACAGCAATCGGGCGATGCTATCTTCCTGTTGTTATAACGCATCAGGTCAAGGGATATAAATTGTACCAGGTAATTCATTTTGCTGTTCAGAGAGTCATTAGGTTCCTCCCAGAATATATATGATTGATATCCCTGGAGGTGAAAGGCTAAAGGAACCATATGGCAACATGTTGCATTCCGTATGCTATCGCCCATCCGTGCTTAAGCTGCCATTAGCAACATCTGTACCTTACAGAAATCCAGCTGCGCCGACGACGGCTGACAGAATTGTACTGGGTGAGGGGTGGGAGGGGATCTCTTAGCTTAGCGCCATTAACTTGAGAGTTAGAGTCTATCTACCAGGACGAATGGAAGCCTTCACAATTAGACGAGACGACACAAATGCTTTATTAAAGTTTAATTCTTAACTCCCAATTAGCGAAAGTGCGTTACAAATCGATTGCAATTTCCTAGAAGGCTCAGCAAGCTCTAGGCAGCCTGCTTGCCTGCCACGTGCGAGGGGCTGCACAGCAGCCGGAAGGACAGGGCTCAAGGCCGGCCTCCGCGGTCAACAAGTCCCTAAAAGTCCCTGCCAGGGCGACAGTGAGGCTCGGGCGAGCCAGGGTGGGAGCCAGCGGGTGGTGGTCCCCGGCCTCCGGATGGGGGGAAGACAAGGAGAAGGAGTGGCCAGGGAGGGTCTAGGGAGGAGGGCTACAGGGTGTCGGTGTCGCGCCGGCCTCTCGGGAGGAGCCTGTTGGGACTGGTCGCACTGAAGTTTCTCTCCCGCTCTGGCGCTCCACACCCACCTCTGCTTCCTGCCCCGGCGCGGGCCACCGCGGGGACAGAAGTCGGGGAAGGGCCGCCCCCGGGCCTCCCGGAGCCCCCAGCCCGGTTCAGTACACGTTACCTGCCCAGCGCTCCGGGCCCCAGGTCGCCGCGTCCCCGGGCGCGGAGTGGTCGAGCAGCCCGGCTCCAGCTCTTCCTGCAGTCCGGGTGCGCGGCAGGGAGCGCGGACCGCCGAGCTGAGCCCCGGGGTCGAGGCCGAGGCTGAGCCGGCCACCCCCGTGGAGGCGCGGAGCCGAGGCCCCGGGCCCGAGAGCGGCCCGCGGAGGCCGGGGAGGCGCGCGCTCCGGCCCATTGTCGCCGCCCGCGCGCACCCCGCGCCCTCGGCCCCGCGGCCAAGCGCGTCAGCGGCCCCGTCAGCCGGGCCGGGCTCCGTGACGCGCGCAGCCGGCGCTATAAATAACCTGCCGCCGGCCCGGGCGCCCGGCCAGTGACGCCGGCCTGGCGGGAGGAGCGGCCGAGGAAACAATGACCCGCCGCGCCCTGCCGCCAGGCCGCAGGCCCAGCCCTCCAAGCTCCCCGCCCGATGGAGGGGCTGCCCCACCCCCTGGCCACGGAGCACTAACCCGGACACCCCTGGCTCAACTCCTTAGCAAGTTCCAACTAAGTTGCTTTAAAACGTCTTGATGCTTCTCCGCCCCAACTTCCCCTCAACTACAGGTCCAGTGTGCTTTAGGGGTAGGAATTTATCAATGAAAACTCAAAATAAAGAACTTGCGTCTCCACCGTCTGCCCATGCTACATTTAAGCTACTGTACCCAAGGGTCTAGAAGAAGCAGTGAGGCCTGGTCCTAGGACTCACCATCTCTGCAACACTATCCTTTACATCCTTGTGACCTTCATGATGGCGCAGCTTGTTGTGATCTTCCAAATCTGTGGTCCTTTGGCAGTTGGAAGTCCAGTCAAGGCTGGCATTTAAAGGGGCTTTCTCTATAGGTAAATATTTCTGCAGAGACTTCCAGTGCCATCTCCATCTTCAGGCGTTTCTGTCACAACATTCCCTGACGCATGTCTTATTCATCAAGGTTCCCATATATGAATGAAGATCAGCTACTCTGGTGGAATTATCAATTATCAGTCAATTGAGACTGTATTCATTATTGCATTAATATTGATTGCGTGCTCATATGTGTGTGCAAATGCACTCATGTGCCATGGCACTGGCGTGGAAGTTATTAGGTAACTTTTGGATGTCTTTCCTCTGCCATGTTGATCTTGAGTAGCCAACTCTTGTGGTCAGCCTTGCTGACCAGCGCCTTTCTTGGCTGAGCCATCCCTCTAGACCCTAAGCCTTTGTTTCATCTGAGCAAAATGCCTCAGACTTATGAACTCTATACTCTGGGGTGCTGATACATGGAAAATTTGCAGATCTAGCCAGGAGAGTGAAGTGATGAGGCGTGGCCAGTGAATTACAAGGGCTACAGAAATGGTTCTTATTCAAAAATCAAGGCAAAGTGGTGTAGTGACCCATCACTGGGCTGGAAGTGGGAAGATCAGAGAAATTTGAGTGTTATGTCTTCATTGCACTCTTACGTACCATTTTCTATTTGTCCATCTTCCCAAAGAGTAACTATATCAGCACCACTTGAAAAAAGGAGCAGAATATATACTGTTTCAGTTATTTAAGAGAGGAAAATGGTGGCCGCTGTTGTTTCATTTGCATGCTGGTAGCCGTGTTCATGTCTGATGCTGTCCCAAGCCCTTTCCGGCACTACTTTCTCATGAGAGAAATGGACTGATTGTGCATTACAAGTACACTAGGACTATTTTCTGCTATTTTGTCCCAATCTCTGATTTTTTTTCCACCGGAAAGGTAATAACTTTTCCAGCAGAGGCTAATACCCTAGCAGTGTTCTCACTGACCTCCCTAGACGGGTCAGAAAGAATGCACCTTATCCTCCTGTCTTCAGGTTGGTGAAAAAAAAAGAAAACATAAAGGGGAGAGAAACAGGTTCGGAGCCAAAACATTTGCTTCACATAGACACTGCCAAAGTGTGATCACAACTAAAAGTTAAGCAATTTCTTTTTCCAGTTTCAAAAGCATATCTGCCTCCGTTCCTATCAAACGCCTCATCTATCTCTTCCTTAATGCTGCTTTAACTTCCTCGAGCTGCTCAGAATCGGGATCTTTCTTTTGCTGCGGTTACTCCCACAGTTTTACAAGTGAACCACTCTTTGCTTCTTATCACTTTTAGTGTGATCCCTGCTAATCATTATCACCGTCCTTACACTTCGCCCTTTTTAAAAAATGTTTACAGTTATTAATTTGTCTTGTGCATTCATGGTGGGATGGGCTGGGGCAGGATAGGGGTGGGGTTAGATGGGGGTAGGGCTCTAAGTTCCCTCTGCCCAGGGTGCGGTGGTTAGAAAGAGTCCATAGTCTCCTTCCACCAGGTGAATTCTGGGGATCCAACCCCAGTCCTCAGGCTTGTAACTTTACCCTCTGCTCCATCTCACTGGGCCTGTTCTTAACTTTCTAGCAGAATGAAAATTACCACAGCCCAAATACATATTAAACATGCCCGAATTTATTAGTGGTTGGAGATGTGTTGTGGTTTGCACCTGAAATGTTCCCCAGGGGTTCAGGCGTTGAAGGCTTCATCTCTGATGCACACTTTGTTCACAGTTGGTGTCTTTGGGATACTATCATGAGGGCACTAACACAACTGATTAGCTCATATTTTGACGGGCTACTGAAAGGTGATGCCAACAGAAGGTAGGACCTAGTTGAGGGTGTATGTAGGTCCTTGGGTGTCAGCCCTGAGTAACTAACTATATCTTACATGAAAATGTTATTACTATAACTCTTGCCTTAATACTTGTTAATCCTGACCCCTCTTCCACTCTGTCTTTGCTCTCTGGGTACCATAAGGCAAGCGACCTCTTCTGCCATACCCATTCCCCGACCAGGACATTCTAGTTCACCTCAAGCCAAAAATCAAGGGTAGCATCTCTCCCCTTGGATTGAACTCTTTGAGACCTTGAGCGCCGATAAAATGTTCCTCTTGCAACATGTTCAGCTCAGGTAGTTTGTTACCTGCAGAGATGGTAAAGTCGACTAACACATTCTAGAACCTAATTTCCTGAATAGAAAAGCAATAGTATTGAAATCTTTGAAACAGAGGGATAAAAAAAAAAGTTTTATAAATATTTGGGCTTCTTTGATAGCATAAAGCTTGTCACCGTCTTTCTCCCGCTCTGGTTTAGAATGTTGACATTTCCCAGATTTCCAAAGTTTCTGCCTGCCTATGAGTAAATCCTTCAGTGGGCTCTTCCACAATGGCGGCGTTGGAGAATTTCTAAGAGGAGCTACCATGCAGTCTTGCTTTATTGCTCAGTTAATCCAGGTCTGTATTTAGAGAGAGGTGCCTGCCAGTTTGAGATTTCAAAGAAACGAGCACAAATATTTGCCGTATCTTGTGCAGTGCAGTTTTGGTGACTGACATGGAATATCGCTGACACAGTCGTATCAGCAAATCTTAGCAACCGTTAGGTGGATAAATAGAAAGTTAGCTAGATAAGCCACTAAGACTTCGAGTATTCCAAATGGAAGAGAATAGACAACCCGAATTACAGAGGTACAAACTTTATTTATTAAAAAAAGACAAGTCAGCCAGATGGGATAGCACACCCTGGAATCCCAGCACTTGGGAGGTGGAGGCATCGGGGCTGGGCTCCTGTTCCAAAGTCATTCCTGGCTACACCGAGGTTCTGAAGCTAGCATAAGCTACTATGCCAAACAGCCAAATCGGTTGCTTGATCAATCAACAAATGGACAAGCAATGTTTGTAAAAATAAGGGTGACTAAATTCAGAAAAACTGCAAGACCTAACACCAGTGCCAAATATGGGCAGAGATGTATAATTGGCTTTTCTCATAAGATTGGCTAGATTTTAATGGTTAATCCACCAAGGTTTTCATTGTTGGGAAGAACTGCAATCAACCGTGTTAATGGTACAAATAAACTATCAACATCAAATGGTGCTCGAAATTCTTTGCGAGGCTGAGCCAGAAACATTGGCTTTGCAAGAACGGTGCTTTGGGAAGCATATACAGACTGTCCTAAGGCTCGTAACTCCCTCATCTCCTAACCTCCTTTTCAAAATTAATCTTCAGTGTAGAAAATAAACAGGTAAAAACAAGAGGGAGGATAAGTGAAATCAATTATCATGCCACTATGTGAAAATAACCATCGTTACTATTTTGATAGACATCATTTTTCTTTTCACTTTGCTAAATACATACATCTTTATCCAAATGGGGTTATAGTATGCACAACCTCTTTCGAGTAACAATGTATCGTGAACATCTGCCTCCCATTCCCCCCCCCCCCCCCCCCCCCGCAAACAAGCCTTCAGGAGGTTCCAGGACCCTACGCCATGCACATCTCCTCAGTCTTCCTCTGGTTTGCCTAGCCAAAGCTGCATTTTCATGGCTTCCGTATGTGCTGCTTTCTAGTTGCATTTGACCAATCGGAAAATGGAGTAAGGAAAAAGTCTTAGCATTCTCCACCCCTCCCCCACACTCCAGCTAAATGACTGGGGACCCTTTACCCTGAGCACCAGGCCCACAGCCTACTCATAGTTTTAGGAGTTCATCTAGTTTCTCACCACGAAAGGCTCCTTTCTGGCTTCCCTCTTCAATTCCTTGTTTTACAGAATAGTGAAGTGTACGAGTTTAGTTCGCCCTGCACTGACTGTAACAATGATGTGTATTTTTCCCGGTTGGAACCCAAATCCTCGTTTCCCATTGTGGATATCATACACAGCAAAGCCAATTGGTCCTTGAATTCCTCTTGCTAGAAGTTGGCTAGCATGTTAAATGTACTGTTTGAATTAACTAGCTTAGACTTGAGAGAAGCAGGAAGAAAACACAGACCCATTTAAAAATCAATTTCCCTGGAGTGTAATTAAAAATTACAAACACGAAATATTGTGTAACTTTCCTAAACATTAGTCAGAACCTGGCAACCCCTTAACCGAGGCTCAGACATAAATCTTATGCTAATGAAAAGGGTGGCATATAATACCTGTCAAGGCTTAATTTACGTTGCACATCTTCCACAAGACCCACTCCTCCCCACCTTATTTGTCAATGGTCTCTGCCTTCTCGGATCCTAAAATACAGAAGAAACGGAGAAGAATTCTGGGTTGCTAATTCAGAGTATCGCACCACTCTAGAGAAGTATTTCAAATCTCTATGATATCTGTGTTTTATTTCTCACGGGATTTTCTGCTGTTGCTTCTTTCCTCCTTTCCAACTCTTGAAAGAAAGTAGGAGGTTGTTGTCACAGAGGTAGCAAAATCAAGGCAAACAGAAAGGGTCTATAAGGGTTTCTAACTTTGCTTAATAAAATTCTAAATTCTTAGAAGAAAGGGTTACTTTTGTTACTTTGTATCCTGAGACAAGTTCTCCTTAAGTTTCCTAGCTGGTTGGGAACTAACACCATAGCCAGACAGGTCTTGAACTTGTACTCCTCCTGCCTCAGGCATCCTCCTGTAAGTTGTGGCATAAGCCTCTGACCCTCTAGACTCCACCCTACACCTTTTTATGGCTAATGAAAATGAAAAACAAATCATACACATTTGTACACATGCATCCTCTCCTGACACACACATACACACATGTGCATATTACATGCCCACAATATCACGCATGTATGTGCATTTACATCCCCTGACATCAAATTATACACACACATACACACACACACACACACACACACACACACACACACACACACAACATCCATGCTCATGCATCCCTCTGGTACCACACATACACACAAAAACACAACATGCACACACATATCACACACATTATAAACACACATCACACAAACACTATAGACATAGATCATGTACACATCACACATACATGAACATACACACACCACGGATCTCCCTGACATCATATATTACACACATGTAGACATGTAGACATATATGTTACACACACATATCACACACATACATTCATACACCACACACATATATAATATTTATATATATAATATATAATTATATATATTATACAATTATATAATACATTATATATAATATATTATATAATTATTTATATATAATTAATTATTATATATATTATATAATTAATATTACATATATATATATATACTCATCCAGCAAAAGCTTTAATCGGAAAAAAAGGATTTCTCCGCACCTAGATAAAGACCCTGGGCAAACAGAAAATGAAGCTGACAAGGGTCCAGGTAACCCAAAGGACAAACAATTCACTTAGGACTGATACTCCAAGTAGTATTTAAGAAAGAGGAGGCCCAGAGTAGACTTAGCAAAGGAGCCCCATGATCTCACAATACTGAGAGGCATCATCGTGCAAACGCTACATATGCTGCATCCCTTCGTACCAAAGGCAATGCTTATCCTTTTCCCATCTGACCATACTTGGTAGCCAAATGGACAGGTTAAAACATGCAGGAACCATCAGAGAGGGATCACTTTTCGTTCTCTACACTTGGACATGGGAAAGGATAAATTGAAATCATATCCAAAACAGAGGAACAGTGGACAAGCAAGAGAGAACGAGAAGGACAAAATACCAAAATCATTTAAAGCTGCATCAAGCTGTTCCTGATGCTACAGGTGAGCCCCCAGACATGTTATAAGCGTCCATTTGTTGTCTTTCAACTGAAGGGAGTTAGAGTTGGATTTTCAGTTGTTTAAATGTGACAGTCCCTCATTGACACACCTAACCCATTCCCCTACCCACCACAGGCCTTGTAAGCAGGGGACTTTGTTAACCGGCATCAGTGCACACACTTACTGCTTATTCATTTGGCGTACTGTCGCTGAGCAGGGGAGGGGAGACATCACATAATCGCATATGCCAGTTCTAAATTAGGTTGAGATTTTAGTGTGGATGGGAATGTTCTTAGCAAACCCTTCTACTACCACCACAGGATAACTGAACAGTCAAAGTTGGCCAAGTGCTGTAGAACAAGTATCTCTGACATCTTGGATGCATCAATGCCATGACTTCCATCCTACCGTCATCAACTAACCATGGTCCCCTGAAATGGCCCATGCTGTAGGCATTGGAATCTCATGAACTCCATCCTCAGGCTGCGGTGAACTTCCCTCACTGTTCAACTGTCAAGACCTAGCTCCCTCTGTGACTTCACCTGCCACTAGCCACACACTGCCACCCTGGCTTGCCGCTCCCATGTTCAGAAGTGGATCACTCGCCTCTGTTGCGACCACTTAGGGTTGTTTGTTTCTTTGGGCAGCTCTGTTGCTACCCTCCTCGACTCTGTGAGGAAGAGGGCTCTCTCCATCCTCTTGCGGTTCTAAGCACCAGCTTGTTTAGCCATCATCAGTGGTTATCTGTTAAACGTGTCAATACATAATTTAATAAGTTAATGGACAGAGAGGCAGAAAGACACCTTTAGCCAGGTGTGGTGGCTCACGCCTTCACCCTCAGCACTTGGAGTCAGAGGCAGGCAAGTCTTTATGAATTTGAAGCCAACCTGGTTTACATAGTGAGGTCCAGGACAGACAGAGCTACATAGTGAGATCCTGTTTTGAAAAACGAAAGAGAGAGAGAGAGAGAGAGAGAGAGAGAGAGAGAGAGAGAGAGAGAGAGAGACTTGTTTGTTTATAGCTGGGAGATTAGAGTCTAGCTAATCATTTTGAATTAAAATACATTATGAAAAAGAATAAAATATATAGAATCATCATATAGTACATTCTATACTTTACAAGCATGATAGTGCATTATAAAGTTTAATAATTTTTATTTAAACTTGCTTATCTTTTTTCTCTGCTTCAAACAAAATATCTCTTTTCTATTCCCTGTATTTTATGTGATATGCATGGCTGATTATTTCCCATACTGGTACAACATCTGTGGTTGCATAATATTTTGTAATAACCTGAAACAAAACACTGGGTCAAATAGTGTTTTATAAGTCCAGATCCTTAAAACACCGGGCTAAGTACATTCGGGAAAATAAAACTCTCCCCATCTTGTACAAGCACATACAGCACATACATGTACACGCACATTCATATTCACACTCCTTAATAATCCCGTGGTTCAGTATCTTGTGTAGGAAGAAAGTTCTGTCACTTGAAAAGGTTACAGTAATGGATGCCGTTCCTCACAGACCTGTATGAATCTGGGAAGACTCAGAAACAGAAGGACGAGTGGAGTGGGAGGCGACGGCAAACGTCTGCACAAAAATCTATCCAGTTATCCCCATTTAGTATAGACTCGTGCAGACTGTGTTATATGTAGGGATCTCTCTCTCTCTCTCTCTCTCTCTCTCTCTCTCTCTCTCTCTCTCTCTCTCTCTCTCTCTCTCTCTCTCTCTCTAAGATGTAGCCCTAGATACCCTTGAACTCATTATGTAGAACAAGCTGGTCTTGAACTCAAGAGATTCACTCGACTCTGCCTTTCTAGTGCTGGGATTAAAGGTCTGCAGCACCATGCCCAGCTTCTCTTTGTTGATGTGGATTATCCTTGAGAATATAACTATTTATCCTTGAAGCTGAGCGTAACTGTGCATGCCTCTACTCCTAGCACTTGGACAGTGGAGGCAGAAGATTGCTCTGAGTTCAAGGCTAGATTAGATATTAGTAGTACCTAGAAAATTTGGGGTCAACCTAGATTACATACTGAGTTTGAGGGCAGCCTGGGCTATAGATGTAGGATTTTGGTGTGCCTGCATTTTCTGTATCGTGTGTGTGTGTGTGTGTGTGTGTGTGTGTGTGTGTGTGTCTGCCTCACACGTCGTGACTGAATGAATAATCAAAAAGTGAGGTAAAGGCGGGTTTTGGCACACAACTGAAGTCTAAGCACCGTTGAGGCTGAAGTTCAAGGCCAGTCTGGACTGTACACAGAGACTCATAGGAAATGGAACAGTGTGAAACAAGCAAATGATGCAGCATTTCTGTGACAATTGTCTTTGGAAGTTGCAGTGCCATCCCTGCATCTGGAGATTTGAGTGTGCAGAGCTCCTGGCTTGAGCCTCTTGAAGATCCACTTCAAATGCCATTTTTACTCACTTAAGAAAGGCCACCGGAGCCATTTGTCATGCTAAGATTCCATTTAAAGATTTATCCATTTAAATAGAACCCAACTTTTTAATACTGAGACAGATGGCCCCACAGTAGGAGCTGTGACGTCCTTGAAAAGATGTGGGTTTTGTTAAGAAAAGTATATCTTCATATACTAATCAATTAGGGCTGTAAGCTGCACTCCTTGAATCATTTGATAATTCCACCACAATGTTCTGGTTCTAGATTAATCCGGGTCAATAGGAAGGACACGACCAGCATAGTAGAGAGAAACAGACTTCAGACGGAAGTGGACTTATCACGTGATACCTGATCTTTGTGGTGCATGTAGACCACTCCATTTTCTGTGTGTGTGTGTGTGTGTGTGTGTGTGTAGGTCAAAGATCATTCTCCAGAACAGTCTGCCTTGGTTTTTGTGACACTGTGGAGAACTCACCCAAACCATCAATCCTGGCTTTTGTTTCTAATGTATCAGGGATGGAACTCAGATCTTGTTTCTATTGTATAAGGGATGGAACTCAGATCTTGTTTCTATTGTATAAGGGATGGAACTCAGATCTTGTTTCTATTGTATCAGAGATGGAACTCAGATCTTGTTTCTATTGTATAAGGGATAGAACTCAGATCTTGTTTCTATTGTATAAGGGATGGAACTCAGATCTTGTTTCTATTGTATCAGGGATGGAACTCAGATCTTGTTTCTATTGTATCAGGGATGGAACTCAGATCTTGTTTCTATTGTATCAGGGATGGAACTCAGATCTTGTTGCTATTGTATCAGGGATCGAACTCAGATCTTGTTTCTATTGTATAAGGGATGGAACTCAGATCTTGTTTCTATTGTATCAGGGATGGAACTCAGATCTTGTTTCTATTGTATCAGGGATGGAACTCAGATCTTGTTTCTATTGTATCAGGGATGGAACTCAGATCTTGTTTCTATTGTATCAGGGATGGAACTCAGATCTTGTTTCTATTGTATTAGGGATCGAACTCAGATCTTTGTGTGTTGAAGTTTGGCCCTGGTTCTTCCTCCCAGCCCCATGCTCCCAAAAATAAGGTTCAAATTCAAAATATATTTACAAATACTGTCTTGGGGTTTTGTGAACAGATAACATGACCAAGGCAAGTCTTTTTTTTTTTTTTTTCTTTTCTTTTTTTTCGGAGCTGGGGACCGAACCCAGGCCTTGCGCTTGCTAGGCAAGTGCTCTATCACTGAGCTAAATCCCCAACCCCCGACCAAGGCAACTCTTATAAGGACCATATTTAATTGGGGCTGGCTTTACAGGTTCAGAGTTTCAGTCCATTATCATCAAGGCAAGAGCATGGCAGCACCCAGGCAGACATAGTGCAGGAGGAGCTGAGAGTTCTACATCTTAATCTCAAGGCTGTTAGCAGAATATTGACTTCCAGGCAGCTAGGCTGAGGGTCTAAAAGCCCACACCCACAATGACACACCTACTCCAACAAGACCACTCCCTGGGATGAGTATATACAAACCATCAGTATCTAAATACACAGAAGAGAAAGACCATGAACATGCCCATCTTGTCCACTGTAGTAAGACACACATGTAGAAGCAGTTAGATACAGTTTGGATAGCCATGTGACTGTCTCTTTCCCCTCCCTGTTCAGATCCTTGGTCTGCTGTTGGATAGCACAAACTGGGTTACAGAATCTTGCCCCCAAGTCAAGATAGCAGAACTGTCTAAGAGACTGTGTCTAGAGCTTGCCCCCATTTCTATAAGATGTATTTGCAATTATGATTGACATAAAACATCTCCTATATCAACCATGAGTTTATAATCCATTCGACTTTAGTATTTAGTTTACATCTCTTATATTCAAAAGCCCTTTGCCACTGCTGCCTACACATGCTGACAACTGTTCCCAGCAGGAATAACAGATTTGATTTCTTAAGCATTGCAGAATTAAACCAGAACGCTAGTAATACAGGGGGGATCTCATACTGGTTTTACAAATAGGGAGAAAAGTAAGACTTGAGATGAAAATAATCAAGGCTATTTTAAAATACCCTACATATTGAAAATTGTAATTTAATTTGGTTTCCACAGGTGACATATTCAAATGCTCACAAGTCAAGTCCCAAAACCAAAGACAGAGAGTAATTTTGTCAGGTCTATGTTACCCTGCACTGATTTCTTGCCAGGCTGACTCAACATAATTTACCCCTTATATTTTCTCATAGAGATAGTTATACTCATACTTTCTCATAGAGATTCTTTAAAGGAAATGAGGGAACATATACTGTACCTTATCTGTCTTCCAATGACTCACTTCGGCAATAGTCTCATATTAGTATATGAAAAGCTTCTTGCTGGGCGGTGGTGGCACAACCCTTCAATTTCAGCACTTGGGAGGCAGAGGTGGAAGGATCACTGAGTCTGAGACTAGCTTGGTCTAAACACAAAACTTTAATATATAAATAGGTTTTATTCATTCATTCATTCATTCATTCATTCATTCATTCATTTACTTATGTAGAGGTCAAGGGCAGCTTGCAAGATTCTCTTGCAAGCTTGATTCTCTCTCCTTTTTCCAGGTGGGTTCCAGACACTGTACTCAGGTTGTCAGGTTTGGTGGCAAGCACACTCACCTACTGAATCACCTCGCCAGCCCAATTTATACCCATCTGAGTGGTGACTTTAAAATTCAAAAGAAACAAAGGGACGAGTTTTAAAAAATAAATCTTTTTTTTTCAGACCTAAGGACTGAACCCAGGGCCTTACGCTTACTAGGCAAGCGCTCTATCACTGAACTAAATCCCCAACCCCAAAATAAATCTTTTTAAGCAATGACCTTTGTTCAATTTTATACTTCCTTTCTCCCAGGAGCAAATGTATAACTAGTTATATATCCTTTTATACACACACACACACACACACACACACACACACACACACACACACACACACAGAGAGAGAGAGACAGAGAGACAGAGAGACAGAGAGAGAGAGACAGAGAGGGGGGCAGAGGAAAGTTCACTGGGAGAGATTAATTCACGCAGGTATGTTTTTATTTTTCTCTTCATTGAAGCCTACATAAAAGAGAAAGCAAATGCCATCATTAAGCAAATACCAAGGTGATTGCTGCAGGAATTCAGTGTGGTCATTTAAGATATGAATACACCTCGTGTAAAAATCCAGGCCTGGAGAGCTGGCTCAGCACTGAAGAGTTCATACTGCTCCTCCAAGGATGAGCTCAGTACCTACGTCAGGGAGCGCACAACTGTTTGTAACTCCAGTCACAGAGCGGTTGCTTCCAGCCTCCCAGGGCACTGCATTCTCGTGTACACACACACAGTTTATAACTTTTAAAAACCAGTGAAATCCCACCATGTTTATACCTTAATGACTTGCTTAATTCAGCTAGAATAATGACTTTACTTTTCATCCGTATTGTAAATTTGCCAGAATTTGCTTGCTTTTTAAGGTGAACAACATTCCACTGTGTAGACACTCATCTGTTCATGGACACAGGATGCTAGTACATTTTGGTAGTTGTAAATAATGTTTCTAGAAACATGAGCATTTATTATCTTTTTTTTAACTTACATTGTATATGTTTTCAAAATTTTCTGTTGTTCATTGTTTTCTTTTTTGTTTTTTTTTAGGTTTATTTGTTTATCATATTTAAGTACACTGTAGCTGTCTTCAGACACACCAGAAGAGGACATCAGATCCCATTACAGATTGTTGTGAGCCACCATGCGGTTGCTAGGAACTGAACTCAGGACCTCTGGAAGAGCAGTCAGTGCTCTTAACCACTGAGTCATCTCTCCAACCCTGTTGTTCATTGTTATACATCATGCTATTTTTTTTCTTTTTCAGGGCTATAATGTTTTATATGTGTGTGTGTGTGTGTGTGTGTGTGTGTGTGTGTGTGTGTATCATGTATGATTTTGTGTGTTTAATACATTTGTATTTATTTATTCCCAATATCTCTTTTTTCAAATTGTATTTGATTAAGTATCTTGTTTCCATGATAGAACTGTCCTTCAAATTTGTTACAATGCTAGATTTAAATTTTTTCACATATTTATTTTGATGATGCTATGGATGGAACCAAGGGCCTCTTATCTATGTGTTTACGTCTTTTGAGACAGGGTCTTTCTATGTAGTCCTGGTATCCTAAGGCTTGATACATAGACCAGGTTGGTCTCAAAGTCTCAGAGATCTGCCCCTGCCCCTGCCCCTGCCCCTGCCCCTGCCCCTGCCCCTGCCCCTGCCCCTGCCCCTGCCCCTGTCCCTGCCCCTGCCCCTGCCCCTGCCCCTGTCCCTGCCCCTGCCCCTGCCCCTGCGCCTGCCCCTGCCCCTGCCCCTGCCTCTGCCTCTCTTCTTCTCTGCCTCTGCCCCTGCCCCTGCCCCTGCCCCTGCCCCTGCCCCTGCCCCTGCCTCTCTTCTTCTCTGCCTCTGCCCCTGCCTCTGCCTCTGCCCCTGCCCCTGCCCCTGCCCCTGTCCCTGCCTCTGCCTCTGCCCCTGCCCTTGCCCCTGCCCCTGTCCCTGCCTCTGCCTCTGCCCCTGCCCCTGCCTCTGCCTCTGCCTCGGCCCCTGCCCCTGCCCCTGCCCCTGCCCCTGCCCCTGCCTCTGCCTCTGCCTCTCTTCTTCTCTGCCTCTCTGTCTCCTGAGGTCTGGGATCAAAGGCAAGTGGCCATGAAGCCTGGCTAAACTAGGGTCTCTTGCATGGCAACCATATATTCTATCACTGAGATTCCCACCAGCACCATCTCTTTGTTCATGATGAACAAGGAGAGAAAAGAAGCTGATGGGGACCAGGTATGTGGCCCAGAGGCAGAGGACTTGCCTAGCATCTGAGAGGCCCTCAGGTTTAATCTTGACTGCCAATAATAAATAAGTTAATAAGTAAATAAATGAAAAAGCTTTCATCCCCCTATCTGTAGTTTTTAAAAGTATGTCAGGCCAGACAAGGGAGTAATCCCAACACTCAGGATGCAAAAGCAAGTGAATCTGTTTGAGTTGCAGGCCAGCCAAGACTTTGAGCAGTGAGTCTCCATCTTTAAAAAAAGGAGCAACTGGAAAGAAAGGAAGAGAAAAAAAAGTATGTTCTCTTTCCTTCACTTCTTTGTATCTTTAAGATGTTGGTGGGGGAGGGAGCCCTAGGGAGAGAGCTCAGTAGATAAAGTGCTTGTTCTGTAAGCATGAAGACTTGTTTGGCCCTATCTTCAGCACCCACATATAAAGCTGGGGATAGTGGCATGGTCCATAACCCCAGTGCTGGTGAAGAGTAGAGCCTGGAGGATCCTCAGGGCTCTCTGGCCAGACAGGTTCTCCAGACAAGCAGTCTAACCAAAACAGCAAACGCCAGTGTTAGTGGGATGTCTTGTCTCAAAAACTCATATGAAGGCTCACCATTGACCTCTGACCTCCACACAGGCAAGCATGGCCAACTTCAACAACACACACTACCATTATTATTATTATTATTGTTATTATTATTATTATTATTATTATTATTATTATTATTATTATTATAGTCTTTATGATCACTTTTAAAAGATCCAGAATGCTGACAGTTACTGTGTGTATCCAATCCTCTCCTTAACTCTGAACCAAGCAGAGCCTATTTAAGGCTTGCCAGAAAGAAAGGAAACGAATATTCCCAAACTCACAAAGCTTCCAGTAGACTTAAAGATTTAAACTGTAGCTTTATGTCATTAACTTAATGTTGCAGTATTCAAAACTCTCTTGTTTCTTCATTTTAGGGCAATATTTAGGAATAGGCTTATTTCTGTAAAACGAAGGCTTTAAGCTTAGGTGCTAAGCACATGAAGTGCTCATTCTGAAAAAGCAGTTTACATGTCAGCAAATGAAGCTATTTTTACAAATGTGAAATATGACACTCTGTTGGAAAAGTAGTCAATGAGGACATGGTATGTACTTATTTATGGCGGAGGCTAAGTTACAACTTATTTAACTCGTTTCTTCTCTAGTTATCAAAAAATGGAGTCTTCTAGCTTTTCTACGGCAGGAGCTTCCCCCCGTATTCTTTGAGGTCATTTGTGCCCACAGATCAAGTCACAATAGTGTCTCAGTAAATCAAGTGACTCTACAGGGAAAAAAATAATTTAAAAATAAAAATGGCACCTGGTTATTACCCAGATATATCTGTTCCCTCTGCTTCATTTTAGTCATAGCTATTTAATTTCCTGAAACAAAAAACAAACAGATTTTTCACGAATGTCAGTGCTGCAGAGCTAGCGCAGGCGAGAAGAGCCAGCTGTACCCGGTTTCATCTTATGCATCATCAACAAAATTGGCAGCTAAGTTCTGATTTCAGAGCCTCCGTGGTTTCTGACGATGAACAAGCTGTGCTTGATTTTCAGATACAAGACTGATACTTTGCTGACAGAAGAATCTATTTTTGATTTGTAAATTGGGCAAGTTTGCTGCAAAATTATTGATGTAGGATAAACGCGGATCTCGAAGATATCGTTTTTAGACTCCCATCTCTAACCCTTAAACCACTTGAGCTTATTATTACTATCATCATCATCCTTATAATTATTAGCATTATGACGATGGAAACTAAGCATTTAAGTAAAATCACAGTTAAATTTTGTGAGTCATGTATCGACAAGTATTATGCTAACACAGGAGCGTAATTGCAATGGAAAGGAGCAACCAAACTAATTAGCGATTGATTATATTAGCATCCCTGTTCTGGGTACAATGCTAATTTAGAATCGTGTTACTGGTGATCATGGGTAAAATATGACATTACAGGAACAATGGTGGCGCAAAAGATGTAAACGAAAAGGAAAACATTTCTTCGATTTGGAATTCTTAGACAATGGAACTGGCATCTCAGCCACCGCTTGGGCCAAATAATATAATTTTTTTTAAAAAAACTGTACTTGTTAATTTGCTCAGTTGCTAATGACATGTGACTGAACTTTTTTTTCAGACAGTAATACTGGCCTTATACAAAATTTAAGAGTTGCAAGTTTTACATTAGATGTTTCTTTACCCTATGCCCATGTCGAAGTGCCCACGGTGAGTGCCCCATTCTTTCATGATGGCTGTTTCTTCAAAGCAAAAATCTCTCCCATCTTTCCAGTTAGGACTGCCTCTCCCTTCTTCCACACCTGCGATTCCTTACCCATTTCAAAGCTTACCTGTCACGCAGCCTATTCCTTAAGGCTTCACAAGGACACTGCGTCTGTACACAGATGAGTGGGTGCTCGGATTTTAACAACTCATCGATTCCTTTTCATCCCCATTTGTTTTTGAGGCAGGATCTTGTTATACGGACAGACGGCCCTAGTTAGCCTCAAAGTCACAGCAATCCTCCTGCCGCAGCCTCCTGAGGGCTGGGATTTCAGGTACGAGTCATTATGCCCACCTCATGTCATTTTCTGTTTTCTGCTCCACACCACTGATTGTACCCCCATAGAATTGGAACAAACATTATCAGTGCTGTTGCTATTTTACTGATGTTATTTTAAAAATTCTCCAAGTGCTTCAACTATTTCATGATTATAAACCGGGCTGTACTTTACAGAGTGATATTAACTCTTTCAGACCTCTAGAGTGTAATTTGGTATGTTTTCTGAGCAATCTGGAGGTACTAACATGTTCCTTGATGGTAAATTAGGTCCTGCGATACTAATTTATTGCTCATAACTTATGAGATCCCTGTTGTACTACAGACAGGATTGTCTTTTAAGAGAATGTTTCATTTGCTCTTAACTAAAGGGAACAAAAACCAGTAGTTTAATCTAATTAAAGCACATTAGTGTATGGTTTGGTTTAACTTTCTGTGGCTGTGATAAAATACTCCAACAAAGCCAGGCCTGATGGTACACGCCTTTAATTCTAGTACTTCAAAGGCAGAAGAAATGGTTCTCTATTAGTTCAAGGCTAGCCTAGTCTTTATAGCCAGTTCTAGGCCCCTCAAGGCTGCATACTGACATGCTGTCAACCAAACAAACAATCCAATAGCAATGCCACAGACAAAAAGCAACCTGCGGGAGGAAAAGTTTACTTTAGTTTATAATTCCATGTTGCCATCCATAAAATCAGGGAAGTAAAGCAGCCAGAACTTACCATAGCTGAGTGTATTCCCAGTCAAGATGAAGGGTAGAGAGAAATAAGGTGCTTATGTTTATGCTGAACTCACTTTTTCCATTCTTGTACAGTCCAACATCCAAACCCAGAGAACTGTGCTGGCCACAGTGAACCGGGTCTTCTTATATCATTTAATACAGACAAGAAAATCCCTACGGACACACCCTCAGAACAAACTGAGCTAGACAGTCTGCCACTGAGACTCTCTTCTCAGAGGATTCTAGATTTTGTCAAGTTGACAGTTAAAGCTAACCAGTACAGTGTCTGAACCTAGCCTTTTTCCTTTATGCAAGCTATTCTTGTCTTACAGGAAATACATAGTGTCATGAGAGTTGTTTTACGGTGCATGGATTAAAACGTGACATTCATTTAGCAACTATTACAAACAGAATCTTGTGCATTGCTCAGTTTTGGACAATAAATCAAACAAGGCTTCTTGCCATGGTTTTCTTAGGTTTGTCCTTCCCTTGCATAGGAAGCAAAGATTCATATATGTGTAAAACGATGCTTGGAATAAGTGATTATCAATTTTATAAAGAGTAGCACTTTGTGATGACCCAACTCTGCATCATTCCACGTTTCAGTACCAATTTTACATGCGCTGACCAAATTACCGCTGGCAACATTCCAGTGAGGTGAGTAACATTATTCTCTCCTAGATAAGTAAATCCCACTAACAGGTAGTAAGTGGCAGAGTTGAATTTTAGAACTAGGTCTGCCTGCCTGCAGAGCCCTTGATCTTAATCTCTATCTCATTATGCTTCAGAAACACACATTTTTAAGCTGGGTAGAATCGATAAGTAAAAGCCAGTTATTGTAGGATATGGATTTTTGCCACTTTTGACAGACAGAAGATGTGACATTTCAACTGCTGGCAATAGGTCTTCAAGAGTTCTTCTTAAAAATGCAAATCTGTACTCCCAGGAGGATAACATATTTTAAAAAAATAAACATTTCAGGCTCTTTACTTGCATGTCCTTGTGGAACCTTAAGGAATAGGCTGAGTGACAGGTAAGCTTTGAATATAGGTGAAAATAACATAGAGCCTGCCCAATCGGGGCTCACAGCTCGTAAATAAAATACCAGGTTTGGGGATCTTTCATAGAGGCTAGCTAAAATAAATGTTTCATTTGCACATATCCAGTGCCTCAGACCTATGGAAATAGCAAGATTTTCCCTCTGGTCAAGTATAGATCTTGTTGGATGTTGGCAATGTGTGATTAAAGTACCAACCACAGCTTCCTCCTCCAGGAGACTGCAGCCTGCAACTGCTTCCCTGCGGATACCCTTACAAAGACTAGCTTACCTGACTCTTCATTCAACCTGATCTAAGATACACCTCAAGTCTCTGGGCTCCATCAGAGCTCATCCCCTACCCATTTAGGCACAGCTTCTCTGTACACATTGTCCTTTTTCATTTCTTGTCACCCCAGTTGGTCAATCCCAATACCACGCAGGCCGTGGCACAGTTTGATATGTAAGAGCTTGATTAGCTTGAAGCTATAGGATCATTTATATTATACATTGGGAAAACCCGAATTAGCCCACATCGTGATAGTTTGGGGACATAGTCAGGATCTAAGTGAGAAAATATTGCCTGTCCTCATATTACCAATGCTTGTATCTTTTTTCTTTAAAAATCAAAAATG
The DNA here is from genome assembly GCF_021556685.1 of Rattus norvegicus. Taxonomy (NCBI): domain Eukaryota; kingdom Metazoa; phylum Chordata; class Mammalia; order Rodentia; family Muridae; genus Rattus; species Rattus norvegicus. Next base: position 40,891,424 of record NC_141536.1, read on the forward strand.
TTTCCTCCTGGCCCTTCAGCAGCAAGTGGGGTCTGCTCATTCACAGCACTGAGCAGCCTGGCATCAGGTTTCCCTAAACTCGTGAATCTAGGTCTCCCTTCCTGTATGTCAGATACTATCACCCAAATGATACACGCTTCCCCTCTCAGCAGGTTCATGCCAGAGCCCTCTCTCCCTCTGGACTACTACAACTGGGCAGCACATTTGGGGATTTTCACTCTCCATTTTACAATGTCTTTCCTCTTGAGTAAAGAGGGCATGGGCAGGGAAACATATGTGTGTATGTACATGTGCATATGTGTATACAACCCATAGAGGTACATGCCCTGTATCTTCCTCTGTTTTCTGTATCAACTCACTTTTTGACATGGGGAGTTTCATTGAACTTAGAGCCCCACTGATTCTCTGGACTGTCCAGGGAGCGCCAGAGATCTGACTGTCTACACCATTCCAGGGTTCCAGGGTCACCATACCTGGGTTTCACAGCTATTTCCTGTTGCTAGATAAACAAAGTCATCCAATTGAGCCAACCCCACGGTGCCCCAAGCACTCACATTTTGACCCAGATCTTTACTGTTTGTCTCACCCATCATCAGAAGCACAAACTCTATTACAGGCTCAGTTTACTACTCAAGCAGCACCAGTACCTGTCTTGGAAAATAAGACTTCGTTGGAGCATTTCCTACATCCATACCTTTGCACATTGCTTTCACTCTAAAAGGTAGGATTGAACATTTCCAAAAGAGAGCATCAGGGATGTCGACTTAAAGTCCGTACTCTCTGGTCTACTGTGGAAAATGTTCCAAGCCTTCATCTGGCTACTCTTCCTTCCCTAGTCTGCACTTCCTCTATCTGACCTGTACTTTCACTTCTGCAACCCGTAGTTAGAGCCAATCTGTCTGATCCTTACCAGCACCTCTGAAAGACACCTTTGCCTTCTTGTTCTCAGTGGAATGTAGCTGGCCTTGTGGAAATCATGCCTGTTGCAACCAGAGGCAGGGGAAGATATTACACTTCTGCACACTGTGTAACTGCAGCAGCCTACCACGTTCTCCTGGGCCCGGCCAAGCCTACTGTTTTCATCCTTCCCAACCAGCTCCGTAGAGGTTTATGTCATCAGAGCTTGCTGCTTCCTCCGCATCTGGAGAACTCAGTTACTCATCCTGTGATAATTTTAGCCCCTGCATCACTGTCTCTTCACTGCCCTGCTCTTCTTGCTGGCTTCCTTGCTCGGTTCAGTGCTCATGTGGATAACGTATTGATCACCATTGACTCTCAAGTTCCAGATCTCCTCGCTTTCCATGAGACCTTGTGACCGTCTCTACAATTTCTGGTGTCTCCTACCCCAATACACAATTAACATCTTGACTCCATTAAGACTTTCTAAAATGGGACCTAGGATATGGTTTTGTGGGTAAAAGCACTTAGTACACAATCCTGACAAACTGTGTTTGATCCCAGAACTCGTATAAGAAGCCAAATGGACTAAATAGATGAATCCCGTAGGTTAAAATAATAAACAAATAGCTTTAAAAATTATAAACAGAGAACATGAATTTGGAAGGGTGGCGGGATGGGAGTCCTGAGGGAGGTTGAAGGAAATGAATGAACAGCAGGAGGCATGTGCAAATTTTTCAAAGAAAAAAATGAAAGTTAAAAGCAGGATGTGATGTCATGCTACAATAACCCCAGTAGTACTGTGAGGAGAAGGGAGATGGAGATGGTGGACTCTCGTGGAAGGTCTCCAGCCAGCTAGCAACAGACATAAGAGAGACCCTGCCTCAAAACAAGGGTGCCAAGGGGGAAACCACTCTGGACCGCCTTACTTGCACTGTGCCATACATGCATGCTCCTTCACTTACGCAGATCACAGACACAGTACAAAACAACAACAACAACGATGATGATAATAATAATAAATTTTAATTTTAAAATTGTGGACTTTCTGAACTGTTGAGTTTATGATTGTATTATTATTTGTTTCTATTCCACGGGTCCTTCTTTCCTTCTCTTCAAAGGAGAGAGTCGTTCTCTGATATTTAAGCCTATCTTTCATAACATCCCTCACGCTGACCTCTGCCACCTCTCTTCTCCTGGTTAAACTGGCAGATATCGATATACGCTAACATTGATGAGGATGTAAAGGTCACAGTTACTAATAGCATCTTAAATCCAGCCTGAAATTCTACAGGGAGTCATTAAGACCAGTGGTCCCTCCCATCCCACTTCGGCCTCTCCATAATGCTCATGTTCCGTCATGATTTACTCCTGACTCTCACACTCGCAGTATATAACTTTATTGAGAAAATGAGTTTAACAAGAATTTCTATCCTTTTTCAACTTAAAACCACCCACGTTCTATACTCTATCATTCTCTGCCTGTCTTATATTACAGAGTACCTCTGCTATCGTGAGTCCTTCCTGAAGTGCATGCATGTAGACACAGGGTCACACACATATCGATGATTGAAGTATTAATCTGTTGTTAATTTACTTTTCTATTTGGGGACTTAGCTTTTATACAATGTAGGCTGACCTTGAACTCAAAATCTTTCTGCCATCCATTTCCCAAGTGTTGAAGAAGAGGCACGCACCACCACACAACCCATAAACATAATTGTTAATGGTAGCAACAATAGCAGCTAAAAGACACTTGACTCCACCTGATGATATTCTTCATGGTCTCTTATGGTCTCTTGGGGCATAGCTTAAGTGTCTTCGAATAGGAGTCTTCTTTGTCCACATAAATATAGCCACCAGGAATTTTAATATGTCACTTGACTGAAATTTTATACACCAACTTTATCACCATGAACACACATTGATGTTTGTTTACTGTTTTTCATCCCCCTTCAATATTGCACAAGCTCCTTGGAACCCAGTGCCATGTGTCTTCTCTCTTCTTTATTCTCAGAATACATGAAGATCCTCTGTAATGATCTTTGAGTAAAATAAGGGGTTTCCATTACCTGCCTTCTACAGATCACAGGGTTCTCCAGGGCAAAGGTCTTTGTGAATGGTGCCTCTTTACAGCTAGTGTTTGTCAAAACACTTGTTGCACGAGTGAATGAATCATTGCTAAAATGAGCAATAATCTAAAGATAAAAGTTATTAGCATGATACTCCACTTTTAAATTTTGCATTGGCATTTTTACTTTTAAAGAATCAAAACGATATCTTTTTGGGCTTCTTTTAAACCAGTGCTAATTTGTGGGACTTATCCATATGCAAAATTAATTTTTCTAACTTTAACTAAGGCTTATAAATAAATAAGTATACATATATGTATGTAGATGGATGGCTATATATACACCTACCCACACATATATAAAACATATGTTAGTCCTGTTCTTAGGATCTGCCAAACTTTCTTGGTAAGACTTGCCAATTGCAGTCATGTGACAGGATGACAGTTCTCTTCTCTGGGATAAGTCCAGGCTTCCAGTGTCTGGGACAGAAATAATATAGACCAAAAAACATATATAGATGATGATGGATGATTTTTGGCTCTCATAATGTGTGGTTTGGTTGTCTTATTGGAAGACTATGAAGATCATTAGACCAGAAATTATTTTTATTTCCACTGAACTGAAAGAAGGGTTTTTTTTCTTCTTCTTCTTTGCTGTTTTGAAGTGTGCCGGCATACTGCAAAGACAATTTGCCTGGTCAATATGGGTTTCTTCTAATCTCTAACACTCAATGACAGCATAACATCTTTGTGCCAGTGTAGCTGCCTCATTTTTATTGGTATAGTACATTTGTGTCCAAATATACTCAATTATAGATGCTTTCCTGTCACCGATAGTATGGCAGTGCTTAAGACTAAAGATGTTTTTGCTCACTGGCAGCACTGATCTCAAGCAGATGACAAGATTCCTGAAGTGGCTGCATTTGTTCACAGAGAGGAGGTAATGGTTAGGAACAGTGCCACTGCAAGCAAGAGAAAAGGCAGCTAACAGTGGCTTTCATGAACTGAGACTTAGGCAGAGAATCGATGGCAACAGTGCCAACATATGTACAACCTGACTGTTTTCCCTATCAGTCAAAGGACAATTCCAACCCTGCAGTGTTCTCAATCACTTGTTCCTGCAAGAAAGGAACACCCCAGGTCCAGGAACCAGAGTTACCCAGAACTAAAAAGTTTCTCTTTGTGTGCTGTCCTCTTTTTTTTTTTTTCTTTTTTCTGGAGCTGGGGACCGAACCCAGGGCCTTGTGCTTCCTAGGCAAGCACTCTACCACTGAGCTAAATCCCCAACCCGTGTGCTGTCCTCTTATTGAGAGAAATAAAATGTCCCAACAGACTTCCACTTATGTCCCAAAGGCTATGAGACTTCCTAGGTCAATTGCTAAAATTGGTTTTCCCAAGAGCCAGAGATGATTTTTCTTATCCAATTTCTAAGGAAATTGAGAGTTCGTTTGGAAGGCTACAAAGGGGGATAATGCTGAACCCAGAATGGTAGGGTAAGCCCATAATCCCAGTACTTATTGGAGGAAGGTGAAGAGGATCACCCAGCATGGAATACATAGTTCAAACTCAGGGTAAGATACAGAGTGGGTTTCAGGCCCCTCTATGATGGATAATAAAACCCTATCTTAAAAAGAGAGAAGAAGTAAATGAGAGAAAGAATATTGGGGGTTGGGGAGGGGTAAGATATAGAATACACCACAATGGGTTACCAAACACATTTAATAGGTTTCATGAAGGAAGGTCTCACATTGAGTATTAATTGAAGTTAAAGGTGGACAATTAGTGTATCTTTGAAAGTTAAGAAGACAGAAAGATGTTTCTGCAAGGGAATGGAGCAAACGGAGAAGTGTAAACAGATACAGCTCAACATCCTTCCTGGGCAGAACAATGAGAAGAGACTATGGAGTGAACAACATCCATGCCATAAAGGCCATGTCCAAGTGGGAGTCACGTTCCAGTGTTTTCTGCTATTCATTTCCCCTAAGGCTGTTACTACAGGAACAAATGCATATCTTCCCGAGCTTTCATTGCATAAATAGGTGGGCAGAGAGTGAGGAAGAGGGGAAGGGAAGGAAGGAGGGAAGGTCAGAAGAGAGGCAGGAAGAAGGGATTGAGACAATTCAAGCCATCAACTGTGTAAGAAAAAAGAAGGCTTGGGCACACAGTGCTTATGAGACTCCCTCCCATCTCCTGCCCAGAGATTTTTGTCTTTAGCTATTCACTAAGTTGCATCTTACTCAATGGACTATGGAACCTCAGAAGACTTCTGAGCCTGCAGTGAAACCAGCTCTGCTGAGTTGATTGATGGTGACTAAGCCAAGGGACCAGCATCCAAGCCAAGACACCAACACCTGAGCCAACACCTGCCCAACAAGAGTGAGCCTTGTTTGGTAATGACAAACAATGTAATCAGATATGCTCACCTTGAGAAGGTTAATGGAGTGAAGAATGAATCCAGGCAAGTCAGAGGCAGGCTGCCAAAGTACAAATAAGGGAGAGAGGAAGGGAAAGAGAAATAGCTGGAGGGAGGAAGAAAGAGAAAATGGGCAAAGGCTGAGCTTCAGAAACTAACACAGTGAGTTAATTTCTTAGAAGGGAGGAACCACAGAAAGTGACAATTCTCAAAAACATTTTAGTGGCCTAGGCCACACTTTCGTCACTGTGAGGTGGGCAGCTCCACAGAAATTGGTGAAACTATTTTACAATATAGACTTTATAGTCCGTCAAATAAATATGATAATACATCCTCACAAAATTATTGATGACAGATGAGTCATAAATGATTTTCATCCCAGCTTCCAGGATCTCTGAGGTGTGAGATTCCCTGAGCCATTCTGAAGGGGAAAAAAAAACAAAACAAAACAACAAAAAAACAGTAGCAACACTGGGAAATCATGGGCTGCCAAAGAGAGAAATGTCATTGCTCCCATATACCATCCCAGTGTGTGTGTGTGTGTGTGTGTGTGTGTGTGTGTGTGTGTGTGTGTGTGTGTGTTCACATGTGTAAAAGGAGGACACGAATTTGAGATTGTGCAAGAAGGAATATATGGCAGGTCTTGGAGGAAACAAAAAGGTAATGAAATTACATCATAATCTCAAAATATAAAATAAATAATGTTTAAGAAGGAAAGAAAAGGTGATAAATATCAGTAAATAGTTGTCAGAACTTAGGACCAGAAGAAATAATTAGCAGATCTGTTTGGGTATCAAGCCAGCAGTACAAAGAGAAGCAGATTGGGTGACCATAGAGAAATCTGTAGTCAAAGAAGACAAAGAGGACCTAGATTCACAGAAGCCAATCCCATGTCTCTTAGGACCCCTGTTCTCCAGCATGACTACTTGTCAAAATTACCTGGCATGCTTTGGAAAAACAATAATATTTATGACTTACTGGATTAAAACATGGTTTTCATTTTTATTTATTTTGTAATTATCCCAGTCCCCAACTCCAGCAGGCATTCTCTGGGAGGCTACTGGCCACTCTAGCCAGGGAACAAAAATGACCAACTGTAAATCTACACAACTCCTTCCTGTCCTCCAAATCCATCCCTGAGTCCCATCCCAGCCTCCTATCAGACCACCTGATACAATCCCCTCCCCCATCTCCAGAGACTCATACAGATCTTCCCCTCCAAAGTTCCCTCCCCCTACTCCCTCACTTTATCCCAGTCATCAACTCTAGCAGGAATTCTTCTGGGAACCTGAAGCCCTCCTGGCTCCGGAAGTAGATAACTGTAGCTCTTCACTGCTCCCTCCTCTCCTCCATATCCAGTTCCCTAGTATCACCCCCAACTCTATAGCAGACCACTTATGGTCTCCACTTCCTCTCTGCACCCATCTCCTATGAATCATGAAGATCTTCTCCTCCAACCTGCCTCCACACCCATCCTATTATCCCAGCCTCCAAGTCCCTCAGGCATTGCCTGGAACCCTGCCAGCAAAACCTGCCAGAGAAGCAATTAAGCCAGCAAAGCAGGTAGACCAGTTCCAGATCTTCACTTGGCCAGATCCAAACCTTAAGTCTCATCTCCAGCTCTTCAACACACTGTTATGGTTTCTCTTCACTCTCTGCCCCTATCTCTAGTGGACTAATCAAATCCTAGGAGAACATCCTGCTTTTCTCCAATCTGTGGACCACCTCAACCTCTCCCCCATAGCCCATGCCCTTTTTTAAGTGTCAGCTCCCAATACGTAAAAAACATTCTACCTTGAACCCTCAGTGACCACCCTTAGCAGGATCCTAAAAATATTCCCTAACAGGCAACACATAGCCACCATACCCTCCTAAAAACCATAGAGGGAAATTGAAACAAAATACTCTTCCAATAAAGACAAACTCAGATATCAGCACCTAGAATTACAATCTTCTCAAATACAGATGCCTAGACGCCAGCATAAAAGCACAGTCAATGACAGCCAGGACAGTATATCATGACCAGAACCCAACAACCCTAATATGGTCAGAGAATTGTAACATAACTGAAGCACAAAGCAAAAACCTTAAAATGGCCATTGTGGATATGATAGATATCCTTAAAGAGGAGATAAATAGGTCCCTTAAAGAAAACTATGCAAACAAAAAAGAATAATGGAAGAAAATAAATAAAAGAGTTTAAGACCTGAAAGTGGAAATAGCAATAAAGAAAACCCAGAGTGTGGGAAATCTGGAAATGAAAAATTTAGCTTCTCAAACAGAAAATCTCAGAGGCAAGCCTCACTAACAGAACACAAGAGATGGAAGAGACACTCTCAGGCATTGAAGATACAACAGAAGAAATGGATACCTTTGTCAAAGAAATGTTAAATGCAGGGGGATGGGGATTTAGCTCAGCGCAAGGCCCTGGGTTCGGTCCCCAGCTCTGAAAAAAAAAAAAAAAAAAAAAAGAGAGAGAGGAAGCAGAAGAAATGTTAAATGAAAAAAAAAAACAAAAACAAAAAACAAAACAAAACAAACAAAAAAAAAAAACTCCTGTTACAAAACATTCAAAAAATCTGGCACACTATAAAACGACCAAATAATAAGGATAATAGGAGTAGAGGAAGAAGAAACATAGGTTTAAAGGCATAGAAAAGGTTTTCAACAAAATTATAAAAGAAAATTTCTCTAATGTAAAGAAGGAGAAGCCTATAAGGTACAAGAAGGATGCAGGACACCATATACAGTGAACCAGAAAAAAAAATCCCCTTGGCATATAACAATCAAAATAATAAATATATAGAACAAAGAAAGAATAATAAAAGCTGAAAAGGAAAAATGTCAAGTATTATATGAATGAAGATATATTAGAATAATGTCTGACTTCTCAATGAGACTCTAAAAGCCAGAAGGGTCTGGACAGATGTGCTGCAGGCTCTAAGAGGCTACTGATGCTCCCCCAATCCCAAACTATTATACCCTGTAAAACTATACATCGCAATAGATGGAGAAAATGAGACCTTTTATGATAACCAAATTTAAGCAATATCTATCTAATCTACAAACCCAGCCCTATAGAATAAAACTCTTCTTATAGAAGGAAAACTTCAACATAAAGAGATGAAACACACCATCCAAAACACAATGAACAATAATCACAGACCAGCAAATCAAAACAGGACACACACACACAGACAGAGGCACACACAGACACACACAGACACAGACACACACACACACACACACACACACACACAGAGAGAGAGAGAGAGAGAGAGAGAGAGAGAGAACAAAAGTAGAATATCAGATTATTATCTCTCAACATCAATGATCTCATTTGCCCAATAAATCATATAGATTAACTGAATCGTTGTAAAAACAGAATCTACCCTTCTGCTGAAACCAAGAAACACAACTTTCTGTCAATAATAGATATCACTTCTGGATAAAGGATGAAATTAGATATTCCAAGCAAATTGGCCTAATAAGCAAGTTGGTATAGCCATTTCAATATCTGACAAAACAAACTTCAAAACACAACTAATCAGAAAATACAGGGAAGAACAGCACATACTCTCATCAAAGGAAAACTCCACCAAGACGACATAGCAATTCTTATCATCTATACACTAAACAAAAGGGCAACCATGTTCATCAAAATACTACTATAGCTTAAATCACATACTGACCCTTCCTCACACGCTGGTAGTAGAAAACTTCAATACTACCCTACTCTCACCAATAGACAGGGCATCTGAACAAAATCTAAACAGAGAAATGCTGGACCTAGCAACTGATGTTTTGACCCAAATAGAACTAACAGATAGTTACAGAGCATTTAATCTAAACATTAAAAAAAAATACTTCCTTCTCAGTAACCCATGGAACCCTCTTCAAAACTGATCATGCACCGAGAGAAGAAAATTGACATAATAGCCTGCATCCTATCTGACACTATCAAATAAAGCTGGATATTAGCAACGACAGAAACAACAGAAAACTTACAGACACATGGAAACTGAACAGCTCACTACCAAGTGAAAAATGAGTTAAGACAGGAATTAAGAAAGTCATTAAAGACTTCTAGAATGCAATGAAAATGAGTAAACAACATACTCAAACTTATAAGATACAATGAAGGAAGTGCTAAGGGTTCTTGGCACTAAGTACCTATGTGGAAAAGAAAAATGGAGAGATATCATACTAGTAACTCAACAGCATGCCCCAAAGCTCAGGAAACAAAGAACAAACCATGCCCAAAGGATGGTAAGGACGAATCAAATCCAGGGTTGAAATCACTAAATGAATTAAATAAAGAACAACAACAAAAAATAATACTCAATGAAACAAAGAGTTTGTTTTTTGAGAAAATCCATAAGATTGATAAAGCCTTATGCAAATTAACTAAAAGGTAGAGAGAGAATATTCAAATTAAGAAAAGTAGAGGTGAAAAATGGGACGTAACAACAGACACTGAGGAAATCCAGAGAATCACAAGGACATACTTTAAAAAACCTGTACTCCACCAAAGAAATGGGTACTTTATATGGTACATACCACTTTCCAGTGTTAAATCAGGATCAGATAAGCAATTTAAACAGACCTAATAACATGTAGTAAAATAGAAGCAGTCATTAAAAGTATTCCAACCAAAAAAAAGTCCAGGGCTAGATGGTTTTACACAGAATTCTACCAGATGTCCAAAGAAGACTGAGTGCCAATACTCCACCAATTATTCCACAAAACAGGAAGAGAAGAAACATTGTCCAATTTGTTTTACAGGACCACAGTTACCCTGAAACTAAAAGCACATAAAGGCATAACAAAGAAAAAACTTACAGACTAAGTTACTTTCGAACAGAGATTTAAAAAAATTCTCAATAAATTACTTGTAAATCAAATCAAAGAACAAACACAGCACAAAGATCATCTTCATCTCAGTGATGCAAGGATGTTTCAACATATGTAAATCAATAAATATAATCCACCATATAAACAAACAGAAAAATCTTGACCATCTCACTAGATGCAGAAACACCTTTAACAAAACAACACCCCTTTAAAATCAAAGTCCTGGATAGCTTGGGGATGAAAGGGATATACATCAGTATAACAAAGATCTTTTACCGCAAGCCCATAGCCAACATCAACCTAAATAGGAGAAACTAAAAAGATTTCACTAAGATCAGGACAAGGTTTTCTATTCTCTCCACATTTATTCAACATGGTTCTTGAAGCCTTAGCTGCTGTAGTGCAGCTGAAGGAGATTAGGTAGATACAAATTAGAAACGAAGGAATCAACAGGTGATGGTGGCATGCACCTTTAATCCCAGAACCAGGAGGCAGAGATAGGCAGATCTCTGTGAGTTTGAGGCCAGCCTTTTCCACAGAAAAGTTTCAAAAATGCCAGAACTTCATAGAGAAACCCTGTCTTAAGAAATCAAAAAAAGGGGGTTGGGGATTTAGCTCAGTGGTAGAGCACTTGCCTAGGAAGCTCAAGGCCCTGGGTTCGGTCCCCGGCTCCGGAAAAAAGAACCAAAAAAAAAAAAAAAGAAATCAAAAAAAGGAGTCAAAGGAGATGACATGATAGTATATCTAGTTTATCACCTACAAGTATACTATATTTAATATATATGTGTGACCCTAAAAATTCATGCAACTCCTACGGCTGATAAACATTTTCAGCTAGGTAATTGGATACAAAATTAATTTACAAAAATCAGTAGCCTTCCCTTATGCAATCGATAAAAAGACCAAGGAAAAAACTCAACTCCAAATGGACCAAAGGCCACAACATAATACCAGATGCACTGAGTTTGATAGGAGAGAAAGTGGCGAACAGCCTTGAACTCATTGGCACAGAAAAATACTTTCTGAAATGAACTCTGCTAGCACACACACTAAGGTTAACAGTTAACAAATGAGGCCTCGACAAAACTGAAAATCTCATGGCAACAGACAACTGCCATTCAGACTAAGTGGCAGCCTACAGAATGGGAAAATATTTTTTACCGACTACCCATAGAGAGAGCTAGTACCCAAAATACATAAAGAACTCAAAACTGGATCTCGAGGAAACAAATAATTCAGTTAAAGTATGGGGTACAGACCCAACCAGAGAATTCTCAAAAAAAAGGAAACTTAAATGGCCAAGAAACACTTAAAGAAATGTTCAACATCCTTAGTCATCAGAAAATTTTGAATCTAGATTAATTTGAGATTTCATCTTACAACTGTCAGAATGACTATGATGTATAAATAAAGAAATAAATAATAAAAAATAGCTCTTGCTGGTGAGGATGTGGTATACTAGGAACATTTATTCCATCCATTGCCAGTGTGAGTGTGACTCTAAACTTGTTCAACCACTATGGAAATTAGTGTGATAGTTCCTGATAAAGATGTGAATCAGATCTACCTCAGGATCCAGCTATACAACTCTTCTTCAGCATTCATCCAAAGGACTCTTTATCCCACCACAGAGACACTTGGTCATCCATGTTCATTGCTACTCTATTCATAATAGCCAGAAACTAGAAACAACCTAGATGTCCCTCAACAAAGAGTAAATAAAGAAAATGTGGTACATTTACCCAGTGGACTATTACTCAGACATTAGAAAAAATCATAAAATTTGCAGGTAACCCGATAAAAATCTTCCTGAGTGAAGTAACACAGACCCATAAAGATAATTATGGTATATATTTGCTTATATGTAAATTTTAGCGGTAGAGGTTAGACAAGTAGGGGAGACAAACAGATTGCCCTAGAAAAGGGGGTAACATAGTTATGGGTGGATTGGGGAGGAGACTGCAATGGGGAAGAAGTGGCTAGGGGAGGGAAAAGGGAGATGAGGGAGGGAACGCTGGGAGACAGCTAAAAGTAAGACATTTGAGGGGGAATCTGAAAGCATAATACACAGAAGCCCTGAAACATATATATAAATCTAGTGACAGAAAGGGCCCCAACTGGTCATCTCTTGTCACCATAGCATTCAGTACCAGAAGAGAGTTACATCTAATTAAGTTGTTGGCCGAAGGTGTCCCATGGGAACCCCCAAATAACCCAGGCTGTTGCCAAAACTGTAAATTGTAACAGTGAATTGTTAATCTGTTCTGAGCTCCTGGCACACCCACCCAAGAGCTCTGGATTCATGAATAAAAGACACACACCTACCCTTTATATCTAATAGCCTTAAATTGCTCAATGGTTGGACACTTCCAAACCTCCCTGCAGCTAGCACACACTCCCCTCTGGTATTCCTGAGTTAACACTAGTTAACTAGTTCATCTAGTTTATCTTTGCTGCCCTGTTTCCTTCGGGGCAGCCCTCCTTTCCCTTTGCACCTTTATTTCTGCCATCTCACCTTCATGGTATGGTCCACCCTACACCCCTCTCGTGGCAGACTCTGTTCCTTCTCCTTCCCTGTGCTTTTTGCCCTGGAATCCTAAAGTTCCACCTCTGTCCCCCTACCCAGCCATTGGCCTTTGGCAAGTTTATTTCCCAATCAGAGCTAACTAGGGTCAGGTGTTCTTTAGCCTAAGTGCAGGACATTGCTAACAGGTTTTTTTGGGTAACACAATTAGCATGAGAACACAAGCCACTACAAACTACAGATGTCCTGCCTTCCAGCTATGCTAGGGCAATGGTGGCACAAACCTTGTGAGAGTAACCAACCGAGGTCTGATTTGACTTAAGGCCCACTCCAAGAAACGGAACCTATTCCTGCCTGCCACTACTTGAGTGATCAAGAAATGAAGACTAGATACTCCAGGGACCTAGGGTAAAACAAAACTTTACTGTTCTAAAATAAACAAGAAAACAAACAAAAAAAGCCTTAGCAATAAAATGACTCCCTCCCAATGACTCATAAATCAGTGCCTTGCTAAGCTATCATCAGAGAAGCTTCCTCTTGAAGCAGATAGGAACAAAGGTGTCGTAGATCCACAGCCAGATAATAGGGAGGGAGGGGTTGGGGAGAGGGGGAGAGGGAAGGGGCAAGAGAGGGGGAGGGGGATGGAGAAGGAGAGGGAGAGGGAACTTTGGAACGCCCATCCCTAAATAACAAATAATAATATCAAACCCTCTGAGATCAAGGAACCCCGTAGAAGGAGAGGCACACAGAGTGGGCCTTAACTTTAAAAAAGATCTGCTAAGTCAATAGGATTGGTAGACATAGGAACCCAGAGAAACTGGGGTAGCATGCACAGTGCCTACACAGGTCTATACCAGATGGGGTCCTAAAGCTAAAAGGAGCAGTAGACACTGACCCAGAAGCTATCTCCAATTGATACTGATTTACAAGTTAAACATTACTTTTCTCTAAGGGAGTCTCACTGGGGAGACCGACTACTCCCCAGTGTGCATACACACGTCAGTGGGGGTAGGATGCATGTCTAGCAGTAGACCAACAGAAAATGAACACACAGGCATCTTTGGAGGTCCCTTGTCTTATGTTGTTATGGCTTTTAAAAAAATTATCATATTTTTTGTTTATATCTTACTTATATTTTTCCTCTCCTCTTACCCTACAGACCCTTTGAGTATAAATTATGGCTTCTAGTTCTGTGTTTTTTATGGGACTCCTGAGTGGGTGCAGAAGTGGATCTCTGTGTCTATATCTGCTTCATGTGCTTTTTCTTGGGCTCTTTTCCATCTGTTTCGTTCTATTAGTTTTTGTTTTGTTTCACTTTATTTTATTTTATTATTGCCCCTCAGAAGCCTGTTAATTTTCTAATGAAAGACAGAAAGGGGGTAGATCCAGGTGGGAGGGAAGGTGAGTAGGAACTAGAAGGCATAGGAGGAGAAACTATAATCAGGATATATATATAATATATCAGGATATATATGAGAGGGAAAAAAGAAGGTAATTTTCACTAAATGAAAAAAATCACCCGCATGGAAATGAACTAAATTGCTAAGAGGCAACAATTTATTAAACACTCACTAAACATCCATTCTGTGTTTTGTAGAAATTTGAGACAGAGCAGAAAGGAAATAAACACATTTTTAAAATCATTACTTTGTTTGAGGGGTACATGCACTACATGCATGTTGAAGACAGAAGACAGGTTCTCTTTCTCCACCGTCTACATCTGAACTGAACTCATGTTAAAGTGAAGCCTTTACCTAAGGAGCCATCTCACCTGCCCCAGAACATAGCTGGCCTGGCACACACGTCAGGGATCTTTCAGGTGTCTGCAGAAGAAACATGGTCCTTTCAGGAGGTAACCGTATCTTCCAGAAAAGGGTTACCTTTTGCTCTAAGACTGGACCCATCTTAACTCCTACCATAACATTCCTACTGTTTCTCTTGTGAAATTGTAACGAAGCACTTTAAAGATTATAATCATCGTCATCGTTAACGTTCACACTTAGCAAGCACACGGCTGGATGGGTGATTGTCGCTATTTTCCTGACTTTAATAAGAGTAATAGACTTGAGCATTGTGGCCTCCCCCCAATTCCAAACCTGGGGTGTAGAGGCAGGAGGATTAAGGGTTGAAGGTCATCCTTGGTTACATGGTGGGAGATCTCTCTGGGCTACCTGAAACCTTATCTCAAAATAAAAATCAGAGCAAGAAAGATGAGACTAATTAAATCTGACACGTTTTTATAAAGATGAGGATAAATATAAGAACAAAGTCCCATACCTAAGAAACACTCCAACAGTTCTCTTTCTCTCTTCCTGAGCAGTGAAAGTTAACTTTTCTTGCTGAGTCATCAACGGTAACACTGGCCAGGGAAGCAGCTGCATCTTGTGGTGGGTACATAGCTCTGTACAAACCCAACCCCCACCCCCACCCCCACCCCCACCCCATGCTCTGTTTTCCTATGCGCCAGTCCATTCTCTTCTTTGTCCTTTGGTTTTGCTCCAAGGTAGCTGTTGGGATGGTGTCTAGGTCAAACCCTCAGTATACTTAAACGTTCATCCGGGCCGCAGTTTGGGTGTGTCTCTCAAAGATCCATGTTGAAAGAAGCATGATCCTCGGTATGAATTTTGAGAAATGATGTGAAAACCGTACAAAGTAGGGCAAGCGGGATGCCAGCAAATCTCTGAGGGGACTGCCCCTTTGGAAGGAACTGCAAGAGTCTTCCTGGGACTGAAGTTCATGTTGCAAGAGCAATGTTATAATAAAGAACAGATTTTCTCTCTAACCTCAGTCTTGCCGTGGGATCTTTCTCCAACCAACCTTCCACGGAATCGTGCCATGGACACACTGCGTTTCACAAGACCGTCCACACCAGGGTCTAGTTTACATCCTGAGCTTCCACGTTTGTGGAGTAAATAAGCACGGTTCACAGTTAATACTACCACACTCACGTGTTTCATTAAAGCAACAATAACAACAAAAAATACTGTGAGAAAATATGCTGTTCTTTCAGCCAAGGAAGGAGCAAAAAATCCAGCTCTAAGGAGATTGACGGAACCATGAGCCAGTAAACCCAGCTAGGAATTCATTGGGTGTTTCCTGAACCAATACAGATGTAAAAGGAAATTAACTTGCTTCATTGAACACCTAGAACCTATCCCTGAAACTATTAATGCTAAACTATCAAATCCAAAAGTTACCCTGGAATGGGAAAGAAGGAAGTGAAAGTTCTGGGGACTATCTTAATTCCTCCCATAGTCTCAATTTGAAATATTTTTATTTTTGTCTACCCATATAGCAACCCCTTCATATGCCTTACTGGCTGTAATAAAACAGTTTGTGTTAAATTTAAATAAGCTGTCAACATTGTATTTGATGGAAATGAAACTGTCGTTTGCTTAATATGTTGAGGTATATAAATATTTCCATTGAAGCCTGAAGTACATAGAAAGCTAGAGGGGATTAAGATCTCAAATTGTTAGAGAATAATCATTGTTGAAATTTAATGTGTTATTGACTCTGTTGTATACACGTTTATGTTATCTACAAAGTTATATATGTTTATAATCTATTTTAAGTCTCACTAATAAATGCTTTTGTGCATTATAAGAGAAACTCTTGCCTAGGTTTTCTTTCTTTCTACTGTTACAATGGTTTGCATAGTTTAGGCTACCCAGGGCCTCACATTCTTTTGCATTAATCTTTGGATGGCTGGGATCAGAGGTATTATGCACCCACCTGACCCGACTTTAGTCAGATTTCAAAGGAAGAAAAATACAGGCAGATGTGTGAAACAAACAGAAAGAGGGAGGAAAGAAAGCAAGAAAAGAAGACAGGGAAGAGGGCAAGGGAGAAAAAGAGAAACCTTACTGAGACACCATCTCTGATTCTCAGTCTGCATCAAATACTTGCTCTATGTACTTGTGGCAAAGTTATTTATACTTGTATTTTAAGCATAATTAACATACAAACATTCATTTGTCTTAGATGACAGATAATATCTACCACTGGATGGTTTATTAGTCTTTCCCAATTAAAAAAATGACTCAGGTAATCAATATGAGCTTTAAAGATGTGGAAACTCATAACTCACATTTCTTAGCAATAAAAATGACCACCCTGTTACTGTATATAATTCCTAGATAAAGGAAGAACGGGTGCTAAAATGCCTCTTCCAGGTGGCTTACAACTTTGTAAATAGTTTAGCCAATGTTTACATCTTTATCATAATTTTAGCTCTTTTATGAATATACTATGTCTTGAATATTTGTATTGCCACCAATTCGTATGCTAATATCCTAACTTTCAATATGGTGGTGTGTGGAGATAGAGCCTCTGGGGTAATTAAATCATAAATACAGCACTGTCATGAGTGGAATTAGTCACTCCCAAAAAGAAAGACCTGAAAAACACCCCTTCCACCCTGCAAAGGCAAGAAGCTGCCTTCTACATGCCATGAAAGGAGACTTCATCAAACAAATGAATTTGCTAGAGCTTTTGGAACCTGTCAGCCTCCAGACCTGTAAATATATGTCTGCAGTTTTAATCTACAACCTACCTTCTTTTCTTACAACTTAAAACAGACTTTGCATTTGAAAAAAATGCAATTTTCAAAGACATATGTAGTACCAAGCTTCTCTTGTGGGTCCTGTGTGTGTGTGTGTGTGTGTGTGTGTGTGTGTGTGTGTGTGTAGAGCTGGGTCTGGTTAACAGTGTTATACTGGCACCACATTTCAGGAAAGAGTTACGATAGCCTAACTCTCCAGGCCTCCAGAGCAGACAGTTGACATTTGGCATGGGTTATAATTGCACACTCACAGGATAGCATCCTTAGGGAGATCTATTGCCAAGGCCAGGCATGCAGATTATCTGGGGAATGGTCCTGGCAACAACATATGAGCTAGCACACTGGGAGCTGAAAACAAGCGCTGAGATCCCTTTGTGAAGCTGTAGCATGGTTGAATCCACAGCCCACACTGAAGGAAACAACAACACAAAAAGCCTGTCAGTGCCAGTGCCTGCTCAAGAAAGTGAGCTTTGCCGACATGGAAGAGCTAGATAACAATACAGTCCAGAAAACAGTCACTAAATTAGGTCTAGAACATAAGGGATTCAGGGTCAAGTTTAGAACAAGGAAGTCTTAGTACTGGGAAAGACACTGACGTTCTTTAGTGCATTGTCTTTTTCATTTATCTGATTCAATCCTAGTATAACTGAACTGTTTTGGTTTTTTTTGCCACGGGGTCTCACCAAGTAGCCTGGAATGATCTCAGACTAACATTCTCCTTCATTAGCTACCAGTTTGCTGGGATTACAGACTCATTCCACCACGTCCAGACTGAACTGAGCTCCTGAACCTAACCAAACAAGGTAAATCAAGAACCGATCAACCCAGAGCACGCCTTGGATATTCGTTTGAGCCTCAAGCCTTGCCAAGATTCTGTAAGAGATCAGGCTAGAGTTCATGAAGGGCCTTCTTAGAGGTTGGTCCTGTATCCCTGATCTCTCCCATGCTGTATCCCATAGGTGGATACCACACCTTTCAAAACAGCATCCTAGTATCTCAGTGGCTTAGATTTTTGTCAAAGCCAACAAAAAAGATTCCTAAACCTAGCGTGAAATGGATGTCAAAGCATCATATAATCCCAAGTAACAGCCACAGAAGAACCCTAACTATTTCCTACTGGAAGATGATTTCTTATGAGGTAAATTGAAATTCAAGACAGGACATAAAAATCCCAATCATTCTTGGCAATTGTAATAAAATAAATAGTGAGAGAAAATTGCAAGACAATGAATAAAAATGTATGAAACTTATTTCAAATTCCTCCCCAAAATAGCCTATGTCCTGGGGAATACACGTTTGCTGCGTCCTAAGGTAGCTTTATTCTTGGTATTTACAGCTATATAGAAATTGCTCAAACTTATTGCTTCTGTGCACTAGGCATGTCCAAATAGATTTGCATATACTTGATATTTATCTTCACTTACATTTTATTATTCCCCTTTAGAAACTGAGGCACAGAGTGACCTTCTCAAGGTTGCCTGGGAAGGAAGTAGCAGAAACGCAGCTCCAAGCCCAAGTGCTGTGGTTCCGGCATCAAAGTGCTTAATCACACACACATATAACACCTCTCGAAAATTCTTAATTTGCTACACATATTTATCAAATCCTGTGATTTTAGAGTTTCCTGAGTAGAAGGGAGTGGGGGTATAAAAGAGAGCTGTTCCAAAAAAAAAAAAAAATGTTAGAATCAAGTGATATATCACTGTGTTTGTTTCTTAAAATTCTTTTCCTGTCCTCATGAACACAACAAAAAGTGTCCTTACCCAGACAGACATCGAACTGAGTGTTTCTGAAGTGGTTTGTCCTCAGAATCTTTGACGGTTACAGACAAACGATATGGGAGAACCCAACCCAGTCGAAATGGTCTGAACTAAGCACAAAGCTCAAAGCAATGGTGCAGCCCAGAAATGCTATCGGAAAGGCTAAGTCTTTGGATTTTTCTACTATTTGGAAGAGGATTGGGTTCTGTTAATAGGACAGACTTCGTGCAACATATGTTAAGAAAAAATTTGGAAGCACTTTAAAAATACAAGCTTGGAAGCTTAATCTTGCAAAAAAGAAAAGGGGGGGGGGATCCTTAAAATGTTTTGGAGCTTTTAGGAGAAAGTCAATATTAAAATTAGTACAGAGCATAGAGAAAAGGCTCTGTGAGTTGAGTGACTGTTGTTTTTCTAAATGTCAGCATGGAAACCCAAACAGAGAGAGGTGAGTTGGGTCCCTGGAAAGACTGACTGGGAAACCTGAATTCTATTTGTGACATGGCTGATGGCAACCAAAACTTACCAAGGCTGGGATGACAAGGGATTTCCTGGCTCTTGGGTGACTTCAGGTCATACATGGGGGTACTATTGAAGGGTCATGGGCTTTCAAACAGGAGGCAGCAGATATGGAAAAATACTACCAACTCCTGAGGGATATCTCCAGATAGAGCTCTTTGGAGTCTGGAAAACATTCATAGAGAGTTTGAAGTGAGCTTTATACTAAAATGACATTCGTGTATACAGCACAGGAAAGGAAGCAACCTTAAACATAACTTGTGGTCTGTTTTTATTTTAACAGCATGGAAAATAACCAGTTTTAAAACATAACCTGCACTCCGCTTTCACTTAACTTCATGATTATTTTTTTAAAAAATATAATGCTTGAGCTGTTAACAGGAGCTAAGAATTTCTTCATCATGGCTTTAGAGACTTATCCTGAACTCAGTATTTTATTTAGCAGTAAACTTTAATTAAACACAACTTCCTCTAAAGGTGTAACCACCTACACTGAGAAAAGAAAACGGAAAGAAGAAAAAAAAAAAAAAACCTCTAGTTAAATTCTACCAGACTTTGGCCCTAATTTTCTCATCTGTAAAAGAAAGGAGTGTTCTACATGCTCTTTAAGAGTTTATGGGAAGCAGGTGGAGTATGGCAACGCAGAGCTTCAATCCCAGCACTTGGGAAGCAGAAGCAGTAGACTGGAGAGTTCAAGGACAACCTGATTTCATTAAAAACAAAACAAAACAAAACACAACAGCAAAACCCAAGAGAGAGGTGGGGGGCAGGGAGGGAGGGGGCAGGGAGGGAGGGAGGGGGGAGAGAGAGAGAGGGAGGGAGAGAAAGAGAGAAAGAGAGAAAGAGAGAGAGAGAGAGAGAGAGAGAGAGAGAGAGAGAGAGAGAGAGAGAGAGAGAGAATATTTCTGTCTATAGCAAACCATCATTCTACCCAGGCCTTTCCTTCTTCTGTGTATAGTAAGTACATTGGTATATACATTGGCCAGAGAGTATACCTGTAAGTAAGGGGCTATGTATTAGTGAGCCTTGTTTTTGAGACAAATCCTATGACCATGGAACTCATAGAAGGAAGAGTGTCTTAGGGGTTATGGTTCCAAAGGGATAAGATCCATCATGTCAGCAAGGCCTAGCAGCAGAAGCAGAAAGCTGAGGGTGAGATGGAAGTGGTTTTGGCTGAAACTCTGAAAGCCTGCCTCCAGTGAGCTCCTTCCTTCACTGCCCAAACCTCCCCAAACAGTGCCACACACTGAGGACCCACCGTTCAAAACCCTGAGCCTACGGCAGCAATTCTTATTTAAATTATTTCAGAGGTTGCCTTTGTAAAGAGGAGCCTTACATCCTCCCCAGTCTCTTCCTTTAAGGTCTTAAATTGTAGCAGCCCCAAGGCAGGGTGGGCCAATAGGACTAGCTTCTGAATTAGTCTTATATGCTGTCCAGGACTTTGGCTGATCTGCCAATCTCCGAGACACCTTGGTTAAGCCCATAAACATAGGGAGTTAGTTTCCTGTGTTCTAGGGATCTCTACCACTTCACAGCTTCCCCAGTGTGAGTGGCTGGCATTATAAAAAGGACCTGATTACCTGAATTGAGAGAGGGAGAGAAAGAGAGTAGAGAGCACTGTGGTTTAAACTCATGTTCATGTGACTCCTCCCTTGAGTAGATTTCCAATGGAGAGAGGGAAGGCTAGGGATGTGTAACTGGCACACCCACTCATATAAATATACAAACAAAAGAATATTCATGTTTCAGAAATTTACCACACTGGTAAGGCCATCATGAGGAAGTTACTACTGTTGTTTTGCTGAGAGGACATTTAAAAATAAAGAAAAAACGATGTGTACCATACCACAAAGTCAGAAACCCTCTCAGGGAAACACTGGAAAAGAGCATTGCTTAGCTTCCCTGGTAATGCTCTCTTTAGAGCACTTTCCTCTCCCTGTAGAGTAAGAAATGGATTTTCTCAAAGCATCTAAGCCACCAGCCTAAACAGTTGTGATTCTGCAAAGCTTCCATTGTCCTGCTACACTTACCTTTATGGGCACAATTAACTGTTTCTGTTTAACAGCCTTTCCCTCCTAATTAAACAGAGAACTGAGTCAACAGCAGAGTTCTGGAAGCCGATAAACCAAAATGTCAATCAGGTCTGTCCAAGGATATTAGGAAGCCGCGCTGATCTGCATCCGTAAAGGAGAGAAAGACCTTTGAATTAGAAGCAGCCTATGCAGCCGCCGAGGAATCTTCCAACTCACAGCATGATTCATTTTCCCTCACAAACATCTTCTGATTCATAGACTAGAAAGTTGAGGCCAAGGCTTGTCCAACTTGCAGGGAGGGAAAGAGTCCGTGCTCTGACATCTGTGTTCTCTCTGTAGTAGCCTTGTCTTGTTCCAAGGCAGCGGACATCGGTGGAGAGGCGGCTATCAGTGCTAGGAAAGCAGAGGAAGAGCAGGCGGCATGCAAGGCGTGCAATGATTTGTCTCTTTTATCTTCACTCTTGGGGCAAACAATGAGTTTGTCACACCGAATACAGCGCATCCTCTGTCTGCGTAAGACCTATGCTCAGCTCCACAGACCCAGAGATAAAGAGGACAGTTTCATGACTTTGTAAATATATTTCAAACTGCTGATGTGTATTCGTCGAGTGGGTGAATTGTACAGCATGTAGATTTGGCTATAAAAGATTTGGCTATAATATCTATCCTTTTATTTTGCTGGTTCTGGGGATTGAACATGGGGTTTTGTGCAGTCGGCAAGTAACATCCAGGCACCTACACACATTCTTTCTGAGATAGTCTCGTGTAGCCAAGGCTGACTTTGAACTCCTGATCCTTCTGCCTTTCAAGAGCTGGGATTATAGACATACGTCACTACACACGAAAAGCTACAGGGTCTTGAGACTGTATCTAGAAGAGACTCTGGGAGCAGCTGTGGAGGTGTTGGGTACTGGGAACTTCATGTAAGTGGTCATCCAGATTCTGACGTTCCTTTGGTTTGCTCCTTTGGTTTTGTTTGTTTGCTTTAGTGTTTTGTGACAGCGTTTCTCTGTGTGGCCCTGGCTATCCTGGAACTCACTTTGTAGACCAGGCTGCTGGCCTCAAACTCACAGAGACTGGAATTAAAGGCAAGCTCCACCATTCCTGTCGACGACCCCTGCTTTTAGGAACATAAAGAGAGATGGTGGGTTTAGAGGCATAGCTTAGTGGTGGACTTTTGCCTACCAAGTACCAGCTGGGGATTTAATTGTCAGCACTGACAAAAGAAAATCTTACAGGAACCCTACAGATCTCATAAGAGCCAATGGATAGTCATATATTTAAAAAAAATCATAATTCTAGTAGCTTTAGAAATGCCTTAGTGGTTAAAAGCACTGACTGACTGTTCTAGGGTAACGACCCTCGTTTCATTACAGCAACCACATGGTGGCTTACAACCAACTGTAATTCCAGTTGCAGGGGATCCAAAACCTTCTTCTGGCTTCTGTATGCACTAGGCGTACACATGATACACACGTATGCATGCAAACAAAACACCCATACATGTAAAAACATTAAAATTTTTAAAATTATAATTCTATACTTTAATTCTTAATCCCAGTAATGAAAATGAATTTTTATCAATGCAATACCAGCCAGGATTTAAAAAAAAAAAAAACTTCACTAAGCCGGGTACACTGGCTTACACTTGTAATCCCAGCATTCTGAAGGGCAAGGCAGGAGGAGTGCTGCCAGTTAAAAGTCATCCTACCATTCTGGACTACAGTATAAAACCTTATGTCAAAACCAAAACAGCCTTCCCTCTAGGGAAGGCAAGAGCCCCCATCATCTAACTGGTTTTTGTGCATTTCACAGGCTGCAAAGGGCTTTTCTGTGCAGTTTCCCACTGAATCCTCACAAAAACCTGCGACATTTGAAGAGCTGTAAAAGCCACCCATCTTCTACAGAGAGGTAGGTGGAGAATCAGCAGAGGTAAGTACCCTGCCTCCCAAACCCCAAACGATAGCTTTAGCCATCAGATTGACAACCAGGTGGTCCATCTCCTCCTCATTCAGTAGTCAGCACCACCAAAATCCGCTGCTAAAAAGGCTGCTTCCACTTGGGCATGGCCTTTAGACATTGCTTGAGCATATATCTGAAGTTCTTTTGTTAGAGCTAGCTGCAAGACCATCTTTTCTCTAGCTGCAATGACCAGAGAACATGCACAATTCGATAAATTTCCCCTAAATTTTCAGGAATATCTTTTATCTAAAAACAGGATTCATGTATGATAATGAGGAGGGTGTGTGTGTGAATGTGTGTGTGTGTGTGTGAGTGTGTGTGTGTGTATGTATGTGTGTGTGTGAAGACAGACCTATCTCTATGTACTTGTAGAGAGAGGAATAGAATATGATTCTAATATGAAATTACAAAATAGAATCACTTATTGATTTTTATGTAAGCTGTTAAGAGAAACTAGTATTTATTGGATGGCTAAATGTTATAAATCAACTTCCCTCATCAATAACCCCTCTCCTATTCTCTCTCTCTCTCTCTCTCTCTCTCTCTCTCTGTGTGTGTGTGTGTGTGTGTGTGTGTCCCTCTTTCCAACCTCCCTCTTACTCTAAATAAAAGCCTTTTCACACACCTATAACCCATTGTCTTTAACAAACTTTGCCCAGAACCTATCCTGCTGCTTTTCCTATGATAAGGTAAATACATCTTCCCTCTCACTGAGGAGCATTTTATACACATTCAGAGCCTCCTCTTTCTGATACATTCTACATCCATTCAAACATACTGATTCGTCCCTCATCTTGAAGGCAGAACAGTAATTTCTTAGCCCAAGGATATTCTAGAAACAGAATAGCCTCCACTTTCATGGAGATGCTCAAGTGAGAACCTTGAGAGTATTTTTATTCCTTCCTCTTGTGTCTCCCCTATGGACCCAGTTTATATGTGAATTCTGCAAACCAACTTTCTAGATCTTTCTTCCTGGGCTTTTTTCCATTTCCCGTGAAGCTCCCAACCTGTGCCATCCAGCAGAAATACAATGTGAACCACACATGTAGATTTTTTTTTAATTTTCTGGATACATATACAATATATATTTAATATCACTAATATACTGTCACTATAACAGACCTATTATTAAATAATATATTAATGATATATTCTATTTAATGCAAATATTAACAATATCATAATTTTCATATACATTCGTTATAAAACTTTATGCATAGGCTGTCACCATAACAGACTGCATGAGTTCTCTAGATCAATACTTTTTCTCAAAATGGACTCTACTGGATGCTAAGAAGGCTTCAGTTGGGGCTGGAGAGATGACTCAGGGTTTAGGAGCACTGGCGCTCTCCTAGCGAACATGGCAGCTCGCAATCACCTGTAACTCTGGTTCCAGAGGATCCAAGGCTCTCTTTTTCTGACCTCCATGGACACGAATCGCACATGTGCTGAACTTGTACACATCCCTTACATTCATGTAGGCAAAACATTCATATACATAATAAAAAATATCTTTTTCTTTAAAGCCCCCAGTGGTCTCTTTGCTTTCTGTTGGTTGCCTTTCTAGTTTTTCAACATGTTACAGCTAGAATGGGTTTTGTTGCTTGTTTTTAATTTTACCTACATGTATTTATTTATTTAGTGTGCATGCATGTGTGTTTGCATGTATACATGTATATACTGGCATGTGCCATAACACACGGGAGAGATCAGGGGACAACTTTTCTGAGTCAGACTTTACCATGTGGGTTCCAGGAATAAACCCGGGTCGTCAGACTTGGCTGGGCACCTTGACCTGATGATCTTGCCAGAGCCCATTTTTGTAAAATGATATTTTAAGTTGTCGCCTCCACTGAATTCAACCTAGGGCTGTCTGGGTTCTGTGATATT
The DNA here is from genome assembly GCF_021556685.1 of Rattus norvegicus. Classification (NCBI taxonomy): domain Eukaryota; kingdom Metazoa; phylum Chordata; class Mammalia; order Rodentia; family Muridae; genus Rattus; species Rattus norvegicus. The sequence continues at coordinate 40,916,908 of NC_141536.1, forward strand.
TCCCAGGCCCTGCATGAGCTGGATCTTGTCTCTGCTTCTCTGCTCCATCTCCTACTTTCCATAGTCCACACAACAGTGCACGCTTCTACAGTCACACACATGCATCCCGTGTACGTGATTTCTTTTCTTCCTTAAACCCATCATCATGGCTTTGGCTCCTCTGTCATTGTCTATTCTGCTTCTTATGTTTTGAATGATCTTTTCATCTCCCTGCCTATCTTCAAGGTGTAACTGTTGCTCACACCAAGTATCATCAGACTGCTCCAGATGCCTTAACTACGGACCAAGCTTCCCTGTGTGCTCGTGTAGAATGTATAGCTTTTCCAACCATACCTCTTTCACATCATTGATAGCTTCTTATTTATTTATTTGTTTGCTTGCTTATTTTTCTATTTATTTTGATGACATGGTCTTTCTATGTAGTGCCAGGTGGCCACGTACTCATGACCAACTGTCCACTTCAGCCTCCCACGTGCTTAGATTCTAAGAACATACAGCCATACACTATCACATTCGTCTCTCAGATAAATCTTTGGCATTTGGCTGTGAAACCTTTGACCTTAAGTGTAGTAGGTCAGAAATGGCACTAACTGTATCACTGTGAGATGCCACACTCTAACATAGGGCTTAGCCTCTGATAGGTGTCCATTAGAGATCTGCTCACTGAGTAAATGAATAAGTGTTATTTGGGAGCTAGAGACAAGAATAGTAGAATGAACTTCTCCCATTTGCAAAGGTCCTGATGATTTAAAAGTGTCTACTCGTCCTATCTTTTTTCCAGATGAGTTTGCCCCAAAGGCAACTTCTTTAAGGTAAGAATATTTTTACAATGGTAGAGAGCATGAAACAGCTGTTTCAGTAAAAGAAAGACAGGGACTTGTCCTAGAAAGAACCACTGTAAATTACACACCACTTATTAGGAGAATTAGCACTCATTTTTATAGTGAAATAACTGTTCCTAAAGATAACCAGATGTTCCTCACGTTCCTCACTTCAATGGAAACATTAAGTCTGGAGTCTGCTGCGTAACTCCTCAGGTATTGGTCCTTTAAAGCTTAGACTTTCTTCCCTTTGCAGTTCAGAAGTTTATTTCTAGGGCCCCTTGTGTGCTAAGCATTTTATTGCTGATCCCAGTCCCCAGCCCTTAGCCACCTTTTCAAAGCCTTCTCTTTGTTCTGGGATCCCTGAGATGATCTAGATTTCTTCTGTCTCCAGAACCCTTCTTCTTCATTCTTTCTTGATCTTTACATTGCCTGTTCTTTCCTGTCTCATTTGATGGCTTTAAACACCCTCTAGTCTATAACTCTGTTTTCTCAATAGTAGATCCTTTCAGAAGCAATGTCCCTGACTTGTCTGGCCTGGAATTCTAAGTCCTCCTGCTTCAGCCTCTTGAGTGCCACGCCTTTAGGCACCCATCATCAAGCTTGACTGACTCAAGTGCATACACATATTTCAATGCCAAACCCCTCTTCTTGTCTCCAAAAATGTGTCAGTATCAACCTAATCTCTCCTGTGGCACAGATGAGTATATTCCAAATTGAACAAAATAGAAATAGAGTTCATGACTACCACCAAGACTCACTGTCACCTGGATATAGTTGTTCACACCTGTAATCTAAGCACTTGGTGGCTGAGGCAGAAGGATCAGCAGTTCAAGGTCAACCTGGACTACATAGCTAGGTTCTCCTTCAAAACCAAAACCAAAATTAAAACATACATTCCTTCAAATGCTTTCTTTTCCTTTGGCACTTTGTGTGGAATTCTTTAAGCCAGAACACTAGATGCTATCTCCTCTTGATATTCCCATTTCTAGGATATTCCTAATCAATTAATACTTAGAAATGTCTTACATTAGTAAATTTGTCTAGTGCATTGAAAGCATCTATATAGGTATGTTGTTGTTATATAGTTCTATTTCGGTGTGTTATATGATTACATATGTATCCTGGGTTATTTTATTTTTGCTATGGAGTTTTCCCCACTGAGATTCTGTACAACATTTGCAGTTCTATTTTTGTTTTTGAAGCAGAGTGTCATTTTTAAGTCCAGGCTGGCCTAGAACTCGCAATGTAGATCTGGTTGACCAAAACTCATGGTGCTCCTCTTGCCTCAGCTTTCCAAGTGCTGTGATTACAAAGGCGAACCAACATACTCTGTAAAACGTTTATTTTTGAAAATGATGTATCTTATTTTAATTTTCTGCATGTCTTTCTGCATGTGTCTACAGAGGCCAGAGGCACTGGATCTCTTGAAGCTGGAGTTAGTGCTAGGAAAATGGTTCATGGGTTAAGAGCACTACCTTAACTCCAGCTCCAGGAGATACACACGCTCACACATACACAAACACAGATAAATAAACATATAAAGGAAAAGAGTTAGAATCGGGAAGGCAGAGCAAGCCTGAGATGACCCCTACCAGACACTACACACATCACATGGGACTTAGCACTCCTGAGACCCTGGTCGCCTTTAAGATAAACAAGTAAGTGGGGGAGAGATGGAGAAAAGGAGAAGGTAGAACTGGAAACTGGGTAGTGAGGAACAGCAAATGTGAGTAGCCAGCAATGCTACCTGTGGCCTGCGCAGCTCGTACTGCTGCCCAGGGTCTGTCACCCTGTAGCTGCAGGAGAGTCTATTACCACCAAAGATCATATGGACATCCCTGGTCTGGACTGCCATCTGGGCCCAGGTCTTAGGCCAAACCCCTCACTGGAAGCAGCACTCGATAGAGCTGCCCTGCACCTCAGGAAGTACAGTAGAGCCTGCCTTGGTTTCCAGGGTTCAGTCACTGGTGAGCCTGCCTGAGGAAATGAGTGGGAGAACTGACCCCACTTGTACCCTGGACAGTGTGGGAAAGTTAGCCCAAGGGACATAAGTAGAAGAACTGGTCCTTGCCCCTCTCTGGCTGCAGCCCTCACCTGGGCATGCTGGCCCTAAGGACATGAGAGCAAGAGAGTTAGCCCTGCCCCTAGCCAGCTACCCCATCAGGTGAGCTAGCTGGGGCAGTGCTGGGGTGGTTGTCCTGGTGTGAGTGTGGGAGAGCTGGTGATCAGCTGCCACCCAGGTCCAGATCCAGGGCTTATAGATGACCCACCCCAACATCTACCGCATCTATGAACTGCTGGATCCAAAGCTGTGGATCTCCATGACAGAGGCAATGACAGGATATGTGAGAGGAGTCCCAGAGGAGTTCAAATCAGACCAATGACTCCCTGTAATGAGCATTTGGTCAACAGGGTATACTGTGACACACTACAGCTTCCACGACGGGATGGTTGTTTGTTATTGTTGTTGTTGTTGTTCTATCTTGCTGATGTTTTTCTCCCACCAGGGGGAAGTTGCAAGAACAGAGGATAGTTACAAAGGGAAGGCGAGATGAGTGGGACTGGGGTGCATGATGTGAAATTCACAATCAACATGAAGTTGAAAGAAAGAAAGAAAGAAAGAAAGAAAGAAAGAAAGAAAGAAAGAAAGAAAGAAAGAAAGAAAGAGAGAGAGAGAGAAAGGAAGAAAGAAAGAAAGAGAGAAAGGAAGGAAGGAAGGAAGAAAGAAAGAAAGAAAGAAAGAAAGAAAGAAAGAAAGAAAGAAAGAAGTGAAAGTTGGCCTAACACTCAAGAGACAGGGGCAGATGGATCTCTATGAATTTGAGGCCAGCCTGATCTATGTAGTGAGTTCCAGGACAGGAAGGGCTACATAGACAGAAAAAAGAAAAGAGAAAGAGAACAAAGAAAAGAAGGAAGAAAGGAAGAGGAAGGGGAGGGAAAGGAAGGGAAGGGGAGGGAAAGGGAAGGGAAGGGAAGGGGAGGGGAGAGAAGGGAAGGGAGGGGAAGGGAAGGGAAGGGAAGGGAGGGGAAGGGAAGGGAAGGGAAGGGAAGGGAAGGGAAGGGAAGGGAAGGGAAGGGAAGGGAAGGGAAGGGAAGGGAAGGGAAGGAAGCCAGCAAGTGGTAGAGAACAACCTGAGTCCCATCTTTGGAGAGTTAAACTTCTGAATTTAGAGGAAAAGCTGTAGCGTCTTTCCCCTTCTTCATTTGCCTGCAACCAGTCACAAATAAGTAGAAAATAGGAAGTGATGCTGAGGAAGACGATGTCATTACTGCACATTGCTTTTGCTTCCTCTTCATGAGAGGATAAGTAAACAAAAATAGTAGTATATATATTCTTTGCCTAGAGTTAACAAAGATGAGATTGCTGGCTGCCAGTGAGCTTGTGTGCACCAGCCTCATTAGCAGTGTCCAGAGCTCGTTCTCCTTGACTTATAAAAGCAAGCTACTGACACGGCTTCAAATACTTAAGTCTGTCACATGGGCTACACTCGTCTATGTGCTTATTTTAGCCCAGGGAGAATCATGACAAGCTTTCTCTTTATGAATTAGAATTTAGGGTGGAGAGAGAAGCAATGGGTGAGAGGGAGGGAAGGAAGGAGGGAAAAAGAGATGAAGGGGAGGAGGGAGGGAAGGGAGGTGGGAGAAAGTTGCTTCGCCTCAAGGGTATTGATTACCCATTGGAATCCTGGTGCAGTCAGCTCAGGGCTGTTGAGCCTTCCTCCTCTTCTTTCTCTGTCCACCTTCACTGTGTAGCTTGAATTATATCAGGTTCAGGCTGCTAGAATACAAGGGGTGAGAGAGAGCCTCACAGTTTCTGGAATGTATCTTTACGAGAAGTGCTTTGGGATGGTATTGTTCCCTGTGGCCATGAGGCCAGCTATAGATAAGAAGACCTCTTGTCATACAATGGGCAACAGGTATTAAGAACAAACAGCATTCTTGGAAGGGGCAACCTTGGGGTACAGGCTCAAAGGTGAGGTAAAGCAGGGTTGATTTTCGCTTTCAGCTTCTCTGCTGTGTAAACAATTTCGAATGTTCTTGAATATTAGTTTCTGTCATGTTTCAATTTATCCCTGGGCTTCGCTTGGCTCAGTTTAGTAGCCTACACAGGTATCATTCACCCACAATTACAGTTCACAGGTATGCTGTCATCTGAACCATAGTTTCCTATCTATGCCAAAGATGTGATTTTCTCCTTCTGCATGCATAGGAAATGGTGGTGGTCATCCACTCTCATCATCTGTGCACCACCGTTTAACTTTTTCCTATCTACATGAAACACTCAGTGCTCATGAGGAGCTTCCCACGAGATTCCACTCTACTGTTAACACATCCATCCCTCACACACTCCCCTTCATATGCTGTAAAGTTTACCCATTCCACTTGCAGTCATGTGACCTTAAGAGAGTCTACTAAAGCAATGAATAGCCTAGTAAGAGCACCAGTGGAAGGGGAAGCCCTTGGTCCTGCCAAGACTGAACCCCCAGTGAACATGATTGTTGGGAGGAGGGCGGTAATGGGGGGAGGATGGGGAGGGGAACACCCATAGAGAAAGGGGGAGGGGGGAGGAGGATGTTGGCCGGGAAACCATGAAGGGGAATAACAATCGAAATGTAAATAAGAAATACTCAAGTTAATAAAGATGAAGAGAGAGAGAGAGTCTACTAAGTTGTAGAGCCATCACACAATTCTGTTTCCCACTACCTTTATCCCTTAGTAGAATCCCATGTGTCTGTTTAACTCTAGACATTCTTTATACCACTGACCTCATTGAACTCTAAGGCAGCACATGTCACAGGCATGCAGCGAGCCAAGCAGTGCTTTCTGATATGAGAAATTCATACAGATAAAACATAACACCTCACCTCGGGGGCTAGGCTAGATAGCAATTAGAGACATTGTCAGAGACAACCATGTACTCCATTTTTAATGATGGGAAATGGAGACCAAAGACACTCCTGTCATCTAACAGACCATTTAAATTCAGAAAAGATCCTTCATAGCACACTAAGATCATTATTATTTCAGTCCTTCTAATCTTAAAATAACCCTCCTTAAAAATGACTGTCCATTGATACTTTCCAGATGTGTGATAATTTTGTAATGTCTCTCTCCTCTTAAATATGTTCCTCCTTCTGTTTCATGCTATTTGCAACCAGAATCTAAGTGGTAAAATCTGCAACTTTCCATGTAATATCTAAGATGACTATTTCTGACTCTACATGTTAATTTTGATCACCATAATTTCTCACTTTGGGATACGTATTGAAAAAGAGTAATGTTTATTAAGTTCCTCTGTAATAAATGTAATCAGCAGCTTTCTTGGCCCTCAGATTTTTATTAATGATAATTAACCGTGGAGGTGAAGAATTACTAACAGTTATGATCCCGAGGAACCAAAATAGTGTATTGAAAAACTGCTTGTGTAACGCCATCAAGAGTTTAACCGAGAAAGTTACAAGCACGGAGCATACTGGGTGCCAAGTACAACCAGCACTCCCTCCACCCATCGCCTAGCCTCTTCTTGAGCCTTCAAGTTCACAGTGAATCAGCGGGGTCATCCACTTAAGGAATCCATCCATAAGAATGGGGTGTAGGGAGCACAGAAGATGAGGATAAGATGTGCTCATTTTTAGCACAAACACACCTGCCTCCACCAGTTTGAATTTACATGAAGGAAAATAAGGAATTGAAGTTGGGATGAGTCAGCTCCATCCTCCAGCCACACTAATTCCTGAGTGTGGGGGAGCTCTGGGCAATGAGCCTTCCACTTTCAGAATGATGGCAGCCTTGGATGCTCACACGAAAAGTGACAAACTTGAGAAAGTAAGAACTTGAATGCAACAATACTCTACCTCGACTCATGTTTGGCTTACCTGGTAGCCTTGTCGAGCATCTATGCCCAGGCCACCCTTACACCTATTGAGTGAGAGCATTTGTGGATGAGATCCAAGTATTTGTCTAGTTTTACAGCCTTCCTAATGATCCTAAAATGTGGCCAAGGTTGAGAGCCACCCACTTAGTGTTAAGCCTCGCTTGTGGACATGGAAGGCATGCTACAGTCAGCCTTAGCTACCCAGGGAAATCTGAAAAAATTAAAAAGATACTGCTGAGAGGAAGACAGAGAGACTTGGACACTGGGTACAAGTTTCCAGTTATAAAATGAATAAGTTCTGGGGTTTAAAGTATGACCTAGGCTTTGATGGATTAATGAACCTGTGGTCATTCTGTGATGTGTATATATACCAATCACGTGATACAAGTCCACATGATACATGGACTTGTTATCAAATATAGGCATGTGTATATGTGAACACCCATGATTAAAAAAAAAAAAACAAAACTGGGGCTGGAGAGATGGCTCAGCGGTTAAGAGCACTGACTGCTCTTCCAGAGGTCCTGAGTTCAAATCCCAGCAACCACATGGTGGCTCACAACCATCTGTAATGGGATCCAATGCCCTCTTCTGGTGTGTCTGAAGACAGCTACATGTATATAACAAATAAATAAATCTTTAAAAAAAAAAAAAAACTGCTGTTGTATTCATCCTTAGAGAATCTAACTCAGTTGGTCCAGGTTTGGGCACAAACAAACAACTGTTTGGGGTTTGGTTTGGTTTGGTTTTGTTTTTCAAAAGCTGTCCCAGTGATTCTAGATTCCAAGGCCCAGTCAGGAATAAGGAGGGAGAGCCACTTCCTGGACTGAGATGGATGTAGCGACTTGTACCTGGCTCTGAGAGAGGGATGTACAGTGCCTGCCAGATCACGAGTGCCAAGACCTGAGGCAGGATAAGGGAGCACAGCACCAGAGACAACACCACTTCCTTCAGGAGGAGGTTTGAGCTGCTTCTAGTGGCGTAAGCCTGAGACTCAGCTCTTTGGGGGACTGAGGCAGGGGAATTGAAAGTTCAAGGTCTGTCTGAGCTGCACAGTTCATGGCCATCCCGGGCAATTTAGTGAGACCCTGCCCCCCTCCCCCAAATAAAGTGAAAAGAGAATTTGGAATGCACCTCAGTTTGGTTTCGCTGTTGTGGTTTGCTTGTTCCATTGGTTAGTTCGCTTTGGGTTTTTAAATTCTATATAGTTAGCGATATTTGATCAGCCTTTTGAAACCTTTGAGGCTACGGGGGCAGTTTTATTTGCACACAAAACTCATCTTGATGAGAACCAAGGAGCTTTCTGAAACCTGCCTCCTTTTTCATCTCTCCATCAACCACGGTGCTAAAATGGTCCAGTAAGTTCAAGTTACTCACCTGGGCCAAGCCAGGCCAGTGACACCCCTTCACAGCCTCCACTGGTTTTATAGTCAGGGCTCATTTGCTTCAGCCAAAGAATCTCCAGGGGCTTTGGGTGTGTGGACGTGGAGGAGGAGCATTTAAGATGAGGCTTCCTTGGTCTCAGCTCTGAAATCTTCAGAATTACTGAGAGCCAGGCTTGCAGCATGTCTATTCTATTATCCACACAACTCAGGGTAGATAGGAGAATTGTCCCAAGTTCAAGACTATTATTGTCCCAAGCCTACACTATTATTAAGCTTCTGCCTTAGAAGCCAAAACAAACAAACAAGCAAACAAGCAAACCAGAATTGACTGAGAAAGAAGGGAAGGTTTCCTGTAGTAGCTAAATCAGCAGAAAGTGGAGGAAAGGGATCCTAAGGAGAATACCTGAGCGAGTTACCGGAAAAACGTTCATCCTCCCCAGTTCTCCCTGTGCAAACCTTGAGGTAGAGACCTCTTGCTGTCTCCAATTTCTGATTCAGAATCAGTTTAAGAACTGTGTGTTCCTTTGGTATTCTGGTGGGAATCCTAACAGTGGAGACTACTTCTGTAGTCTTTCCCTGTCTTGTCTTATTTGATGGTATGAGCCTGGTCTTACTGTAGCTTATTAGAGCCATGTTTGGTGGATGTCCCTGGGGAGCCTGCTCTTTTTTGAGGAGAGGTTGTGTGCATGGGGGGTGGGGGTGGGGGTTATGGATGGGGGAGAGGGAAATTGTCGAGGAGACACTGGGGGGAGGCAAGGGAGGGGAAGGTGTGGTCTGGATGTAATATATGAGAGAATAATAAAAGAAAAAAAGAAAGAAAGAAATGTGTGTTCTAGTGTCTTGAGAAGGACTGCAGGGATATTCTTGGGTATAGGGCAAACCTCCTTGATAAGTGTGCGCTGGTTTCCCCAATTCCTTCTTTTGAGACATTCCTTATTATGGCTGAATTAGATCCAAGTGTGACTTGTTCTAGTTAAAAACAAAATCAGAGTTATCGTATGTTAAGTCGTTGTAAGCTAACACGGTCATTTGCTCATTCTTAACGCAGAGTGGGATTATGACACTTGTGGTTTACCCAGTGACTTTTAACGTGTTTTCTGATTTCCATTCTGCCCTTTAGAAGGCTGAACCGGGCACAAGCCAAAGGCGAGGAAACTTCTGGCCTTCATTCTGCCGCAGCTTTTTGGCCTCAGCCTAACAGGTTGAATAGAAACAACGTGAGACAGCTTTGCCTATATCATATACCTACGCTGCTACCATTAGTTTCTACCACTGAGCCTCACCAGGAAGCAGTTTTAAATGCACCTGGAAGAGATACACACGTCATTTCAGACATAGTGCATCGAATCATCTAGCTTGCATCCAACCAGCTGGAACTTTAGGGCGAAGGTGAGGTTTGGTCAGGGAAGGCCGAGGAGATTAAAAGAGTTAAGTATGTCTCTCAACTATTTATACATACCTCAGTCAGTCCAATTGCCCCAAGGCGTGAATAGCAAAGGAATGAAGAGCCGGTCTAGAGCAGGTTCTCCACCCTACCCTAACATTTAGACAACACTTAGCCACCAAGAAGTGGGGCAGCGTCATTTTGCTTCAGGTTGAGAATCATGCAAAAGAGGAGCAAATAGCAAAGTCATTTTCTGCTGCAAGAGTTGGTTGTGACCTCCATCTAAAAGAACATCTACGTGAATTTGGTCCTCCAACCGGCAGAGCAGAAATGTTACAGTCACTAAGTAAACCATAGTTTTTATGTAGTTTTCCTGAGACACAGGGGGTTTCCAAAACTGCAGATACCCAGATAAATCCACAAAAGCTTTAAATGAAGAGACAGGCATATGCAGCAACAGGTCTCTTGAGTCACCTGAATGGTGTCCGCAGTTCCTTTCCTCTTGCCCGGCGGACCGGCAAAGTTAATCTCCTTGTAAAGGTCCGAGTCTGTAACCTAGCTGGAGGAAAAGCTCAGCACCTATGCTACAAGGCTGGGATCTCCCGGCGCCTGCGCAGTAGGGCCAAGGAGCTGGGCGGGGCACGGTCCCGCCCCTCTGGCGGTTCAAGGCTCAGGGATCCGAAGGAAACCTGGCATTGACCGCCTCGTTGCGACTCGGAGACTGCTGAGTTTAGCTGCCAGCTTCCTGCACGGGATCGGTTCAGATGGACTAAGAACAGAGCCCGAGAAGGGAACACAAAAAAGAAATGCATAATAGAATCTACCGAAATCAAACAGAATCTTTGGTCTAGAGCGGCGTTCAGTACATTGTATAAGTAGGCATGTGAAGCAGCTTGCTTCAGGCTGGGGGATGTAGCTCAGTGGTAGAGCGCGCGCTTCGCATGTGTGAGGTCCCGGGTTCAATCCCCGGCATCTCCAAGCAGCCGTAAGTTTCGTTTTTATTCTTTCTCAATGAAAAGATTTTCACTACTGATTTTGCCCACCACCAGAACACCGAAAAACAAAACACAACAAACACGAAAAGTCTGCAAAATGTGAGAAACTGGCTCTAGCGATTGCTGGAAAAACGAGTAAAACGGAAATGTCAGAAAGGGAGATTCATAGTTTCTTTCCTCGATAATGCTAATATTTTAGAAAAATAAGATTTCAAACAAAAGGGGAACTGCATTGGCCGGGAATCGAACCCGGGCCTCCCGCGTGGCAGGCGAGAATTCTACCACTGAACCACCAATGCAAGCACGAGCAGCTGCCTTTTCTTATACTATACTAGGATATATTTTCATATGCGCTGTTCTCTCATCAATTATGTGTTTTTATATTCAAAAAATCAGAAAAAGGAATAGAATTATTTTGTTGTTCTTAAGTTTTTAATCTCACATACATTGTATTGAAGGTAGGTGAGTTTCACCAATCACAGACTCTTAAGGCAGAAAAGGTTTCTGGCATGGCAGACAATTCTTAATTCAATGATCATTAAATATTGGCAAAATAGTAGCATTTTAAAATTCTTACTATTCTTACTTTCATTAAACTTTATGAGGTTTTGGGGGGGTGTTTATTTGTTTGTGGTTGCTTGGTTTTGTTCTTGGCAAAGGATACAAGTGTATGTATACTCTGCATACAATTACAGATTTTCAGATATTTTGATCATTCATATGGTGTGTGTGTGTGTGTGTGTGTGTGTGTGTGACCCATTTTAATTTTATCAATGTATTTTAAATAGTCAGACAAGTGGAAATTTTTTAGGGATTGGGAATAGAAATCAGAATAAAGAATTAGAAACTTTCACACGACTTAAGTTATTAGGCGAACACTAAACTGTTATACCAATCCCCACAGAACTGGGAGGCATTACTCTGGCCAAGTGACCTGAATTCTGTAGATGGTTCCTACTTTGTGTGTGAAATGACAGTCTCGGGATCTCTGTCAACTCGTCAGAGGAGTCTGAACCTTCACCTGGTTTCCACAGGGACAGGCACTGCCGAAGTCCAAACCAGGGTCTATAATAATAAAATAACAGAAAGAAACGAGTTCATGGAAATATTCTTCAGTGCGAAAATGTGTTTGTAATTCATAGATGACTCCGGATCGGGACATCATAGGCCTCTCTACTTTTGGAAGGAAAATTCCAACAATTTCGAAGGACCTCTGAGGAGCTAGGAAAGATTCCAGGAAAAAGAAAGTAGACTAAAATACAAGCTACGCTAGTAGTGCGTGCTAGCAGTTACAGAGGCTTGGCGAGTAAGTTGCGGGTGGACTTCATCCTAGTGAAGTAAATTGCTGCAATTTAAGAAATGATGAAGCTGAGACTCCCAGGAGGAAGATTGGAACCTGGCCACTGTTTCATCCAATGTCTGAGAGCTCATCCAACAGCCCAAGCTATCCACCCGAAATATGGCTCTGTAACTCAGGATGTTATACAGTAAGAATAGTCGAGTGCAGAGAGAGAAAGATTATAAACAACCACTGAAATAATGTGAGGGTTTATACACTGATATGATATCTAAGGGAGTTTGAGTATGGGAGTAAACAGCAGAACTTGAAGATAAATAAATTATAGAATCTCAAATAGTAGAAAATATAAGGCATTAGAGAGCTGGAAGATCTAAGCTCCAATCCCAAGTAACCTGTGAGAGAACAAGGTCAAACCATTTTACTTTGAACATAGTTCGGTTTTTTTTTTTTTTTTTTTTTTTTTTTTTTTTTTTTTTTTTTTTTTTTTTGCAACGAGAGAAATGGGACAGAAATGTGGTTGAAAATATCACTGTTGAAAGGACCTGGCTTTCCAGAGCTGTTTTAAGCCAGCGAGGAAAGCCATTGCTTCCTTGCCCTGCATCTCAATTTGCCAGCTCATTTTAGGCCATTCACTTATTAGCATTTAATTATCTTGTAAGCCAGAAATTTAAGAGAGGAGAGAGCACTTTGAGAATATCACATTTTCTTTATACATGCAATCCAGATTGACTCTGCGTCTCTCTCTCTCTCTCTCTCTCTCTCTCTCTCTCTCTCTCTCTCTCTCTCTCTCTGTGTGTGTGTGTGTGTGTGTGTGTGTGTGTACATATGGAGGTATAGGGTGGTGTGGCATGTTGTGGTGTTGTGATCCTACTAGAAAGTAAACAGAGAGATACCAGGGCTGCTGAACCAGCAAGGGGAAGTGGGGAGGGGTGTGGGAGAGGGAGCTCACAGGAGCATGTATGTATGAGCAAAATATATTATGCACATGTAAAATTGTCATAATTGAAGCCCGTTGTTTTTTTGTTTGTTTGTTTGTTTCATTTTATGAAAAATAGGAAGGGAATTATGACTCACACCTGTAATCCCAGCACTTGGAAGGATAAAACAGGGGGATTGCCTCAAACACAGAGCAAAAGGAAAAAAGAATGGAATTACTAGAAGGGGTGTGCGACTGAAGAGGAAAGTGGTGATTCAGGAGCTAACGGGTAGGAAATTGAGAGAGCACCCCCGAGGGGATGACGGCAGAGGGATCCTGGGAGATCCAGAAGAAATGCCGCATGGGCAGTGATTTGGCTGTGTGGTCGAGCATGCAAATATCACAAGGCTGTCCGACTGCGCCTGAGGGTGGATACACAGTCACAGCCTGGTCTGTTCTCTGATCCACAGAGACTGTCCCCCATTGAGACTGAAAGACAGGGAGAGAAAGCACAGGGGTGGCGTGAAATTGTGAAATGTGAGAGAATGTGATTGTCTTTGACAATCCTGACCACTGTCTGTGGAACATACCTGGACTTATGGTGTAGCAGAAACATCTTCGGTCGCTTGCTCAAAGTACCAAGGCCAAGGATGGAGTTGGCGTGCCACCGGGACGCAGTGAGGCTTATATCATCGGAAGGAAGGAAGGAAGGAAGGAAGGAAGGAAGGAAGGAAGGAAGGAAGGAGGGAGGGAGGGAGGGAGGGAGGGAGGGAGGGAGGGAGGGAGGGAGGGAAGGAGGGAGGGAGGGAGGGAGGGAGGGAGGGAGGGAAGGGAGGGAGGGAGGGAGGAAGGAAGGAAGGAAGGAAGGAAGGAAGGAAGGAAGGAATTAAAAAATAGAAGTAGTTGGTATAATACACTCAGCAAAGCAATGCCTTTTTTTTTTTTTTAAACTGTGAGTGATTGTATTGATTTAATACACGCAGCTTATTTCTGTCCCAGGTTAAAAACTAGCCCTGGGGAAATGGAGGAGCCTGTCATTTGGATTGCCCTTTACTGGCTGGGAATTAAATCATTACTTATTCCATTTTAGAATCACAAGTAGTACCCTAAGGCCTACTTTCCCGAGGATGAAAATCGGGGCACGGAAATGAAGAAGCCAGGTATAATTCTCACGTGCAGACACAGAGGATGTGGAGATGGCTCCTGGAAGGCAGTCATCTGCTTGCATTTCCCACTTCTCGGGCACGTCTGACTGGTCAACCACTCTGGGCTTCTGTCTTAAAAGGAATCTGAACCCTGCTCTTCCTCCTCAGTTTCTCCTACTCCGTGCAGACCATTATCACCTTGGTCCCCAGGCTGAGAACTAGCAGGTGCTAGTTGACTTTTCTCCCTCCCTCATCAATTCCCCTCTCTCTTCCCCATTGTTGCTTTGTTATTGATTCTAAAATTGAATTAGTTTCCAAGCAGTACAGAGGTGGTGTGCATGGGAACACACCATCCTCTGATTCCCATTTGTTTTATTTATTTATTTATTTATTTATTTATTTATTTATTTATTTATTGGTGAGCATTTATTCTAAGACCCTCAGTGCCACGTGACCACCACCATCTCTTGGCAGAAATGAAATGTTACCCGCCTCATCCACGGCTCTCTTACTCCCAAGTCGTGTCTGACGTCACATACATGCACGTCTATCTATGCATTAAGTAATGTATGCCTGTGGTTCAAAATCTAACTGATCAGAGAGCACAGTCCTTGAAAAGTGGCCTTCGTCCCACCGCATCTGAGGAGATGCAAGTCTTTCCTTTACTTTAAAGCAGAAATGGTTCGTGGTGCACATGACGTAATATGCGTGAGTGTAACCACGAGCTTTGATTTTTTTTTTTTCTAGGAAAAGATATTGTCTTAGAAAATTTTTCCTTTAACCTAGACAGCTACACATTACAGAGGCTCTGTGTCCTTACAGAGTGAGCTACGTGCTCGTCCTTTAAGTGTCTGTAGGAATTAAGACATTGCTTTTTCCATTACTCTTTGGTAAGTAGTATCCTAAGGTCAGGTTTCCTAAAAATCAGAAATCAAGGCATGGGGGTGAAGAGTGCAGCCACAGCAGTAAGATGTGTGGAGATGTTGAAAAGTGCTTTTCGTCCAGGCTGGCCACTCCTTCCACCTGGTCCTTGGCAGACGATGTCCTCTCTGCTCCTGATGTTGCTTGGTAAGAACAATGCTGCAGGCAGGACGTTGGACTAGTGCCATTTTGTGTGATGAGAACACATTCCTGCAAGCAAAACTGCTGAGGGGAATGCTGAATGTTCATGTTTAAGACAGAATATCACTATATCTCCCTTCTGGTCTTGAACGTGCAGAGATCTGCTTGCCTCTGCCTCCTGGGTGCTGGGATTAAGGACATAGACTGCCATGCCAGGAGCAATCTGAACACACAATGTAGAATTACAACTCTGGGAAATCTACTCTTTCCATACTTGTAACAATTTATTACATTAATTGATCTGCCTTGTATTCTATTATTGTAATAAATGCCATGCCCAAAAAGCAGCTTGGGAAGGAAACATTTATCTTAGCTCACAGTTTATAGCCCATCATGAAAGGGTAGAACTCCAGACAAAAACCTAGAGACAGGAACTGAAACAGAGCTCATGAAGGAGCACTGCTTACTGGCTTGCCCTAGGCGCATGCTTATTTACCTATCTTATACTTGGCAGTACCATCTACCCAAAGATGGCATCACTCCTAGTGAGCTGGGTTTTCCTGTATCAACCAACAATCAAGCAAATGCTAGACCAACATGCCTAGAGGCTACCATAATGAAGGTACCAACTCAGCTGAGGCTTCTTCCTCCCAGACGACTCTAGTTTGGGTCCAACTGACAAAACCAACCCAAACAGTAAACGTCCGTTCCCAAAATGCAGTGGTTTCTAATTTCAACCATTTTCCTAAATTTTGCTAGATTCAAAGGGGGGAGGTGGTTTTATGAATGTGTAGCATCATGAGGTTGAACGTATTTAATCTTCTTCTGTTGCCGTACTGCAGTTCTTAATATTTAAACAGACTTCCTTATGTTTTCATCATGTAAGGACCATGCAGATTAGGTGGGCCAATCCTCTTCAGACTGTCCAAGTGCTAGAGCTTCCTTTTGCTATTGCAACCCTCTATTCTTGGTTCCATCTCTCATGCCCCCAGTGATACCCACAAGACTATTTTCACTTTAGTATTACTTGTGGGAACCACCTCAGTGTCCCTCGGGACAGTGAGGACGTGAATCATGGTGTTCACAATGGATTTGTCTATAATTATTCGTCTATATCTTAGAGCAAGAGGAGAGTCTTCAAAAACCTTACCCAGGGAATAATATGCATGAGGAGATGAGATACCTAGGATGCTACAGTTAACAGCTTACAATCAATTCCATAAAATAAAACATGCTTTTCCAGACCAGGTATATAAACAATAGGCGGTGTGCGCACTATTACACACAGAGATAGCTTCTGAGGAGGCAAGGAGTTGTAATAGAGACATGAAGACATGGTAGCACTTACTTTAATCCCAGAACTCAGGATACAGAGTCAGGCAGATCTCTATGAGTTTGAGGTCTGTCTACATGCAAAGTGAGTTCCAAATCATCTAGGGGTACATAGTGAGGCTCTATATAAATAAATAAATAAATAAATAAATAAATAAATAAATAAATAAATAAAACACAAACACTCACACTCACACACACACAATAAGAGAGACTGTGGCCTCATGATATCACCAGTAGGAGTGGTGTCATCAGGTTACCTCTGAGTGCAACAAATGAGTTGCCCCAAAGAAGAAAAAGGATGAGAAATTTTAAAAAGCAAATGTATTGTAATAATTCATCTTCAGTGTCAGCTTGACTGGCTGTGGAATCGCCCAGAAGATGTACCTCTGGGAGTGTCTGTGAGGACCTTTCCAGAGAGATTTCACTGAGCACGAAAGACAAACCCTGAGCGTGAGTGGCACTCTGCGAGGTGGGGCGGGGAGCAGGCGCCAGATTAAAATAGGAGAAAAGGAGCGACTGCGCTGGTGTCAGGAGTCCGGCCGCATTCCAGAGTCCCTGCCTGCCCGCCTCATCACAGGCTACCTCACAAACTGTGAAACTAGAAACCTTCCTTAGGTTCCTTCGGGTACTTTGTCAAAGCTCATGAATAAAATAATGCGTCTATAGCGCAAGCCTCTATTGGTGGGCCCTCTGTTGTACAATGGTTCTTGCTTCTTTACTGATTTTCTGGAGCTTTTATTAGTAATCTATTAATAACATATTAGCAAATTTTGTTGCTATTCCCTTTTCCTAAGCTTCAGCAATCGTTTTAGTTCCTGGCAAAATTTAACTCTTAAACTATTTACGGCTTATACTTAGTTCCTGTTGCCTACTCTTCCTAGCGCATTGCATTGTTCTTGTGATCTTTGAAACTGTTGTCTGTCTTTTAAGGCAAGGTCTTCCTACACAGCCACTCCCTGATTGTCCTGCCTCCACAGCGCTGGGCTAGCGCTGCACACAAACACTCAACAACTGAAAAGCTTATCTAGAGATTTTCTTCTCTGGCTCCCTCTCGTAATTCCTAATGCAATATTGATGTGATATCTATCTGGCCAACGTTATGGACTGAGTATATAAAGTCGCCTATCGATGATCGTCAATTTATAATAACAAACAATCCTTTGATGGAAAAAACCACAAAACGAAAGAGAAAAAGCACAAAACAGATCCGGGTTCACAGTTCATGGGGGGTAGGGGGAGTAGCAGGGGCTGAACCTTTCGGTCTTGTTTTTTTTCTATTAAGTAGAGGGAACAGTCCACCTTTACTGGGTTACATTTTAAAAAATATTAAATATTTCCTATTATCTATACATGTTTTAAATTCTATATGTATTATCGTTGTTCTAATATAGACAAATCTGTTTTCTGCAGCACTTGGGGATAAAAGGAAGAGCCCATGAGTCTGAGGTTGGGTTTCATAGTGAGACTGAAAAACAACAGCAAACAAAGCAAGCAAAATCAGGGCCAGGGGATACAGTTCAGTGGCTGTGTGCTTGTCGCACGTGTCAGAGGCCTTGGGTTTGCTCTCCATCACGGGAAGGAAGATTCCTCGGAATATAAAAATACCTCAGCATCAAAGCCCCTGCATCGATTTCAAAAATACTTACCTTCAGGCGTTCTCCTTGACAACTTCCACAGCTCCTGTCTAGTCCTCAACTTTCACTTTTTAATTGTGTGTGTGTGTGTGTGTGTGTGTGTGTGTGTGTGTGTGTGTGTGATGTTTGAGGAGGGTTCACTTTACTTACCATATGAGAATACAGGGTACAGGCCTTTGTGACAGTAAGAGGTGAACAGGCCTGTGAAGTCACTGCTCATGCTGTATTAACACTCAGGAAATGAAGAAGGATGGAGGGCTCTATTTTAGAAGTTTGGAAACTCCATTTGGGTGATTTGGAAGCTACCTCAGACTGGGAGATGGCTCAGTGGTACAGCCCTTGCCTAACACAGGCTATCGAGGAAGCTGAAACAAAAGCTGTATCTCTAAATCTGCACAGGTGGAACAAAACCCACAGCCAGTTGGTTTCCAGATTCTTATGCCCCACCCCCGCCCCCGAAATAGCAGTATTGAGTCTATGCTGTATTTTCCTTCTAATGGTCAAACGGGAAGAAAGTCAGGTCGGAATCTGATAGAAAATCTGGATTTCAAGCATGGGGATATCATTGGAAATAGAATGGCATATGTTCATAAGATATCTAATATTTCTACCTTCATGATAGATATATATCTTCATCATAGAAACTGGACAGCCTCAGGGCACAGCTGTCCTTGGATGGCTGCCCCTCTATTCCACAGTAAGTATCTTTAGTTTCTTTTCCATATGACAATATTACTGGTAAAGAGGGTTAACCAAACTTCTGCTATCTGCTTAGTATATTTTTCCTCTGCCCATAATGCACCTTAACAATATTTTACATTAGTTGGATGTTGCCAAGTTAAATTTAAAATATATAATATATGAGTTACATGTGAAACAAGTGCAGGCTCTCTCTCCCCAGAGCAGCATTCTCTGAACATATTCCTTCACTCAACACTAGAGAACAGTTATGAGAACAGCAATGAATTGGCCTGTCAGTACTGCTGCCACAACCTGTCATGGACTGCTTGACTAATAAGCTTGAGTTTATCTCTCACAGTTCTGGAGTAAGGAAGTCCAAGCCTGGAGCCACCATAGTCAGGTTCTTACACCAATCTTCTCCTTGGTTACAGAATGATGAGTTCTTGTATCATGGCAGGAAGAGTGGAGGAGGACTGGGATCCTTCTGTAAAAAGCACTACTTTGTTTGTCAAGGTTTCATACTGCATGACTAGTTACCTTATCTGTTACTTACTTTCCTCATCACTATGGTCAAGGACTTGACCAGAAACAAATAAGAGAGGAAGTATTCATTCTGAGTCATGGTTCAGAAGACACAGTCCATCCTGGTGGGGAAGAAGTGGAAGCCACACTGTAGCAGGAAGAGCACAGTGTAACCAAGTACATCATGGTGTCGTTTTAGCAGGCAAGAACCAGAGAGAACTTGGGCTGGAATCAGAGTGGCTAAAACTCTCCAGATTCATGACAGTGGATCTGTATCTGCCAGCTAGACTCCATGTCCAAAAGGCCCTAAGCCTTCCCAAATAGAACCTACCATCAGCTGGTAACCGAGTGTTCAAACAAGGCCTCACCTTCTAATGATATGACATCAAGGGTTAGCATTTCAATGTGTAATTTTGGGGAGGTGTACTATAAACACTCCATACCTTGTTACTGCTAATATAATAAATCAGAATGATGTGTTTTATCCTTACCAGAAGCACCACAATAGGAGCCTGCTTACTGATTCTGGTACCTCTAGGTCTCTGCTCTTAGATTGGAGTGCTTTTTATGTATATTGTTTTGTCTATTCTTCCCTAGGGACCTAGAACTTGGTCTTGACCTGCATTCTTTTGCCTTTTTTTTTTTTTTTTCGGAGCTGGGGACCGAACCCAGGGCCTTGAGCTTCCTAGGCAAGTGCTCTACCATTGAGCTAAATCCCCAACCCCCATTCTTTTGCTTTTCAACTTCTTTGCATCCTACTTTCTCTTCATCTGATATATTCATCACCTTTAACCCAATACTTTCTAGACTCAATTCAGTAGAACTCTTTTTTTTTTTTTTTGGTTCTTTTTTTTTTTTTTCGGAGCTGGGGACCGAACCCAGGGCCTTGCGCTTCCTAGGCAAGCGCTCTACCACTGAGCTAAATCCCCAACCCCAGTAGAACTCTTAAAACCCCAGATTGACTGCTATTGGCCTATTGCATGAGGACAAGTTAATATTTCATACAATTGATGCTTCTTCAGCAATTTTCCATTGAGATTTCTCTGAGTGTATGTATGATATGATGGGTAAATCCATCTTTTAGATTGTTTATAAATACCTTGATTCTTTTCTGCCAAAATCATCAGTCATCTTAGAAGTTTAGATGTGAAAACTGCATAAGATACCCTGATTAAAACTTCCAGGCCTAATAGCTTGAGTCAACAACATGGGATCACAGAGATATGATCAGGCTAGAATACAGACACACCTTTAGTGCATACCTTTAATCCCATACAATGATGTCTAATTAAAGGACAGACAAAGTGACAAATCAGAGAAAGATCTGACAGATTGAGTCAGAGATAGGATACACCCAACTTCTTTGTATCCTATTCTCACCAGAAGAGACAGGAAAGAGAGGATAGATAAGGAACAAGGAAGAATAGAGAGTCCAGTTCCATTCAGTTCAGTTTGGAGCAGTTGAATTTGGTGCAGTTCAGCTCAGTTCAGAGCTAAGCAGGTGAGTTTGGAGCAGTTCAGTTTGTGGAGTTCAGAGGCAGTGTTTCCAAAGCAGAGCAATTCAGTCAGAAGCTGAAAGAAGCCAATCTGAATCAGTCAGCTTAGAGAGGAGTTTGAGTCAGAGCAGGTGAGTTGAATGAGCCAGCCAGAGTTCAGAAAGAGCTAGAAAGGGTAAGTTTATTCAGCAGTAACATACCAGGTCTATGTTAGCAGACAGAAGCTGGAAGCTAAAACTTTCAAGGTCAAAGCTTGCAGAAGATTAGATTGTATGGATCCTAGAGCTTCCAGACTTAAGCCTAGGAATAGTTTAAAATGGTATGGTCTCAGCCCAAGCCTTGTATTTGTAAAGTTTGGTTACGGCTCTCATCCAATCCCTTAAAATGAGGAAATAAAAGGTCGTTTACATTTAGACATTTGCCTGTGCGTTTGACTGTCCCTCGCTCACTACAAGGTTTGCATTGCAGTTCTGTGCCATTTGGCTGCACTCTTTCCCATAACATTCCTCACCACTTTCTCTTGATTATGTGCTTTAAAAAAAAGGTCAACACTACTACTATTAGTTATTTAGAGACCCCTTCCTCTTTTCTATATTTCAAAAATATACAATATCCTCACAAAAAAATGATGGTACTGGTGAAAAAGTATTTCATTCAGTCAATTACTTCAATGTTTTGTAGACAGGCTATTTCCAATTTAATGTGTTTTTTTTTTCCACTCCTAAAACTAATATGTTGTAAAAAGAATTCGTTACAATAAGTAAAACTACATATAGTGTTTATAAGAAACTAGATTTTGTTCAACTAGAATTAACAATTAACAACCAGCAACTAGAAAATACAAGTAAACTAGAACCCTCTGATTAACACAGGAAAAAACACACACTTTCTTTAAACCTCACATATAGTCAGCAGAGGGATGAAAGTATGATTCAAAGCTAATACTGCTGCAAAACAGTTTATGTTCCATAAAATATTTACTATTTACAATAATAAGTTCCAGCCTAGCCAAAGCTAAATAGTAAGATGCTTTCACAAAGAACAAATAAACAAAAGGAAAACCCTAAAGTTCTTCAGGAAGCTGTGGAATTTCAAAATATCACTGCCACATTTCCACTCTAAGATTCTCTATTATAGGACTAGAAGATATAAAAATAAAAGCCAGGCATAGTAGTACATACCTGTAATCCCAGTACTCAGGAGGCTGAGACAGGAGGATCACCACAAGTTAAGTTAGCCTGGGCTTGAGTTTAAGGTTAGCATGGAGTCTATTTAAAAACAAAACAAGTGAGTATCAAGGTAGTCCAGGGGCTACCTTGCTGCAGATATGATGACCTGAGTTCAACTCAAACCATATGGTTAAAGGGAAGAACGAACTTGTTCCATTTGTCCTCTAACCACAGACAAAATAAATAAATGTGAAAAATTGTTAAGAAATATACTATGCATATAGTGTTTCAGTGGTTTCTTATGGCCTTTAAGAATAGCATAGATATCCTGAGTCACAAGTCCGCTTAAACTCAGTTGACCTTCCTGAATGGAAGTGCTTCCCTAAATCAGTTGAGAAAGCTGAAGATTCCATGAGTCTTACACTAGCTGTTGTGAGTGGGAAATGTAGGCATTGTCCATCAGGTTTGGAAAGTGCCATGAAACCAATGTAATATGGTATAATGTTGAAAAAGCACATGATATAGCTAGGTGTAGTGGTTTGCTCTCTAATCCCAATACCAGAAAGGCTAAGGCGGAAGAATTGCTATGGGTTCAAGGCTAGCATGTGTTGAGTTCTGGGTCAGGTTGAAACAGTGAGAGAGATCCTATCTCCACCACAGCAATAAACACGTGCGTCATGGGGGTTATTTTAGAAGGGTGATAGCGGGGGCTGGAGAGACGGCTCAGCGGTTAAGAGCGCCCGACCGCTCTTCCAGAGGTCATGAGTTCAATTCCCAGCAACCACATGGTGGCTCACAACCATCTGTAAAGAGATCTGATGCCCTCTTCTGGTGTGTCTGAAGACAGCTACAGTGTACTTATATATAATAAATAAATAAATCTTTAGAAGGGTGATAGCAGAAACAATATCTATGTTGCGCCTTCAGGGCGTTTGTGTGATCACAGGGCAAAAGCATTTTGCTTTGTAAAAACTTGGCATGAGGGCTAGAGAAGTTGTAGGAACTGGCTGCTCTTTTAGAAGACAGGGGTTCAGTTCCCTAAACCCACGTGGGGCAACTGCATGGCCAATAACTCTGCTCGGCAGATCCACTCTTCTTTTCTGGCCTCTGTGGGTACCTGCGCACGTGTGGTGAACAGACATACAGACACTTTGATAAGTAATAAAATAAGTGTTGCTAGTGTGTCAGACAGCATTTCACTCACGAAGGATCTAGGACTGAAAGATGGAGGAGATGTTTCAAAGAGACTTGACACAACATTTCTCAATGTCTATAGAACTAAGTGTATTAAAGGAAAATGGCAAATGCTCAATGCAATCGTTGAACAGCAGAGAGGACGCAACCTGAGTCAGTTTACTCCAAAATTCACTGACTTTTGCATGAATAATTTTATATTAGACATTAAAGAGACACTGTAAATGTACTTGAGGACAAAGACAGATTTTTCTTAATAAACTGATTAACTAATAAATATTCTGGGGGTTTTGTTTTGTTTTTGTTTTTTGAGGCAGAACTCACTATATTCTCCAAGTTAGCCTTGAATTGGTGGCAATTCTCCCACCATAGGGACACACACACACACACACACACACACACATACACACATACTTTAAGACCTTATTCTTTACTGTTAAGGAAAGAATTAATTACATTTCCTTAACAGTAAAGAATAAGGTCTTAAAGTCGTTTCAAGTTTATAATACAAATGCAGTGAGCATGTCATCAATCTATTCTCATGTGAATATTCCAAATGAAATTGATTTCAGACTTGATATTTTAAAACCGACTAGCGCGGTTAAGCATAAATAGAGCACATGTGACTAACACCAACCTGACTTCCTTATTCTTCAAATTTGTTATGAAGTGCTAGTTAGGCCTAGCCATTCTGTGATAATTGATGCTGAAGCCCAAGGAGAAGGAATGGATGTGAGGTCAAACATTCACATTAAAATGTAAAGGATAGTCTATTACCTGAAAGTATTCGCAGTGATCCTCATGGATACATCTAAATGTATTTCTATCCTCAGAAATATATGGAACCTGAATAGCATTTATATTCACATGTTTTATGGAAAAGGCATGAACCAAATGATCCCCAGTCACTCTCTAGCTCTCCCAGCCTGAGATGCTCCATAGCTTTACCAGAGTCTTACCAGCACAGAATGTCATAAAAAGAAGAAGGCAACCTCTCACATTCCAAATGAGTTCTAAGAACTGTCAAAGGTTATTTAGTGCCAACCTTGCTTCATGAGTAGTTGTATTTTAAATGATTATATTAATGCCATTTGCACTTTAAAATCTGAGGCATCACCAGTTATCCCCTAGATGTTCTAAACATTGACGGACTAGAGGGGACAAAAAAGCCTTTAGCACACACTGTTAAATAACAAGGATATGAAGATGTTACATACCGTCCAACCAGACGCAGAAGCTATAAGTCAATGTGCTGCCATTTCCTCTGTCTTCCAGATAATAAAATGACTATGGCCGTGGACCATTAGAACACAGAGGGAGTCTAAAACAGACTTCACTTCTCACTGACTACTGCCAGTATCCACTAAATACTTTGTTAGGAGAATTTTGTGTTTGACTCTCTAGTGACTGACGATGAATCAAAAAAGAACAGAAATGTCCTCACAGCACTCACCCTCAAATATTGGACCTGGACAGTAAATATAACATAACCACATTTATGAAACATTAAATGGTGGAAAGCGTGTACGTAAAATGAACTGGATGAGTTGGAGAGACGACTCAGTGGTGCCCTTTAGAGGACTCAGGTTCCATTTCAGAACACATACGGTGGCTCAAAACCATACATAACCCCAGCCCCCTGGGGTTCAACAGGCATACACACCACACACACACACACACACACACACACACACACACACACACACAAACGCGTGGACAACCAGGTTTTGCAGTGGGGCATAGAGACTGCAGAGATTGGACCTAATTGGCTCCAACTAGGCACGTGCATATTTATAATCAAGGGGTAGTGTTGAGATTTATAAATGGAAAGTCACTGAGCAGAAACATCAAAAGGGTTTCTAACAATGTGATTCACTATGAAAAAATGTTGTCAAACCAGTATAGGGATTTTATCTTTCTGAGTTTTTAAGACATGATCTTGTCAGGTAACCCTGGCTAGTCTGGAACTCTGTATATAGCCCAGACTGTTCTTATAGCAATCGTCCTGCCTCTGCCTCCTGAGTACTGAGATCACAGACGTATGCTAACCTTAGCAGTTTAAGAAGTTGGGAAGATAAAATATTCTACTTTACCTATGCAGGCAAGATAGTTACACACATTCAGTAAAGATAAAATAAATCCAATAACCAAATTAACTAGCAAGTTAGTAAAAGCTGAGATGGGCAGTAGGCAATGAAGTGAGAGAGTCTGATTGTATATCAGGTAACAAGGAGAGTGCTGGCTGAGGAAATGAGGTTTGTTTTTTCTTTAAGATCTATTTTATTTACATGAGTACACTGTAGCTGTCTTCAGACACACCAGAAGAGGGCATCAAATCCCATTACAGATGGTTGTGAGCCACCTTGTAGTTGCTGGGAAATGAACTCAGGACCTCTGGGAAAGCAACCAGCATTCTTAACGGCTGAGCCATCTCTCCAGCCTGGAAATGAGGTTTTAATGAAAGCTACCAACTAGCATATTATGGATTCTATATAGAGACAATAAAATACACAGTAACCAGCCCTGAGGGGTCCAAGTTGGAATGAGACAGAGAAAAACGTGATGTTACAATGGTAGGAAATGGGAAGGTAGGTTGTGGGAAGGTCTTCAGGTTTTTGCTCTGAATGCTGTGGGAAACTATTGGAAGTTTTTGTGCTAGGGAACGGGCTGACTTTGTCTTACAGGTATTGTCTGGCTAGGAGTTGAATATGGAATGAAAGGAGCACCAAAGGAGCAATAGGTTGAGATCAAGGAGATGGTAGCTTGTGTCTCTGATCCCAACACTCGGGAGACTGAAATAGAAGGATTACTGAACATATGAAATCAACTTGGGTTACACAGTGAGTTCTAGGCCAGCCTGCATTACAGAGTGAGACCCTGTCTCCAAACAAAACAAAATACATAAACCAGTAAAGAAGGCTTGACCATAAAAGTGCTTGATAATCCTGAATTCGGACCCTGGGAGACCAACAGGGAGACCAATTTGGGAGAGAACTGACTCCTGAAAGGTCTTCTTTGAACTATGCAAATTCTCTGAAGTACATAACCACACACATGACATACACACAACAGATAGATTCAAGGTTTTTGTTTTTTTGTTTGTTTTTTTGCAAATGCACATAAAATAGGATAGCAGCTGAGACAGAGTTGTGTGGCTAAATTCTCTCTCTCTCTCTCTCTCTCATTTTTTTTTTTTTTTTAGATCTACTTGTAAGAGGATAGTGTCTAGGACAGAGTAGTTATTTATAACAGTGATGATTAGGGAACATCGAGTCTGCACACATTCTGTAACCAACACCAGTGCTGCGTTGTCCCCATCCAAGAGCAATGGCGGCTAAGAGAAGTTGTAACGTCAACAAGGCAGCCTGTTAGTGGCAGAGGTGCCATGGATCTGAGACTTGCTTCTTTTTTCCCCTGCCAAATCTTAGATTTTCACCCACCGATCTCATTGCATGTAAGCTGAAATAACAAATCCTTTGCATTAAGCCTGGAAAATGAAGAATTCTACTTAAGCGAATGTCAGAAACATTTGTTCAGGGTTTAGAACTAAATGGGAACCAGATGTGGTGAGGCATGGTTCTAATCCTAGCATTCAAGAAGTATGGGCAGACATTCAAGAGTAGCCTGGGCTTCATAATAACCTGTCTCAAAAATACAACAGCAATGAGAGGAAGAACAGGTTAAAAACAAGAATCAAATGGAGCGAGGCCTGGGAACGCAGGCCTGGAATAGCAGGTATGTAGAAGTCTGAGGTAGGAAGATCGTAAGTTCATTCCCTGAACTGCAGAATGAGTTCAAGGGCCTCCTGAGCACGTTCGTCAAACCCTGTTCCCAAATAAAACAAATCTAAAGGGCCGAGGACACAGCCCAGTGGAAGGGAACTTGCCTGCAATGTGTGATGCCTGGGTTTCAATATCAAGTGGCATATACATAAAGAAAGAGGGGAAGGAAGAGAGATGAGAAAGGAGGAAACTAATAAAGAGAAATATTAAATTCAAACATTTCAGTCTTCTAATAGTTTATATCTTGAAGTTTGTGCTGGTATTCTGGACGTAGTACTCTGAATTGACTTTGTCCCTACTTAGGCAAGTGGCAACAATTTTCTGTTTACCTTTGATTATTCATAGTTTATAAAGGATTTTGAAGTCATGCACAGTAGTGAAAATGGCGCTTTTAAGTCAGGTGTTCAAGGTCAGGCTCATTCAGTTTGTCAGGTTTAAGCCAGCCTGGGTTCATGAGCCTGATCTTTAAAAGGAGAGAGAGGGGAAAAGATGACTATTTTTATTACCTATCATGATTTTAGATGCTAGATATGAACTGCTAGGTAACTAAACTGATGTGTGATCTTGGGTGTCCTGGAGCACCATCAGACACATCACGGGGGAATGGGTACCCTGTTCTGTGGTTTCTTAGACTTCCTGTTGGCAAGCTGGCACCTGGTGGAAGAATCTGGGACACACCTTCTCCAGACCTACATAAGGACATTGGAAGAAGAAAGGTTCTCTGTCTATTCTTTCCCTGTCCGCCTTGTGGGACTGAGCAATTGCTAGATCCTTGGACTTCCATTCACAGCTGCTGCTGACCATTGTTGCAGAGTTGGACTACAGACTGCAAGTCATCAACAAAATCCTTGACTATACAGAGACTACCCATAAGTTCTGTGACTCTAGAGAGCCCTGACTAATCAGTGGAGAAGAAAAAGACATGCTCTTTGTGTCTGGATCTAATCTAATAGGCAGGCTTTGCAATCAAAGTCTTGTTGAGATGCCTAGTGGGTGTGGAGGCTCTTTGGGGTGGTAATAGTATCCAAAGTGTCAGAGAAGAGATGCTTAGGGATTTGGCTGATATTCAAAGAGGAGACAGAAATGGAGAAGAAAATTCCACTCTCTGAGAGCTCAGGAAAGTGGCCAGATCTGTAAGTATAGGTCTGTAAGCAATTGTGGGAGGCTCTCCTGGGAGTGTCCCTGCATTATCTCATTACGGGATGATTATTCCTCCCACATCCACAGCACGTTTTCAGTTGTATCAATTTCCCAAGGTGGTCTCCAGGACAGAAGATTGGTTAGTCCAGTTGGATTAGCATGGCCAACAGTCTTGTTTAAGAAAGAAACAAATCTGGGTCTAAGAACTCTGACCCTTTGCTTGAGGAATGTGCTACTTCTTCTTCTTCTGACTTATTTATTTATTTTATGTCTGTGAGTACACTGTCACTGTCTTCAGACACACCAGAAGAGAGCATTGGATCTCATTACAGATGGTTGTGAGCCACCATGTGGTTGCTGGGATTTGAACTCAGGACCTCTGGAAGAACAGTCAGTGCTCTTAACCGCTGAGCCATCTCTCCAGCCTGTGCTACTTCTTAAGAAAGATACTTTTTGTACCTGTCTATGTTGTCTTAAAGCTTTAATCAGGGCTGGTGAAGTGGCTCTGACAAGGCTGACAGTCCGAGTTCAATTCCAAGAACCTATACAGTGGAAGAGAATCAATTCCCACAAGTTGTCCTCTGATCTCTCCTTGCATACTGTGGCATGTATGCATGCCCTATGCATGACCATGTACATGTGCATGCACATACACATACAAAATATAATAATCAATTAAAAACAAACAACTTGGCATCAGACTTCCACTTGATTCTGTGTGCTATTCACTCAAGAAGCGTCTCTCTATAAATAGGTGATACCCTTTCAAGTTTCAGGGCACAAATGAATGATAGCAGCACCATACTGCCAGCTTTCCAAAGTCCTGTTCGAGACTTCCCCAAACAGCATAAGTGTCTCTCGTCATTGTCTTACACCCTCAGATACTTTGGATTCCTGAACAGCAGAGCTTTATCGATAGATCTTCCCATGATGAGCTCAACTCCCATGCAGGAACGCTAACCTCATGGGAAGTGGATTGTCCTCTTCCTATAAAGACTTTTTGGGGCTACCTTGAAGAGTCAGAACTGAGATAATGGTCAACCAGATGACATTTGACCAACACTGCTTAAACGATACATATCTCATGGCACCTACATAGATTCTTTCTCTGCTTAAACTCAAGCTCATGCCAGTGCCCAAAACATGGGCTGAAATGCTTCGTTTCCATCTTCCTCTCCTTCCTCTTGATCGCCTCTGTTGATCAAATCCCTTCTGTAGTTCTCTTGATCAGAATCCTTTCCTGCCTCTTCATCATTACTTTGCTTTCTTTAGAATAAGTGGTTGGACCTGCTTTGGGGGAACCCACAATTAGGCCCCTGACCTAGAACTCTGGTTACTGTAACAACACTTCTTCCTAGTTTCAAGGAAAAAAAAAACACCCAGCCTCTTATATGGAGACAAAAGACAAAAAAATGAAAGCACGGGTCCTGATGTTATTCGAGTTTCCAAAAACCTGAGACTAGATAGGTCATGGACCTAGGGGAAAACAAATCCTAACGTTCTGATGAGGGAGCATACAATGAAGTGAGGCCGAAGGGCACTCTGCTGCACTCCGAGATCAGCCACCATCAGAGGAGCTTCCTCCTGAAGTAGATAGGAACGAGCACAGAGACCCACAACAAAACATTGTGTAGAGAATGAGAGACCTTGGAACACTCAATCCTAATCCCATGGTATATTCTGTTTTAGTCATCGTTCTGTTGCTGGGAAGAGACATCATGACCAAGGCAACTCTTACAAAAGAGTTTAATTTGGGGCTTGCTTACAGTTTCAGAGTTTCAGTCCATCATCATCATGGCAGGAAAGCTACATCCTGACCCATAGATAGGTAGGTAGGTAGGTAGAGAGAGAGAGAGAGAGAAAGAGAGAGAGAGAGAGAGAGAGAGAAAGAGAGAGACAGGCAGACAGACAGACAGACAGAGGGACAGAGGGAGCCTGGAATGGGCTTTTGAAACCTCCAAGTCAACCCTTTACACACTTTCTCCAATAATTCACACTTTCTAATCCTTTTAATCCCTTCAAAGAGTTTCAGTGGTGATCAATCTATCAGAGCCATTCTTACTCAGACTACCAGTCTCCATCAAATCCCTCCCCTCAAGGTTAAGGAAACTCTGCAGAGGTGGAGGCAGAGCGATTTGTAAGAGCCAGAGGGATGGAAGACAGGGCCCTCTAAATGCAGCAGGACTGACAGACATGTGAACTCACAGACTGACGCAGCACGCACAGGGCCAGCATGGGTCTGCACAGATGGTGTCCTAGAGCTGAAAAGGGAAGTGGACACATGCTCCATCCCTCACTCAAAAGCTATCTCCAGTTGATAACCACATGCACAAGAAAAATTAGCTTTCCTTAATGACGTTTCCTTGTGTATACCAACTACTGCTAAGAGCAGTCCCCATGCCAGCAATAAATGACCAACAAGGAACGGACTCGATGGCATTTTTAGAGTTGTTTTTTTTTTTTTTTAAAAAAAGCTTTACAAGTAGTTTCTGATTTTGTGTTTCTGTGAAATTTCTGTGTGCAAACATGTGTGCCTCTGTGTCATGCTTTTGTGCTTTCACTTTGGCACCTTTTCTTTTGTTTCTTTTGTCCTGTTCCGGTTTGCTTGTTTATATTTCATCTTACTGTGCTTTAGATGTCTGTCTGTTTTCTAATGAGACAGAGAAAGAAAGGGTATAGATTTGAATGAGAGGGGAGGTGGGGGAGAACCTGAGAGGAGAGGATGGGAAGGAAAACTACACGGAATACATGTATGAAAAAGATCTATTTTTAATGAAAAAAGATACAAACAAACAACGACAACCAAAAACTGATAGCAAATTCCACATTTTAATAACCAGGTCATTTCTTGGCTATGAGCCTCTAATGACTTCTGACGCTTTACCCAGATATTGGATCGCTAACTAACTCCTAATGACCCATCGTACCAGAACAAATAGCCAGCGTCAGGGGAAACAATCCCCACACAGCGAGATGGTTGTTAATTTTCCAGCCATAGACATAGACCCCGCATAAGTAACTTCACCGTCGCCTACTCTATAAAACTCCCAACTCCCCAAGCACTAGGATTTGCCTCCCTGCCGCCTCTTGGCAGTGAACTTCAATACGTTCTCTTTTTATCTTTCCATGCCCTGAGCGATTCTTTCCTACAGACATCACTAGTCTTCCACAGGACGCCTCGTCACAGGGCAGCAAGTTTATGGGTTCTTAGTTGGCTTTAAGATCATCTACCTTTGGGCTGGAGGGATGGCTCAGCGGTTAAGAGCACTGACTGCTCTTGTAGAGGTCCTGAGTTCAATTCCCAGCAGCCACATGGTGGTTCACAGCCATCTGCAATGGGATCTGATGCCCTCTTCTGGTGTGCCTGAAGACAGCAATGAATAAAATAAATCTTAAAAAAAAAAAAAAGGGCTGGAGAGATGGCTCAGTGGTTAAGAGCACTGACTGCTCTTCCAGAGGTCCTGAGTTCAAATCCCAGCACCCACATGGTGGCTCACAACCATCTGTAATGGGGTCTGATGCCCTCTTCTGGTGTGTCTGAAGACAGCTACAGTGTATATAATAAATAAATAAATCTTAAAAAAAAAAAAAAACCTACCTTCTGTGTGGTGTGAAGCCTTACTGACCAGCGTTATCTAAATCTCTACTCTCCATGTCTTCCCTTCTGGTGTCTTACTTTTTATTTATTACTGGTTTATTACTTTCTTTTGTCTTCCTTTTTGTTTATTTGATTTATTGTTTATTTATAATATGTGTTTATGCTGGCCTTGAAGACACGATCCTTCTGCTTCATAGCCACCATGCCTAGCTGCCTGTGTCTTTTTCACCATTATGCTCCTTATCATTGACTAGAGCAAGGTTTTAGAGCCAGACTGCTATTTAAACTTACATTTACCAGAAAGGGAGATTTCTATCCTGTCATCTGCTTAGATTGTTACATCTTTTCTTGATTTTCCATTTTTCCCTCCCTCCCTCCTTTCCTCCCTTCCTTCATTCCTTAGGACTTGAACTAAAGGTCTTGAACTCTCTCCTTAGCCCAGGTAAATCTTTGATCTAAAGCTCCCCTGTCTTAGCCTCTTGGGCAGCTGGGATTACAGGTATGTAGTGCTCCTCGGTCTAGCTTATCCATAATTTTTATACAATCATTCCAAGTTGTTTCACACATATTACACTTAGAATAATATTAGCCTTGGATAACTGGAGTTCTATATGCTTTCTAGAAGCAGAAAGAGGATTGAGTCAGCTTAGAAGAAGCCACCTTTGGTGGCAGAGGCCTGTATTCTATACATCTAACATAGGGTTTTTTTTTTTCTGGTACTGGAGATTGAACTCAGGGACCTGACTATACAAGCCAAATACTCTTCTACCGAACTAAACTCCAAGCATCAGGTATTCATAGATAGTTGTAAACTGTGTGGAGTGCCACATGGCTATAATCTTAGTACTTGGTAGGCAGCGGCCGGAAGATTAGGAATTCAAGGTCAACTTTGGCTACACAGCAAGTTTGAAGCCAACCAGGCTTACATGGGACTGTGCCTAAAAACAAAACAAAATGGCACTGGAAAGATGGATCTGTGGTGAAGAGCACTGACCTCTCTTCTGAGGACCTGGGTTCATTTCCCAGTCCCCACATGGTAGCCCACAACTGTCTGTAATTCCAGCTCCAACGGATCTAACATCCTCGCCTAGACTTACATGCAGGCAAAATACCAAATACATAAACTAAAAAAAGTTGATTAATTAAATGTTTAAAATAAAATGAAACCAAATAAGGACAATGATAATTAAAAAAAAAAACAAAAATGTGTTGGATGAATGGATGTGTTGAGTGATTTATATGCCTGTGCGACTGTGTATTTCATCTAATTTGTTATACAGATTTCTGAACTATAATCACTATCTACATATTATAGATGAAGAAACTGTTGTTCTGAGAGATTAAACAGGTTGTCTAAGGTCATAGACATATACTGTGAGAAGATCTTGCTGAGAATTATCTAATTCACAACCTATGTCTCATCTCATATAGTATATATAAATTTAAAAAAATTATTTCTTTTTTCTGTCCTTCCTTCCTTCCTTCCTTCCTTCCTTCCTTTCTTCCTTCCTTCCTTCCTTCCTTAAAGAGAAGGTCTCACCATATATCTCTAGCTGCCTAAAACTTTCTAGACCTAGACCAGGCTACCCTCGAACTCACAGAGACCCACCTGCCTTTGCTTTCCAAGTGCTGGGATTAAAGGTGTAGCCTTTAGCCTGAGGCTGAGAACATTTTTTTTTTAAGTTGCCTGTGGACTAGGGATATAGCTTAGAGGGATAGCATATGCTTGCTATAAACAAGGCCAGCATCAAAAATATTTTCTCTGTAGGTTGTCTTTTCTGGTTTTCTAGTAGAGCTAGGAATCAAAACAAGGACCTTGTGCCATCTTGACTATTGTACCAATGGTATAGTTGTCAGTCCAGTATTTTTTTTTAATGGAGAAAAAATGTGCCCATCATAGTAAGCACTTAACAGTGTTTAACAAATAATTAAGGCCGATCAATTGTCCCTGGGGTTGGGGATTTAGCTCAGTGGTAGAGCGCTTGCCTAGCAAGCGCAAGGCCCTGGGTTCGTTCCTTAGCTCCAAGAGAAAAAAAAAAAAAAGACTGATCAATTGTGATCCAGCATGGGTTATAGGGGATTTTTTCTTTTCTTTTCTTTTTTTCGGAGCTGGGGACTGAACTCAGGGTCTCGCGCTTGCTAGGCAAGCGCTCTACTACTGAGTTAAATCCCCAACCCCAGGGATTTTTAAAGTGAGTTATTTGGCTTGTTTCTTTCTTTGGTTTTGGTCTAATTTCATGTTTCCAAAACAAACATGAATTATTTCTTTAATAAAATACCCACATTAGTAAGGTGTTATTGGAGCTCGGATCTAACGTTGGTGGTAAGAGTTTGCCTAGCCTAACTCTACCGAAACAGTCTTTGGTTGACTTTCTGTCTATTATAACCTCTACTGATAAAAGGACATCTGGGGCTTTTGCCTTCCAGAGAGAATGAAGGGGCCTCATTGGCCATCTCACAACCCTGTAGCCACACCCACTCTCTGTTCTTCCTTGGCAGCTGTTGAGTGTGTGCCCATCTTCAAAGCTCCCTCGTGGGAGCATCTGCATCAGTCCTCCCCCAATTTGGGGATAGTACACCATGTAGAACACCAGACAAATGTCCAAAGAGGTCAATAGAATGCACGGATCTTAAAGTGGAAAGTTGGTTTGTCTTTGCTCTCTCCTTTGCCTGTCTTCTCAAGCAGTGAATAGCACGCGTTTGTTTCTGGGCTCTGCCATGACAGAGCCGGTCTCCATTGCCCTTTATCACCTACTGCTAAGAGCAGTAGCCACTAAGTGTGAAAAATCAAAACAAAGCACTTTACCGTCTCCCCAGTGGAGTGAAGGCACTGGAGTCCAAATAATGCTTAGTTACCAAAAGCCACGCCAGGTGGCTAATCGAAGGGGTATTAATTTTAGCTAGTAAATAGCCCTTAATATAGTTGGAGCATGGGTTGAATATGCAGCCTGGTAATTAGCTAATAAGGCATATGAGGGCTGGAGAGGCCTGGCTCAGTGGGAAAAGCAGCAGCCTGGCACCTGGGAAGCTGGCCTTGGTCGGATACCTCCTCACACAGAGCACTGAGCTATCTTCTGGAGTCCACACTGGCTGTTAAGTAGGAAATACTATAAGCCTACCACAGGACATGAGATAGTACTAAAAGCAGTTGTAAATGTTCTGCAAATATTGCAGGTGCTGGAAATACTTCCTGAAGACAGATGTTGCTGTTTAATAATCTTAAGCAGTAAGGTTTAATAACTATTTTAGATGGTTAGGATAACATTTAGTACCCCAGGGTAATTATTAAACAGTTCTCAGTTTGCTAAATCACCTGGTACTCAGGCAAATCCATAGCCCGATTAAGTCTCACATTATCCAAGGGTTCAACAACACAAGCGGGGGTGGGGGCGGGGTGGGGAAGTAATGTGAATTAGCCGGAAGTCACTTTGAGAAAGAACAAATCAAGAACAGAGAAGGAAATAGGTCATGGTTCAAAAGCCCTAAACCAAAGCTACCAAATTAGAAGTTCGGGGAATAGCTTCGAGTGCCTCGCCTTTAATCCTAGCAACGGGGAGGCAGAGGGAAGTGGATCACTGTGAATTTCAGGCCAGCCCTGGTCTGCATAGATGATTTCAAGACAGCCAGGGCTAGGCTACATGGAGAGATCCTGTCCCCCAAAAATCCAGCAAACAAAAGGAGCAGCGTTAGCACCCAAGTGCATAGATTTGACCAGCACAGAAGTATATCTGTCGCCATTCTTTTTGTTTTTTTTTCCGTTCAGATTTGTTTGGTGATATTATTCAAGATGAGGAAAACAAGGAAACCAAAGATTATTTTTTATATAATAGCAATATTGTTATATTAAGCAATCCAAATTAGCAGTTAGGAGCACTTACTGCTTTTCCAGTGGACTTAATTTCCTGTGGCCTTGGGGTTCCAGTACTCACAGCGGTCAGTTGAGATCCTCCTGTAACTCGAGCTCCAGGGAACGTGATGTCTCTTCCGCCTGCTTTAGGTACCTGCACTCACGTCACAGCCCTCAGTACAGTTATCCATGTAGTAAGAAAAAATGAATTGTAGTCCTTTACATAGTGCTTTATTCAGCCTATACTCAAATGTCCTATATTGATCCATTTTCCCATTTTTTTTTTATCATAAAGCAACTGAGGCAGGCTAACTTCTATAAAAAGAGGTTTGCTTGGATGTTTCAAGTTCAAACTCATGGCACAGACTTTGGTGAGGGCCTCTCCTTAACTATGTCACCTCTTTCAGACCTAAATATGGGACTGAAAGTGAAGGAATGGGTCATCCATCACATCTGGAAACAGAAAGCCAGAGAGGCTAGGAGGGACTGAGATTAGCCTTTCACAAAATCTTTCTCCAGAACAAGCCAAGGTTCTCAGAGAAACGCTAAGACCAGAGGGTATGCCCACCCCCACCCCCCGCCATGGATTTAAGGCACTCACACAAGGACCCCATTCTTTAAGACTTCATATCTTCCCAGTCCTACAGCCCCGATGACCAAGTTTTCATAGACCTTTAGGAGGAAAACAACTTCCAAAACAGAGCAGTCTCCTAAATCTCTTTTCCAAGCTGTGTTTTGTAAAAGTAACTTTTATTTGCCAGATGTAATTGTCTTCCCGGAGACTTACTGAATAAACTCACTCTTTAAGGTTCTTTCTGAACTCTGGCTGGTTCAATCCAGCTGTTCTGGCTTTAACTCCTCTCCAAGCTGACTGATTCCCTCAACTTCCCACTGAATTGTTCTGCTTGGCCTCGATCTAACTCTGGAAATTTGTTCTAATCTCCTGGCTCAACTGCCTCTGCTGACCTGCGTTGTTCAGAATTCGCACATGAACTCAATTGACTCAGCTGCATTCAATTGAACTGACTGCATTCCTCCTTCTCTCTATGCTGAGTTTGTTGCCTCTACTTTTCTTTTCTTTTTTAATTTTTATATGAGTACTCTGTAGCTGTCTTCAGACACACCAGAAGAGGGCATCGGATTCCATTACAGACAGCTGTGAGCCACCATGTGGTTGCTGGGAATTGAACCCAGGACCTCTGGAAGAGCAGTCACAGCCATCTCTCCAGTCCAAGTTTGTTGCCTCTTTGCTCTGCTGTTCTCCTGAGAGTTGGGATATCCTGTCTCTGACTCACTTTGTCAAATCTTTCTCCAATTCCTCACTTTAGTCTGCCCCTCAGTTAGAGGTCACCTTCAAACACTGCTTCCTTCTATAAACTAACCTTACCTACATGGTTTGGGATTAAAGGTGTATACTAAGGGTGTTTCTGTATTCCAGACAGTTTATACTGTAAACCAAGGTGAATCTGCATTCCAGAAGGATCATGCAGACCTAGAAGGTCTTTGGATGTGACCCCTTGCCAGAGCAGTCATGTTGCTAGATTAAAATTCCTCTGTAGGGCTTGAATAAAAGACGCCATTTGTCATGTCACATACATTCCTTTGTTTGACACCAGCCCTCCACTACCTTCTAGTTTATCTCCTTCTGTGATACTGTCTTATCAATGGGAAGGGATCAATTGCCTCATGGATTCAAATCCAAAGGCTTTGAACTAATTCGTTAACTATTAGAGCAAAAATAGTTTATTTGTTTGTTTTCTCTCTCTCTTTTCACACAACGAAGCTTTATTCATCTTCAAGGACTAGAGAAAAAGCAAGCTTACTGTAGCCTCGATTGAGAATGCTGTCATCTTGAGCTTCTGCCAGTTCTCTCTCATCATTTTCAGCTCATCTAACTCTTTTTTTCCTCCTCTGTTACTCCCCTCTCCTCCCGTTAGGGGTTTTAACTAACTTTAGCACTTGGTGCCACTGTATGCCATGCGGAGAGAGTGGAGTACCAGCCAGCCGAACTTGATGAGCATGGAGACCTGAACCTGCCTATGGCACCATCTTGTTCATGAGCTTTCATGGAACAGAACATCATATAGCTCAGCCTGGCTTCACTTGCTGTGTAGTCAAGGGTGGCCTTGAATTCCTGATGCTCTTGCCTCTGCCCTTACAGTGCTAAGAAGACCGCCTTACATCACCGCTAGCTAAAGCAAAAATAATTCAGGGGTGATTCGCAGGACTTCACATCTCTTAGGTTGCCTTGGTTGATCAAACCAAATTTGATTGCAGGCTAACGCTGTGCCCAGATGGATATGGGAGGTTTTCTCCAGTTCTCCTCAGTCTCCACACCTCCTCATTTTCTTTACACTTGCTTAACAAACTCCTATTACCTTGACTGTTAGACATTTGACCCTTTGACCTAAAGGTGTTTCACATGTAGTTAGGCCTGAGATGAGAGCATATGATCCTGTGTGCCTGGTATATACATGTGCTCAGTGACTACCCACCAAATGATTAAATTTAGAAATGCTTGAAAGGAGAAATTCAGACATTCAAGTTTCCAAAACCTTACTGACTTGGGGAAGCTTTGTCTCCTTATCAATGTGGAGCAGACAGCATGACTCTAGGGGCCGAGTTCTAATTTGAACTGGACAGAAATGTCTCGTTCCACTGAGAAAATCAAAACGAGGAGGAAGAATTCGTTTAAAATACTGTACAACTCAGGGCTTCTTATAGCTGACTAGAACCCTGGTACAGACTTGGGTGCTTTAGAAGTGAGTTCTGAAAGAGGACATGACTCTAATGAGTGTTCAAGGAAGAGGACAGAGGATGGGCAAAGGTAAGAAGCAGAATTAGAAGTAGAATCCTAGCAGAGCCTCAAGCAAGCCCTGAGGGAAGTGGAGAGTGTGAACTCCCTCTGTAGGAGTTATCTTCCAAAGATGTAACCAGGCCTCAACCCTCCCACCTCATTTAGTCACAAGATAATGACCAGTCTAGAAAAGGAATGGATGGTAGCTCTCTGACCTAGGCAGATTCTGAAGGAGTTGTCGACCCAAGGTTATTCATTACCTGAAGATTTGTCTAGCAGCTGGGAAAATAAGCCCTGTGTGAAGGAGGATTTGGGTGATGCCATGTAATGGTTAGCCTTGATTATCAGCTGGATTTGGATGTATGGGTGCCTGGAGGAACCCTAAAGCATACTTCTGGTTGGGCTTCTGAGACCGTTTCCTGAGACTGCAGACACATGGGAGAGCAACTGAGGTGGGAAAGACTCTGAGCGTGGGCAGGTGGCCCACTTGACCTAAACGTGGAGAAAAGAGAATCAGTTAGAGCCTGCAACCTCTGTTCTTTATGAGTCTGGGCACCTACTGCTGCCGTGGCTGTCTGTATACACCAGACTCTAGCTATGTCAATCCTTCAACATGGACTCCCAGATCACTCTAATGTGACTCTCTAAGGAGCATCAGGACCTTGGGCCTGTTCATTGTTGATACCTGTCTTCTAAGGCTTTTCAGAGCCATAAACTGAGCTGTCCCTGGGGCCTCTGAATATCCAGAGTGGCTTTGGTTGGACTGTCTATCCAGCCATTAATAAATCTCTGTAAGTATATGTGTGTAGGAGTTACTAGAAAGTTCCTTCAGCGAAGCATTACGTAACTAATTCAAAGCATTTAAATTGCACGATAATGTGCAAAACTTTGTCTTAGTATTTTTTCACTTATTAAAAGGATCAATAACATAAAATAGAGTGGATCAGGCATCCCAAATTTTACAAACCCGGCATTGTTTGGATGTTTCACTGAGTAGAACATTCAGACCATTTACACGGTTGTAAGTTGCTTTGCACCCTGCACGGCAAACACCCTACATGTATCAAGGACGTTCTGAAGGTTTGGCTCTAGAAAGATTGGTGCCAATGGCAAATAAGCAGTGGAGGTGGTGTTAGTTTCCTGTGGGAGCCATAGTCAATAGCCACAACCCTGGAGGTTTAAACCATAGGGATTTATTGAAGATCTGATGGCCAGAAGTCCAAAGTCAGTATCAGTGGCTTGAAATCAGAGGGTTGTCAGGGCTGCACTGCCTCAGGAGGCGTATGGGGAGGCGTGTTTTGTGTTTCTTTTTGTTTGTTTGGCTGATGTCATTTCTTGGCTTGTTTTCACACCGTTTCTGTCTTTGCACACACGCTTACACTACCTCCTACTCCCTGACTGTGTATAGTCTCCGTTACCTTTCTCTTTGAAGAGAATGTGTAGCCAGCATGGTGACACACACCTTTAACTCCTGCAGTAGGGAGGCAGAGGCAGGCAGATAGTGAGTTCCAGGCCAACGGAAGACTACACAGTGAGACCTATTCTCAATAAAATAAAAAAATAAAATAAAATAAAATAAGAACAAACCAAGGAAAAGAAAACAAGGAAGACAAAAATAAGTAAACAAGCAAGCAAAGAAACAAATGAAAAACCATGGGAAAATTGCTGAGACAAGACGTTGGCCTAATCCTGATAACCTAATCCAGTCCTTGGGACTCACATGAATGTAGAAGGCAAGAGTCTAGTCCATGCTGTTGTCTGGCCTCTATGAGTGGATAGTGGCACGAGAGTGCAACACACTGAAGCACACATCAACACAAGCATTAAACACAACAGAGTTAACGAGAGCACATGTGTTTGTATTTAGGGTCAATACTAGTAACCGTTTCTTTGTCTCAACTACCTAGCCAGGCTTAAGTTCTTTTCCCTACAGAGATGGATCGACAGGTTCCAGAGATTAGGACAGAGACTTAGTCTGAAGGGTCATGTACTCCCTTTCCAACACAGGAGCTCCTAAATCATTTATTCATTCATTTATTTCGGAGTTTCGCCTTCTAGCCAGGCTGACCTTGAACTCAACAAACCTCTTTGGGTGTCAGGATTATAGGTGTGTATGCCACCACTCTCAGCTAAGACTTGGCATTTACCTCTCACTAGTCTGAAGACAAGGCCTTTCACATGACAGGCCATGAGTAGGAACAGCCAGGCGTGATAGCACAACGTGTAGTGTAGTTTCATCACCTGAAACCTGATATAGAGGGTGGCTGTGAGTTCAAGGCTAGCCTAGGCTACATAGGAAGACCCAATGTAAAAACATTGCATCTGTGTGGAGTACAGTGGTGGAACAGAGGACGGCTGAGTGAGGTATATATGCGTTGCACATAAACATGGGCTATTATGCATCCGCAAAGACAATTAGAATTTGTGCTTTGCAGGAAAGTTGAAAGAATGAGAGATCATCATACAAAGCAAAATAAGCCAGACTCAAATTCCATATTTCTTCTCATATATGAATTTAAAAAAAAAAAACCCCAAAAGGTATAAAAGCAGAAGAGGCAGAAATTTAGTCTCCAGTAACACAATATTCAAACAAGCAAACCAAACGGCCATCCACTAAACTGCAGATTCTCCTTAATGGCTGTTCCAGGGTGTTCTTCTGGTTTACTGTCTTACACTTTCTGTACAGAGTTGTTTGAAAGCTTCACTTCTGGATGGGGGGTCGGGTAGGGGGGTGGCAGGAAAGTGGTGCACACCTTTAAACCCAGAACTTGGGAGGCAGAGGCAGATGGATCTCTGTGTTTGAGGTCAGACTGGTCTAAAGAGCAAATTGTAGAATATTCATGACTGCAGGGAGAAACTAAAAAAAAAAAAAAAAAAAGGTAAAGGGGTTGGGGGTAGAAAGGAAGAAAGAAAGGAAGGGAGGGAGAAAGGAGCTTCAATTTGTAATTCCCAGATAACAGATGCCTGTCTACCTTCCACATATCTACTTCTGATGATGATGAGGATGACGACGACGATGATGACGACGATGAAGAAGATTTTGCTGATAGAGGAAGAATGAAGGAGAGGTTTGGAAGGAACATATTTGCTGAGGACACAGTACCTGTGTGCAAAATGCTTTCATCTTGTCTTGGTTGAAGTTAGGTCAAAGCCTGCCTGTTTCAAAGTTCCTAAACTCTCAATCTATTCTCTCTCTCTCTCTCTCTCTCTCTCTCTCTCTCTCTCTCTCTCTCTCTCTCTCTCTCTCTCTCTGTGTGTGTATGTGTTGGGACAGGTTCTCGGTTCTCACTCCATTGTCCTGGGACTCACTATGTGGATCAAGCTTGCCTAACAGAGATCCACCTCCCAAACACTCTGATTTTTAAGTTAATCCTACAAAGGTATACATTTGCTCGTTTCTAATCTATGTTTGCTATTCAGATAATCAATCAATCAATCAATCAATCAGTCCATCCCCTTTTTCCTGTGTACTTCTGGGTACTGGTCTTACTTCTCCCATCCAAGTACTAACCAGGCCCGACCCTGCTTAGCTTCCGAGATCATACGAGATCGGGCGCGTTCAGGGTGGTATGGCCGTAGACCTGGTCTTACTTCTGTTACACATTCAGTCTAGCATTTAGTGTGCAGACTCCAGGCTCTCTTCGCTTTCACAGTGGGTTGATCAGGTTTATGTTCAGCCTTTTACTACCTAGTTTTACAAGCTCTCTGGGTGACTCAAGGTCTTTAATGCAAGAATCCCAGTTCCCAGGGCAGCTTGCCCAGGCTCAGTTACGGGGATTCGAAGGGATGGCAACTGACTTGGCTCTGAACCCAGTTCTCCATTTCAGCTGATGCTTCATTCACCCTGCTCTCTGCATGAATTTCCTGGGGCATTTCTGCTTACTCACCAGCTTCCTGGAGCTATTAAAGTTGAAGGCTGTGTTCCAGAGAAAACACATACAGGTTAGCTCATGAGCATTTGAAAAGGTTTGTTCTCAGTGCTGCCCCGAGACCTAGGAACAGAGCTTGAACCTGTCCAGGAATCAACAGTTTCTTCCCCTCCCCACACACTAAGACCTCCGATTTGAAGCAAGTTTTTTGGTACCATGTTATATTGATGCTTTAAACTTTTATTTTAAGAACACTTTCCCGGATTCCTATAAAGTGGGCATAAAACCACAAGTACCCGTCTTAAAATATATTTAGTATTTTATTTCATCTTTTCAAGGATCATATATTTTCATTTCATTTTGATCCTAACTCTGTGAGGCATTGACATGGGGGAGATCATCTACCGGATATTTTAGATGTCTATAACTCCACTGTTAAGAATCCATGTAACAGGTAGGTAGGGACCTACTAACTGAGCTCTTCGAACCGTAGGGCCTCTAAGAGATTGTCCCCATCCTGCTGAAGGAGTTAACATTTCCCTGCACAGTACTGTTAGTCTTTCAGTCATGCTCTATCATTTCTGCATTTGTGAGTAATAAACGTGCCTTTATTTTTAAATTAGCTTTTCGGTGTTGTGGATTGAGATTATAAGTATGTATGAGTTAAAATACACTAAACAACGTGAGGAAGTCCTCTGTGAACATACAGAAAGAGCCTCAGGGCAGAAGGCCTTTGACAGGATGCTCAACAGGGAATCAGAATGAGGGCTAGGAAAATGGATCCGGCCAGCAAGAGCCTTCACAGCTTGGGCACTGCTATTGGCCGCCCAGAATGCACATAAAGGTGGAGGACAAACTGCTCCACGAAGTTGTCCTCCGATGTCACACAATCCTATGATGTACATGTTCCACCATTCACACCAAGCACACACCCACATTTACCACGATCACTGCCAAAACCAACAACAATAGGGGGAAAAAGAGAATCGGAATGACT
Organism: Rattus norvegicus; assembly: GCF_021556685.1. NCBI lineage: Eukaryota > Metazoa > Chordata > Mammalia > Rodentia > Muridae > Rattus > Rattus norvegicus. The sequence goes on from NC_141536.1 coordinate 40,959,855, forward strand.
TCAGGTTAGGACTGGGAATCCCCGAGTCCTCAAAGCTCACCTTAGGTGGCTTCTCTGGTGTTATATGTACATTATCACATTCAGTCTGGTCTAGGGCATTTGCTCATTGGGTTGTGCTGGTGTGTTGTCTATACTTTACTCATTTATCACAACCAAACCAAACGAAGCCAAAAAATCCACAAAGTTAACCTAAGATTTAAAGATTATTTGCTGGACGTAATGGTACCCACCTTTATCCCAGTATTGGGGGAGCAGATGTATATATATTTTTGTGAATTCAAAGCCACCTTGGCCTACAAAGAAAGTTCCAGGTCAATTAGGGATACATGCTAAGAAACTGACTCAGAAAATATAGAGGAATTTTAATCCAGCAACATGGCTGCTGTGGCAAGGGATCACACCCAAAGACCTAGGTCTGTGTGATCTGGCTGGAATGCAGACACGCAACACACCTTTAATCCCTCTGACTGGAATGCAGACACACCCTTAGTACACACCTTAAGGGTAAAATTAGTTTGTAGAGGGTAGCAGCCATGTTGGAAAGTGACACAGCCGATGTGACAAGAAAGACTTAACTGAATGAGTCAGAGTTAGGATACATCCAATTCACAGGAGAAGAGCCGAGGATGGGGGGGGGGGGGAGAGAGAGAGAGAGAGAGAGAGAGAGAGAGAGAGAGGTTTGGGTTTGGTATGTGTGTATTAGCAGTTTTACCAGGACAGTTTTACAGAGACAGGTTATAGAAAGAACCCGATGTATATATAAAAAGATAAAAGGGGTTGGGGTATGTTTTGGTGGAGGTTTGGTGAGGTACGGGGGGGGGGGGGGGAGGGAGTTCCCTTCCCCCTGAGGAACCAGCCACACAACAGTAGAGTATAGAGTTTTTTTTCAGGGTAAGGGGAGGGGAGTTGAGAGAGTAGTAGAGGCAGAGAAAGGACAGAGAGAGAGAGAGAGAGAGAGAGAGAGAGAGAGAGAGAGAGAGAGAGAGAGAGAGAGAGAGAAGTATTGGCTGGCCAAGAGCACTGGGGGGGGGGGGGAGAGGAAATGGGGAGTGAGGGGAAAGGGAATAGGGAGAGTGTGGGAACAAGAAGGCAAGAGCAAGGGCAAGAGAGTGAAAAGGGCCCCCCCCCCCTTTTTTTTTTTTGTTCTTTTTTTCGGAGCTGGGGACCGAACCCAGGGCCTTGAGCTTCCTAGGCAAGGGCTCTACCACTGAGCTAAATCCCCAACCCCTGAAAAGGGCCCCTTTTATAGTGAGTCAGGCATATGGCTGTTGCCAAGTAACTGTGGGGCTGAGCTTAGCCAAAATGCTGACACGACCTAGACGCAGATGAAGACAAAACTAGCCAGAAAATGAGAAGGAGCCAGAAGATTAGAACGTACTGCCCACGTTAGTATATGGCAGAGCAATTCAGTCAGAAGCTGAGAAAAGCCAAATTGAATAGTCATCTTGGAAGACTAGATAGTACAGAGGCTAGAAGCTTCCGGGCCTAGGCCTAGGGATAGTTAGAACAGAGAAGGAAATGCTTTGGATTCATACCAAGCCGTGTATTCACACAGTTTGTGTATGGCTCTCATCTCATCACTTCATCTGAGCAAATTTAAAAAATGACATTTACATTAACAAGAAAATGAAAACAATAGGCAAAAACGACAGCAACGGAAAATTACCTGTAAAGCTGTGGCTATCGTTCACAGGCAGAGCACTTGCAGGAAAACAAAATGCTCTAGGTTCTGTCTCCAGTACTGCCAATAATAATAATAATAATAATAATAACAATGATGATGATGATGATGATGATGATGATGGTGGTGGTGGTGGTGGTGGTGGTGATAATGGAAAGAAAAATAAAGATTGTGTGCATTTTGCTGAAGAGTAGTGTCTGGTACAAAATGAATCACACGTGGCTGGTCCTTATTAACATTTCTCACTGATGAGGACACCAGGGCTCTGGCGGGTACAGAACCAGACCATGGGTGATGACATGGCATGAAAGTGTATCAGAGAGTGTCTTAATATTATGCAGTTTCTCAACTTTCCTCTTACGTCTCTGTTTAGCTAATAAAGCAACCTTAAGAAAGTTATTTTAACTTTAGCTCTGAGCTTTCGGTTTCTCGTTTGTAAAACAAAAGGGGGACATGGATATATCATTCGTGGTTCTTTCTACTTCTAATATTTCCTAAGTTGTATTATGAGCTTTGATGAACATTGAACACGTTTGGTAATAGGAGAACTCGTTTCTCTAGAAGTGCACAGGTCCTAATGCAGTTGGCCACAACCATGTGGTAGATATCCGGGGTTCTGTTACCCTCATTGTGATAAACAAACAAACAAACAAACAAACAGAAAAGCAAACAGACAGAGTGCACAAAAGAATCTTCTAGAAACCTTAGGGAGAGCCTGAGTGAGTGACAGCTTTGTCTGCTTTTAGTTAATGTAGAGAGAGAAGCCAGTTTCTGGAGGTTGCACAGCTGACTGCAGATAGCACGTTGGGCTGTGATGGCAGTTGTTGTCTGGGGCATGGTCCAGGGACTGCAAAGCTGCTTTTGTGGAGATCGATAGCTCGCTCTTCTCTCGCCATGAAGGCTTCGAATGGAGGACTGAATGTGCTAGACACTTTTCTGTTACGGTGGCAAAATATTTGACAACAGTGACGTCAGGATGGAAGGGTGTCTGGCTCACAGGTTGAGGTTAGTCATCACGGAGGGGAGTGGGGAGGTATGGCAGTGTGAGCCCCTGGCAGTGACAGTACCACGAGCTGGGCAGCTGTCCAGGCAGGAAGCTGACAGAGCGATGCTGGCACTCAGCTCACTTTCTCCTTTATATTCAGTGCAAGACTCCATTCCGTGGGATGCTTCTACCTACAGTAAGGGTGGTTTTCCTGCCTCAGTTAAGCCTCTGCTTTTTGTTTGTTGTTTGTTTTATTACTTTTTTATTTATTTTTTTTTACTTATTCACTTTACATTCTGCCCACTGGCCCCCTCCCTGACACCCCCTCTCAAAACACTTCTGCCATCTGCCTCCCCTTCTCGTCTGAGAAGGTGCCCCCCCCCCCCCGTTATCCTCCAACCCTGTCACATCAAGTCTTCAATACACCTCTGTCTTAATTAGACTTTCTACTGCTGTCAAGAGACACCATGACCACAGCAGTGCTTATACAGGAAAACATTTAATTGGGACCCAGTTCATAGTTCGTAGGTTTACTCCATTGTCCTTATGACAGGAAGCATGGTGGCATGCAGGCAGACATAGTACTGGAAAAGAAGCCAAGAGTTCTACGTCTGGATTGGCCTGCAGCGAGAAGAGAGAGAGAGTGACACTAGACCTGGCTTGAACTTCTGAAACCTCAATGATGTAATCCCCCCAATAAGCCTGCCCCCCAGTGATGTAATCCCTCCAATAAGGCCACACCTCCTATTAGTGCCACTCCCTATGAGGCTGTGAGGTGGCCATTTTTATTCAAAATACCAAAGCCTTAGAAACATCTTCACAGACATGCTCAGAAGTTGGCTTTGGTGGTTGTGAATGCCGTCATGTTGAAAATTAAGACTATTGATTACAGGGGCTGGAGAGAAGGCTTAGCGGTTCAGAGCACTGACCTCTTCCAGAGGTCCTGAGTTCAATTCCCAGCAACCACATGGTGGCTCACAACCATCTGTAATGGGATCCAATGCCCTCTTCTCATGTGTCTGAAGACAGTGACAGTGTACTCATATACATAAAATAAATAAATCTTTAAAAAGCAAAAACAAAAGACTATTCATTACAAAGGTACCTTCCCACCTTTTTTTTTTTTTTTTGACAGGGTCTCATGTCTTACTATGGAGACTACATGGCTTGCAAATTTGAAATCTTCCTGCTTTGGCTTCCTGGGCAAAGATATGACAGGCAGGCCCTACGTCGCTGGTGCTGATGGGGTAGAGCTTTTCCAAGGAGCTCATGATGGCACTTTGAACTTGACTTTCCCAAGGCATTGGTCTAAGATTGCCCCCACTGCTGTATGCTTTCCCCTTTGGCTGCCAGCAGTGTTTCTTTCCTTCTCAACCCCTCTTGTGCCTCATGCCTAAACTGTAATTTTGTTTCTTTGTTTGAATTCCATGACTAAAGAACAACAGTAGCAAAAAGAAAAGTGTTTTTATTAGTAGTAGTACCTAGGTATAGTTGTGTGTGTGTGTGTGTGTGTGTGTGTGTGTGTGTGTGTGCATGCGCGTGTGTGCACTTGTAGGCACTCCTAGGCCAGAAATGTTGAATTCCTTGGAGCTGGGTTTACAGAGGGCTGTGAGCTACCATGTGGTTGCTGGGAATTGAACCTCTGGAAAAGTAGCAAGTATTCTTAATCACTGAGCCATATTTCCAGCCTCTTAATTTTTTTTTAAATGAAATTTTTTTGGTAGGTTCCAAAGAGCAATTCCTAAGCTAATGAGCGTCCTCTCACTCCCTGCACAGCTATATTCATTATGATATGAACTTGCTTAAGCCTTTGGGAAATTGTGTTCCTGTTAGGTATCCCAGTCCTCAAACAAATTCTTTCAGTGGAATTTTTTTTTTTTTTTTATTAACTTGAGTATTTCTTATATACATTTCGAGTGTTATTCCCTTTCCCGGTTTCCGGGCAAACATCCCCCTCCCCCTCCCCTTCGTTATGGGTGTTCCCCTCCTCATCCTCCCCCCCTTGCCGCCCTCCCCCCAACAGTCTAGTTCACTGGGGGTTCAGTCTTAGCAGGACCCAGGGCTTCCCCTTCCACTGGTGCTCTTACTAGGATATTCATTGCTACCTATGAGGTCAGAGTCCAGGGTCAGTCCATGTATAGTATTTAGGTAGTGGCTTAGTCCCTGGAAGCTCTGGTTGCTTGGCATTGTTGTACTTTTGGGGTCTCGAGCCCCTTCAAGCTCTTCCAGTTCTTTCTCTGATTCCTTCAACGGGGGTCCTATTCTCAGTTCAGTGGTTTGCTGCTGACATTCGCCTCTGTATTTGCTGTATTCTGGCTGTGTCTCTTAGGAGAGATCTACATCCGGCTCCTGTCGGTCTGCACTTCTTTGTTTCATCCATCTTGTCTAATTGGATGGCTGTATATGTATGGGCCACATGAGGGGCAGGCTCTGAATGGGTGTTCCTTCTGTCTCTGTTTTAATCTTTGCCTCTCTCTTCCCTGCCAAGGGTATTCTTGTTCCCCTTTTAAAGAAGGAGTGAAGCATTCACATTTTGATCATCCGTCTTGAGTTTCATTTGTTCTAGGCATCTAGGGTAATTCAAGCATTTGGGCTAATAGCCTTCAGTGGAATTTTTATGATAATAAAAGCGAGATACCTGGGCAGAGATAAGAAGGTTGAACAAATGCCGAATCAGGTACTCACAAACTTAAAAATGCTTAAAGCCTTACATGTTAGACTGAGAGGGAGTATGGCTTTATATATGTTCTACCCCTTAGAAAATATTGATGGAGCCACGGGATGTGGTGGCACATGCCTTTCCTCTCAGCACGCCAGAGGCAGAGGCCAGTAAGATCTAGGCCGGCCTGGTCTACAGAGTTAATTCTAAGTCTACAGAGTGAGTTTAGAGACCCAGTCTCTAAAAACAAACCAGTCAATCAACCAAACAGAACAGAGTAAGTAAAGAGTAGTAAAGAATACTCTTTAGATTTTATAAATTTCTGTTATATTTTAAAATAGTTACCTTAAACCTGTACGTTTTGAGATTAGCGGTTGTTCACTTAAAAATGTTGTCACTCCCAACCCCCCCCAACCTTTTCTTTTCTTTTTTCAGATATAGGCTTCACTGTAGCTCTGGTTGTCCTGAAACTTGCTGTGTAGACGACACTGATCTTGAGTTCATGACCATCCTCTGTCTCCAGGCAGCTGGGATTAAGGATGTGCCAGTTCGTTTTTTTTTTTTTTTTTTTTTTTTAAAACATGTTCTAAGTTAGTTGTGATCTGAGCAGTTAGAATCAAGCAGTTGTTTTCATTCATGAATACATCTGCTGGAGAACATTTTCCTCTCTATTTTTGCTTCTTTGATTCAAAGCACTGGTAGATATGAAATGTGATACACACAAGAACAATGCCAAGATGCAGTGGTTTTGACAAAGAGGACTCAAAAGACAATGTGCATCGTTCCGGGTGGCTTCCCGGCTCTTTACCGTGTTCCCACGTAGACATATCTTTTTCCTTTTGGGGTCTTGGTGAATCCTATTGGATGCTTCCTATTCTGCTCTTTTTTGGTTCTGGCGCCCATCTTTATCAAGTGCAATGCTACCCAGTGCTTCTGGTTTTTCTCTATCCCCTCTCTCAACCAAATTATGCCCAGGTCTGAGGGCTGCTCATGGGTTTCAGAGTGCTGAATCACTCTGTGGAGTAGTTAGTGCAGGAGGGCTTGACACAACTGGGCCTGAAACACACGATTCACTTAAGCATTCATCTAAAACCAAGGAACATTTAAACATCATTTATAGGCAGCAGAATGCGGAAGTGAATGATTGAATGGTTTCCATTTCCAAGAACTGAAATCTTTTAGGTGAATTAGTGGGAAGATGGCATGGGCGCCTGATTTTGACCTACTTCTTTGTTGAGAAACACATCGTACTTCTAAGTTAAAGTCTGCAATCTGAAAAACAAGAAAACTTGAAAGTCAATGGCTTACTACTAGGGCTCCCAAACTAGAATCCTTTAGGACCGAGGTTTTGGACACCAGCTCTCTACCCTTCGTGTGAATCGGGATCTCTGGAATGCTTGGTTAGGTCTGGAGCTCAGACTCAGCAATTGTGACTCAGGTAGTGTGTCGCTTAGATAATTTACATTTCTCTCAAGTTCTCAGATGCTGCTGTACCAGGCACCATAGCTGTACTGTGAAAGGCACATTTTAAATGCTAAGGATTTCCAGGCTCATTCCAAACCCATTCAGTGGTTTATAGAGCTTCTGAACTTGGCGTTGATAGTTTTTAGTTCCTAAATTTTAACGTGTCCAAGGCCAGGAACAAGTTGTTTGTCTTTACAGTGTGCGTTTGTCTCCCAGAAGTTACTGTGAGTTTGAGACCCCACGAGTTTCTGTGAGTTACCTGTAGGAATTCTACAGTGTTTAAGAATACCAAATACGTGACTTAGTAATTGTTTATTAAACACTGCTACAATTTCCTTCACTAATTTGGCGTGAGGAGCTTTACGGATCAGTCTGTGCACACTTTCCAACACCATGATCTCAGGATCTAAAGTCTTAAAAAGTGGGATCTTTCGGAACCCAACCTGAGCCTTCCTTGGGTACCCTTGGGTTTGCCCAACCCTTGTAGTTGCAACAAGTGAGCTGGGCATGCTCAGTGGGCAGGGTCGGGTTGGGAGGGGGTGCAAGTGGGAAGCCTGTGGCTCGGCAGCCTGGGATCTCCGCCTCCCCCCACCTGTACAAGGCCCAGCCCGCTGGGTCAGCGCTCAGCATCCCACTCTTGCTAATTGGGTTTGGTCTTCTGTGCGGGTCCCGCGTGCTAACATTCAGGCCCGGGGTCTAGAGGCCTGGAGAGCCCCGCTGGGGTATCCGGGCCGAGAGCTGCAGGCCGAGTCCCTAGGGTCCCCCGACTCCTAGACGCCTTTCTAGGCCCAGGGAAGCCTGGCGACTGGGAGGCGCGGAGGAGGGGACGCCGGATCTGAGGGCGCGCGACGCGTGATCAGGTAAGGCAACCCGGGCGGGCAGCAGGCGGGGGTGGGGGGAACGTTCTCCTCCCGGACAGATGGCAGGAGTGGCCCGCGTGGGGAGGGACAGAAACCCGACACCACGGCGGCTTCCCCGGCCTAGCTCAGCCCTCTGGTCTTTTCTCCAGCTGGCGAGGAGTGGCAGGGTATGGAGTCGCGCTCCGCCGGGGCTCTGGGCAGGGTCGAAACCCTGGGCATGGCCAGCCCACGTCCCTGCGAGGCCCAGAGCTCGGGGTCTGTAGCCGCCCTTCCCCACCGGCTGCACTTCCGCGTATCCCCGCCGGGCTAAGGAGCCCGGGCCGGGTGTCGCGGCGCAGGCGGTGGCTGAGTCGCCGGATCATCCCCCGGGGAGGCGGAGGCGCACGAGGGGAGGAGGAAGTGGCCGGGAGGGGCATCGGCGGGCGGGTCGGATTACCGTGGCCCCGCCTGACCCGGTGACATCCCCGCGCGCTCGCCGCGAGCTCAAGGCCACTCTGGTTCTCCGTGAGGCCGACTGACTCCGTTCTAGCTGGAGGTTCCTGACTTCCCTGCTCGCCGACCCCTGGCGTGTGACGACCGATCTCAGGTGTGTGCGTCCTGGCGACCAGCTACTCTGCTCTGGCTTCTAGGAGGAAGTGGTCCCTCTCTGACTTGTGTGACTCTGGGGCTGCGGTGTGGCGGAGGTGGAGGTGGTGGTGGCGGGAAACTGGGGTAAGACTGAGAATTTGTTCCCACCAACGGAGGAGGAGCATGATTCTCATTCAGGGTTAGGCTAGACTGGAATACATTTGTGATACACTTTACCTAGCTGGAGGCAGGGCGTTCCCACATCAATGAAACTTTATGCAAACTTTTAACTTGTGAATGTGGCTAGTCTAGTGAGGAGGCTGCTGCTTTCCTTCTGTGGTAAGGCGGGGGAAAACCCTTTTGCAAGGGCGAGAAGGCTTTGAGAAACTCAGTTGCCAGGGTGTGACTGGCCCAGGAGGAAATGCAAAGTGTACACAGGCAACAGCCTCCACTCTCCACAAAGCAACTTGAGACTTGCCAAAGAAAGTTTGCTGAGTGCTGCAGCTGTAAGGCTTTTAGCAGGTGATGGCCCCTGGATCATCCTTCACCCCGTAGGAAGAAATATATACTCCTGAAACAGCCTTCCTCAAGCAACACAAGTTCTCATAAAATCTCAGTGACTGGGGCATCTAAGTGTCACAAGAAATAAATACCCCGGGAGGATGCTACAGAAACAGTTAAAAGCTACATTTGTCAATTCATACAAGTAGGTGAGAGAAGGAAGTTGGTAAATTAATGTCCTGTTTACTTAAAGCAAAACTTTGTGTTTTGCATGTATTTCCAAGTTTGGGAGTCTTAGAGTTTCCTTTTTGAAGGTGGAAAGTGCTATTGTTGGCCGCTCTGGGACCTGGGACTTCTTGGGAGCTATTGATCAGGATATGAGGCCTGGGTGCTGTTGCCCAATGGATAGCATGTGCTGTCTCTAGGGCCTTAATGATGAATGTGTTGAAACCTCCCTGTGTTTCTCATAGGGACATTAGTCAAAAGAGCACACTTCCTTTATTTTAGCAATCCAACCCTTCAGTGAATAATGTAAAAGAGAACTTGGGATGAGAGGCAAAATTGTTAGAACTTTTCTTTCTGAGAGCGTTAGTCACATAGGCACCTTATAAGTAAGTCATTCTAGGCAGCGTTGGGAAGGCAGTTGCATGGTTCGCTGTTAATAAGAAGGACACAGAGCTAGCAGTTCTCAGTGGATGTCATACCCTGCTGCTGAGCCTTGTAACTAATGTCATTTATAGACAATCAAAAAGATTTGATGGCCATTGTGGATAAGTCATGTTGACATACTGATAGAATTCTTACATTACTGTGGGTGGTCATTTATGTCCGTCCATAGCCGGTTGTAAGTTTTGACTAGCACCTGGAATGGTGTCTGCTTTGTAATAGGCTCCCACAAAGGTTTTCTCCAGCAGTGGCTAATCTGGAACAATGTATCTGAGTCTAAGAAACAGAAGGCTTTAGGGAACATGCTCAAACTTACTAAGTCTCATAGGCAAAATATAGGTAATGGTATGTATATAGCAGATCTACAATCACTAGTAATGCGCCCCAGAAGCAAGAAACACTAAAATGTTAGCATCCTTCCTCCTATTTTTCTTTTGTACTGAAAAAGCAAATACAGCTATCCAGGTAATTTAGGTTTTGTATGTCACACAGAGGGAGGGCAAGTGGCAGCTGTGGTGATTAGAAGAGGGAACAATTTCCAGACCATTATCTAATTTCTTTACTTTATTTTTGGAACATGGTGATGTTTTCTGAAACTTGATTCGTTCTGCTCGATGCCTGGACTATAAAGGCTACCCCAAGTGCAGAAGCAATAATTCAGAAAGTACTAGGAATTTTACAGGCGCTACATTTGGCTTCTTAAAAGAAGAATTATGGGTCCTGCTAAGACTGAACCCCCAGTGAACTAGATTGTTGGGGGGAGGGCGGCAATGGGGGGAGGGTTGGGAGGGGAACACCCATAAGGAAGGGGAGGGGGATGTTTGCCTGGAAACCAAAGAATTATTATTAAGTATTAAATAAATTTAAAAAAAAGGAAAAAAAGAATTATGCGGCAGTGTGCGCCATTACACAGGAATAAGTTGTAGATAAAGGAAAATTACTGTTATCTGTTTTTGATTAACGTATGACGTGTTTGCTTAGTGAAATAAAACATGCTTTCAGGTGCTACAGAACATCATTTTAATCAACTACATATGTAAGTATGGTCCTAGTTGCTTAGTGAGGTGTAAGCCATTTTAGTTTATGTAGATTCTGTGATGTTTCTCAGAATGAGAGATCACCTAATGAGAAATTTCTCAGAAGTTTATCTCTGACCTCACCCTACGGATGACTGTTAATGGCTGAATGTGTGGTGGACAAGTTGATGTTGAAAAGAGTGCCACTGACAACAGACTTAAAACAGCCTAAAGACAAAGAAAAAAAAAAAAAAAAAAGGACCATCATTTTAGGAGTCCATATGGGTCCAAACTTGGTACGTAGGCTAGTCTTGAAGTCATGGAAATCCTCCTGCCTCAGCCTCTCAAATACCAAGATTATAAGCATGTGCTATCATGCCTTGCTTTGAAGTAGGTTTTAAATGCCCAGGGAAGCAGCACTGCATTTTATTACTTTGAGAGAAGAAGAAAATACGTAGGCAGTTTATAGGAAGAGGAACTGTTATTGCTCTAGGTCATAAAGGATGTACTTCATGATGGGCTTATTATGGTGCCTCGTTTTTGAATAGGCGGCACGATGGATAGATAGCATAGGTGTATGGTTGATGGGTGCAGCTTCTCTGGAGAAAGAAAAGAATCAAGGTTGTTGCAAGCTAGGAAATGTCTAACTTTAGGATAGACCTTTTCTTATATCCTGAAGCCAGAGATTTCTCTCAAGAGTCGCTGAAGAAAGCAAGAGCTGCTGACGAAGCAGGGTGTAGAGAGATACTTGCCTTTAATCCCAGGATTTGAGTCAGGAACTCAATATACAGCCCTGGATGGCCTGAAACTAGCAGTGTAGACCAGATTGGCCTAGAACTCAGACCCACCACACCCAACCTTATCTATATACTTGCTTCCCCTTTCAATGTTAAGAATTTTCTTTTGATTCTCCCAACATCAGATGCCTTGTGCAGCAAAGCATGGGTGGTGGTTCTTATTGGTGAAGCCTTGGTTAGCTTATTAAAATCGAAGAGAAGAATTATCTAGTACATTTTAGTTCTTCTGAATGAAACATTTATTGCTATATTTTGAAATAACAGAATACAGGAGCTGGGTGCAGTGCAAAACACGTACAATGCCAGTTCTCGAGACCACTGGACCTAACAAAATGTAAGAAGCACCTAGTGTCTGTTTCTGACCCTGGAAGGTCTAAGAGTCTTGATTTCTAGGTTGAGGACACTTTTGCACATTCCTGAGGTAGTCAGTAGCTTGCTTCAGGCATGGGAGCTGGTTGCTCAAGGCTTCGCTGCTGAGGTCAGAGTTGGAACTTCCGCTGCACTTTTGACTTCTGGGAAGAGAGACAGGTTAGAGATGATCATGAAAGCAAAGGTCTGATGGTCCTGCGCCCCAAATGGAGCTCTCCTAAAACCCTAAATCATGGGCTAGGAAAGCCTGAATTTCAGAATATTTGAAGGATGGGAGGAGAGAGAGGAGGAAACTCCTTGGCCCTGCTTCCTTAGTGAACCATGCACTTCTTTATTTCAGGTTTATCTAACTTTTATATTATCCCCCCCCCTCCCTCTCTAATTTGAGATAAGTTTCACTATCGTATCCTTGGCCTGGAACTTATGTAGATCAGGCTGGCTTGGAAGCCTGGAATTTACAGAGATCTGCCTGCCTCTGCTGGAATCAAAGGCATGCCACATCATGCTCGAATTGTTTTTATTCTTTATGCTATCTTTACGACAGGCTTAAAAAGGCATTTCCACGAATCAGAGAGTTATTATATAGCCTTGTTACCAAACTTGAAAAGGTTTGGGAATTCTAGGTTGGTAGACAGTTGGAGGAGGGGTAGGTAATCTGGGAAGTCAATTGTGTGCTCACTGTCTGAAGTATTTGTGTGTGTGTGTGTGTGTGTGTGTGTGTGTGTGTATGTGTGTGGTTGGTTTGTGCAACTGAACTCTTAACTAAAGAGCTCTGTGCTATTACAGGCAGTTAATCAGGATTTGAGTTAAATTAAGGGATTCTTTCAAAAAGCAAAAACAAAACCTGGGCAGTGGTTTCACACGCTTTTAATCACAGCACTCTGTGGGCAGAAGCAGGAGAAGCAGGTAGATCTCTGAGTTCAAGACTAGCCTGGTCTACAAAGTGAGTTCTAGGATAGCCACGGATACACAGAAACCCAGTCTCAAAAAACTAAAACAAACCACTCAACCAGACAGAAAAACCAAGACACAACAAGAAAAATATTACTTGGTGTTGCCACAAAACTGGAAGTGTGGTGTAAAAAAAACCTATTCACTTGGTGTCAGGAGTGCTTTGAATACAGGGACAGTGTTTTTTTGTCTATCTGTAGTGACAATTTTACATTATTTGGAACATCTTTAAGTTATTCAGGCAAACTTGAATACTAATGTATTTCTCAACAGTGAGATACTCTCAATATAGTCTGGGTATGTTTTGGGTAATGACTTTAGATGGTGATTCTTTTGGGGGACCCTTATCTTTGACTGCCCGTGTATGTAACTTTATGACTGGTTTTCATTGGTAGGGAAAGGAGACCTCAAAAACCATAACGGAGAAGCCAGTTATATAAGATTTATGGACGCTGGTGCTGTCAGACAAGAGTGCCTCTGATAAGGCTTTGTGACAGTGGAGAGAGAGACTTGTGATTGACAACTGGAATTATTCCCTTGCGCTTGCGTGCAGGTGGTTGCTAGGGCAATTTGGGCATTTCGGCTGCTTCTGTACCTGTGAGGAGGGAAAGTTGTGTTCAATGTAAAGAGCTTTGAAAACATTTGGTTAAGATTTAATGCCATTGTATGTCAGCATAACCCAATAGGCTTCTGAATGTTATTTCAAAGCGACGAAAACAATGGTTTAGAGCACTGGGTTCTCAGTGGTCCTTTTCCTTTCGCTTAAACTGAATAAATAAAGGATGTTTCATGGCATTGTAACAAGGTCACAAGTGCCTTTGATCATGGCCCTCTTTGCTCCACCCTTCCTGGGCTTCTCCAGTCCGTCCTGTGGCATCAAATCTAAGAATTTGTCTTGGAGTTCAGGACACCTCTGGGTTTGCTTCTGGATTCCCCCGCGCTCACTGGGTTCTGTCTAGGTTGGAGTAAGTAGAATTCTTTAAACCTACGTCATTTCTATGGCTGCCTCTTGCCAGTCAGTGCTCTCTCTTCTGTTCCACCATTGCAGGTCCTCAACCCTAGCTCCCAATTTCCTGAAGCTTCCTCCTTCCCTCTCCAAGTGAGAAGTGTTGCTTTATTGCTATCATTTAAAGTTAATTTAAAATTTTATTTTTGTGCATGTATGTATGGTGTGTGTGTGTGTGTGTGTGTGTGTGTGTGTGTGTGTGTGTGTGTTTTGTAGAAATTATTTAATCCCAGCGTTTAAACCCCACGTCTGACCATTTAGTTCCGGGATAAAAGACACACATAAGTTTTATATTTATAAATAAACTCTCAATAGCACAAGAGCAAGCGCTCTTAACTGCTGAGCCTTCTTTCCAGCCTCCAAGTTCCTTGGATTCTAAGGGAACAGAAACTCAGTGACCATTTATGTAGGTGAGGTCAAAGATGACACAGGAGAAGAGGTCAAAGCTGACAGAGGAGATGAGGTCAAAGTTGACCAAGGAGAAGCTTTTACGTTGTCAGAGCAAGCCTGAGGTTATGGAAGCAGGACTTCAGCAGTTTCCCCCTGTGTATATTGAGGTAGCTATACTTCAGGGATTTGAAGCCCACAGAAAACAAGAGTATTACTCTTGTCCTGTGTATGTGGAAGCCTCTAGTCTTGCCCATGGTTCTGCTTCCCTCTGGACCCTAGCCTGACATTTCCTCAGACTGTGTGTGCCCTTGGAAATTCTTTCTCTAGCCTTCCTGGATGTGGCTTTTCCTGCTGGAGGAAAACGCCTTCCATCTCCCCGAAGGCCTGTGCTCATAGGGTTCATCTAAACGTCTCTTTACCAACCATCACAAGACCCTTCCTCAGGTTTAGTCCCCATGAAGAGGTTACTGGGCAACTGCTTGTTTTCAGGTTCTGTGCCATGCACTCTAACTCCTGTTTCACAGATCAGCAGTGAATCCTGTGGTGCAAAGGACCAGTGGAGATCAGAGAAAACCAGCTACTCATTCAAAGGCACGGAGCTTCTTTTTGGTTTGATAGAGACCTGGAAATCTCTGTGAAGAAAGATATGAGATAATTCTATTTCTTCTGCTATTCCCCACCCCTTCCTTCCCTTCTTCCTTCCTTCCTTCCTTCCTCCCTCCCTCCCTCCCTCTCTCTCTCTCTCTCTCTCTCTTTCTTTCTTCCTTCCTTCCTTCCTTCCTTCCTCCCTCTGTCCCTCCCTTCCTCTCTCTTTCTTCCTTCCTTCCTTCCTCCCTCCCCTCCCTCTTTCTTTCTTTCTTTCTTTCTTTCTTTCTTTCTTTCTTCCTTCCTTCCTTCCTTCCTTCCTCTCTCTCTCTCTCTCTCTCTCTCTCTTTCTTTCTCTCTTTCTCTCTTTCTCTCTTTCTTTCTTTCTTTGCTTTTTTGAGATGGAAATGTGGTGGTCCATGGCCTTCATCTGTTTGTGGCCCAAGCTAGACTTGACCTCTTTGCTCTCCTCTCGTCCCCTGCGTGCTGAGATTACAGGCATGCATGTGTCAGCTCCCCCCACTCCCTCTCTCTACTTGGTGACTCCATAGTTTTCTTTGGATTTGACTTTAGGAACCCATGACATTGTTACAAACTTCTTAGGTTTGACAGATGTGTAAACAACTCTCACCTTGGTATCCACCTGTTTTCCTCTCTTTCATCTGGGCTCCTGACAGTGAGCACAGTCTTGTAAATCATGGACTCCTAGAAATTTTCATGGCCTGCTTTAACCAGGAACTGCCCCTGTCTCTCACCTGACTTTCACACCACAGAGCCCTTCTCCATTTCCTTATTGTCTTAAGACACAGTCTCGCTCTAGTCTCACTCTGTAACTAGTGCCCGACTGGAATTTACCATTCATTCTCCTGCTTCTAATTTCTTGCTACAGTTTTCCCTTTCAGCATCATCTTGAGCCTTTCGACCCAATGCATTTCATAATTGTTAGTGGTTGGAGCAGACTAAACTGTTGTAACAGAGGGATCTGAAAATAGACCCAGGCTCCAGGACAAGCTCATTTCATTCTCCTGTGTAGTTTTGGTTGGCATATATGGCTTTCTTCCCTTGCGAAGACTCCAGGGAGCCTTCTGAGTACCATGTAGTCCTCTCTTCAGTTTTGCTTTCAGCCCCACCCAGCTGGTGGAAAGTGAAGGGGAGAAGCGGCTCCACCTTCTCAGCACCAAGTCTTGTAGTGAATGTCAGCACCACTCACATTGGTTTGGCTAGAAATGTGAGGCAGAGTCTTTCTTGCCTTCAAGGAAGATGGCCAATGTCTTCTAGCTAGGAGCTAAGGACCATGGGAATACAGGTCTTTAAATGGTATCTTTTTCACAGTGTCCTTCCTCTAATACCAGGAGGACAGAGGTAGCATGTCAGCTGTCAGGTACTATGTCAACTCCCAACTTTGAGTCACCCAAGTTCATACTTTATTTCCCAATTAATTAACTAAAATTATTTTTTTCTATGACATGGTTCTCCCTATGTGGACGGGGCTGCCCTTGAACTCACAGGGATTTACTTGCTTCTGTCTCTGCAATGCTTGGATTAAAGGCGTGTGCTCCCTTCAGTTACTTTGTGAAAATTATCCTTACTCCCATTTATTTTGTTTATTATTATTATTTTTAAAGATAGCGGGAGTCGTGGTGCATGCATTTAATCCAGTACCCAGGAGGCAGAGACAGGCAGATTTATGTGAATTTGAGACTAGCCTGACCTATATAAGTGAGTTTCAGGACAGCCAGGGCTACACAGTGAGACTCTGTCTTTAATAAAACTACAACAACAACAACAACAAAAAAATAAATAAAACTACAACAACAACAACAACAACGACAACAACAACAAAAGTAGTTTTATTATCTTTTTGTAAGATTTTTGTAAGGGGTTTGCTGAGTATCTCAGATCAGTCTTAACACAAACTGTTCCTCCTTAGCCTCCAGTGGCCAGAGATTACGGATCTGTACTACTATGCAGGACAGCTAATTTGCATTTAAAATATTTACACGGAGGCTCCGACTTCCAACACAAACAGGGCCAGGCTCAAACTGTGCTGTCAGCCCACACTGGCCTCTAGCTGCATGCTCACTTCCTGCCTTTCAGCTGAGCTTCCTGAAAGTCTGCCTTTATGTTTTCCTTTACCCCCTTGCCCTACACTCATCGAAAATTCTGGGTCCAATTTCAGATGAATCTATTTCCACCATGTTTATAGAGGTCCCGACCAGCAAGCCAATGAGTTTTTAATTTTTATTTTTGAAATTTCTATAATTTGCTCAGCCTCTTCCCTTATGAAATTAAACTCACCAAGTTGCTGTGACAGCTTGCTTTCCTTTGGGGTCGTCCTTGTGGTTGTCTGCAGGTTCCTGGACTTCATTCATAGCTCCCGGCTCACATCGCATGAGTTTTCCCTATTCTGGATTTGGGTGATCAAATTAGCATCTCCAGCCACATCTCTGGGGACCTGGGAGCTGACACCAGTGTCGACTCCCTCAGTGATGTATGCTCAGTCCACAGCTGAACATCCCTTTTTGTCTCTGGGCTGTTCTTCTCTGTTCACTAAGGAGCAGCAGGGCCTTTCTTTCCCTTACCACCTATACGGTCTATTCATCAAATCTGATGCATGCTGGCCATTTCCCTACAAGTTAGGACTATAGTGGTCCACAGATCACTGGCTACTCCTGCAGAATTTAGATTTTTAGCGGAGGAGAAAGGCATGATTGGTATTAAATGGCGAATAGGCATTTGGGATGACAAGAACTATATGATTATTGCAGGTTTGTCTGACTCGGGAGAGTATGTCTCAGAATCTGACATTTTCCTTGGGTCATGAAGGCCCAGAAGGAGCAATCTTACTCAGAAGACAAAATCTTTGTCAGAAGGACAAAGATGAGTGTCAGAGCCTTCCAGGTAGAGGGGGCAGGTGGCATCAAAATTCTAGGTGTAGCTAATATGGTGGCCTCATGACATCCCAGCACTAGGGAGGGAGAGGCAGTTCAATGTCATCCTGGTTAAAAAACAAGTTCCAGACCAGGCAGAATTACACCATGAGATCTTGTCTTAAACAAACAAGCAAGCTAGCAAGCAAGTTAGCAAGCAAAGGTTTGTGCCATTGGGCATAGAACTGGAATGGGAGAGATGGCTCAGGGGTTAAGAGCATGGACTGCTCTTCCAGAGGACCAGAGTTCAATTCCCAGCGCCAACTTGGCCCACCACCATCGGTAACTAGGTTAGGATGTGAACATCTTTAGGGTGGCTGTATGGAATTTATCATAGCATTGAAGAGAAACTGTGAAGTCCTTTAAGCTGGGTTCTGTAGGGCTTAAATCCAAGTCACAATGCTTCGGTCTCATTCTAGAGTGAATTCTATGCAAGTCATTAAAATGATGATTGTAGAATAGTGTCTGTCTCTCAGATGGGCATGATGGCTCATGTTGTTAATCTCAGAGCTTGGGAGCTGAAGCCAGATGGCTGCTGGGAGTTTGAGGCCAGTTTGGGATACCTAGTGAGCTCCAGACCAGGCTGAAACCCAGAGGGAAACCTTGTTTCACAACATCAACAAAAAGACAAAAGGCCCTTTTGTTTCTTAATCTCTTAGAAGAAAGCAATTATTTAAGAGCTTAATTTTCCTTGACAGGAAGGTACTTCTTATATACTAGGAAATTAAATTTTGTTGGTTAAACTTGAGCTGCTTCGGAGGATCATAGACTTTTATAATATATAATAATTTTCTACTTGCTAAGAACCAATTGTTGGTAGTTGAGACTGAATGCTATTAGTGTGCTCTGGCTGCTGAAAGGAGACAGGGATATGGGAAGTACCGGGTGACTCTGAAACGACATCTTCAGTTAAAATTACAGAATTTAGTTGTTCAAATGAGAAATTATCATGTGGACAGCCATTGTGTTAAAGATGGAAAAAAGTGACAGATTTAGGAGATGTTTTTGAAAATAGATTGGTGACTAAATTCGATAGTAGATTTAAAAAAAAGGAATCAAAATAAAGGGTTCATTTTTTTACTTGAGCATCTAGGCCAATTACTGAGAAAATGAGAATTTGGAGAGAATAAGGCTTGAAGGAAGACAGAAAGCATTTGGGTTTGGTTGCGTTAAGTTTGAGGTGCTTCTCAGACATTTCGTAAAACTGTATAAACAGAAATTTGAGAGACCAAAAGGGATTTAGGCTGAGCAGACAGGTTGGGAATTTTTTGCACATAGTTTATATTGATACTGCATGGGATTTCCTATAAGAATTTCAATAGAAGGGACCAGGGATCAGTTGTCACATAGATTTGCCTCTTGGCAGGAGGGGACTAGGAGAATGGGATCTCTCTGAAGACAAGCCCAGAGTGTATTTTAAGGAAGATGGTTTTGTGTCAGTTACAGAGATTGCATTTGGTGAAATAGTTCATGTTTGATTTTGACTAACTGATGTGGAGAAGCTGGGACAGAAGCTTACTGGGTTGAGTTGTGGAGGTGGAAGCCGTACTTTCAGAAAACTCAAGAAATGTGAAGAAAAGCAAAGAAACAGTCCTTGGAAGGGGCTTTTGTAGAGGGAGATTCTTTAAGCCCAGGGGATGGTGGAATGACTTTCCAGTGATGACAACTGGAGAGATGGTTGGACAGTAGTAGGAATAAAATTGCTGGAGAGTAAGGAAGGGAGGAGACCTCATACAAATGGAGGGCTTGGCCTTTGTTAGACACAGGATACTTGGTTCTTATAGCAAGGGAGGGCAGGAGAGAGAGAGAGAATGAATAGGGAAGATGGGACAGGATGGTGTTTTCATTTTATTGCCTAGACTTTCCCTGAAATGATGATGCTGGAGTCAGGAGGGATGAACAGGGGTTTGAGATGGACATGGTGATGGCTCAATTTGGCCAACGAACATTGCCTATTAGATATTTTTGGTTCATGAGTTTAATTTGAGAGCAGTTGTGGTTGTGGGTTTTTTTTCCCCTCCCTCAAGTTGTTTGTTTAGTTATTTGGGTGAAGGAATTGAGAAGACAGGTCGATGAGATTAATCAGTTCAGGTAAAGAGGAAGAAGGGCACTTGCCCAGGAGAGATTCCAGTGATAAACATTTGTCTTAAACTAAGCATTATGAGAACTGACTCCAACTAGGACAGAAGGTCAGTGAATGGCTCTGGGAGCCAGATGAGACTGTCGTGTTGAAATTAAAATACTAAACGAGTAGATGAGCTGAGAAGGAGATGGTAATGCTTGCACACCCAGTGCTTTGAAGAAGAACCATGATACTTGAAACAGACATTATGAGAATGAGTGCCTGAGACCCAGTCCGAAAAGATCAGCAGAGGTCAGGGCCTTGAGTGTTAGAGCCTCCAGGTGAATACATATAGAGCTGAGTTTGGAAAGGACCTGGGTGCTAAGGTCATCAATGAATGAGCAATAGATGGGTGACTGCAAAGGAGGGATAATAACGGTAATTTTTGTTTGTGCTGTATGCCTGTTTGAAAGAACAATGGGTCTGAAAAACAACAACCAAGGGCCATATTTTGTTTGACACATTGGTCTTTTTGTTTTTCCCCTTTTTGAGATTGCAATATAATTACAATATTTCTTCCTCTCCTGTCATCCTTCCAGCCCTCCCGTATACCCTTCCCTGATCTCATTGAAGTTCATGGCTTCTTCTTATTTTGTTAGTGCATGCGTATATGCACACATATATTCCTGAATATAAAGGAGGTAAAGTTTAACACTACTTTTTGACAGCGTGTCTTTATGCAAAACTAGTCTGGCCAGGAACATACAGTCTTTTATTTCAGCCTTACTTTGAGCACTGAGATTATAGGAACATGCTAGGTAAGAGTCTCAAGAGTCAACTGCAGTAGCCAACCTGAGCTACATAGTAGGAGGCCAGCCGAGGCTCCAAGAGATGCTATATCAAAAACAACAGAAAAGCAGAGTGTAGTAGCTATTCCTGGTTGTCACCTTGACTCTATCTGGAATGAATTACATTCCAGAATTGGAAGGCTCACCTGTGATCTTGATCTTGAGGCTGGGAGACACAAGTTTCTGACCTGGCATGGAGATCTTGAGGCAAAGTGACTAGGAATCCCAGGAGACTAAGGCAAGGAGATCTTTGAGTTCAAGGTCATCTGGGACAAAGCAAGTCCCAGATCCAGGTGGGGTAGTACACACCTTTAATCTGGGACACACCTTCTGCTGGAGACCTACTGTTTGCCTTGTGGGACTGAGCAACTGCTAGTTCCTTGGATTTCCATTCACCGCTGCTGCTGACCATTGTTGGGGAGTTGAGCTATAGACTGTAAGTCATCAACAAATTTCCTGACTATATAGAGACTATCCATAATTTCTGTCACTTTAGAGAACCCTGACTAATACACAGAGTAAAAAGGAAAAAAATAAAGAAAACATTGGAAGGTGAATAAGAGAAAAACTTCATCTACCTCCAGGCTAGGAGATTTTTGGGGATGTTGGCGAAGTTGTCACTAAAAGTACTTAACTCACATGCAATGTGAACAGACCAGCCTCTTGTGAATGAGATTATATTAACTTGATAGCCACTTCATTACAGGAAGGGGGCTCATCAAAACTGGTTTAGGTATTTCAGTACACCCCTTCCTATTTTACTGGCTGAAGATTAGACCCCAATGTGAGAATAAAGCCATATACCCTTGTTTGGATCAGGGAAAGGAGGGCTTTTATGCTTCAAAATTGAAAACTCGGGTTACTCTTACCTCCATAATCCCAGAGTCCAGCCTGGAAGCGGAACATTGAGAGAAGAGAACATGATAGAGTTTGAAGGGACAGATTCTGGGGTCCAGAGGGTAGAGTGAGGGTGGGAAATGAGGCACTGGGTAGGTGTCAACACTCCCATCTGTGTCTTAGTCCAACTTCTAGAGGTGCTTCAGAGAATATGGCAGCTAGCACAGAGCTGCCTTCCAAATCCTCCTAGGAATGTGGTGAGGGATTGTATTGTATGCTGACTAGAATAGCCTTCATGACCATGACACAGTATGGTGTCAACGAATATGCATCACTGGCCGTAATTTGTCTACTGGGCAAAGTCCAAATTCCTCTGAATTCTCAGGAATATTTAATAACTACCCCACCTTGCTTATTTTTTTTCTCATCTCCTTCTTGGTTATGATTGCTTTGTTACTCAAGAGTCCTGCCTAGATGGTCACCCTGAACTTCTACCTTACTCTAATCTTGCTTACCTTAGAGCAAGGGCTATTACCCAGCCAGAAGTCCGTCTTCAGGTAGCCTGGCCAAACCTTACTAGAGCTCATATGTCTGCTAGAGACAAGAGACTCTAGCTTTATTATACCACCCGCACTGTTACTGACACATTCTCCAGTACCTGACAGTCACCACTTGTCATGGTGGCCACTGGATGTAGCCTAAAAAGAGTGAAATAGATGTTCATACTAGGAACTTTCCACCCATTCCTAGAGAGACCTTCCCTTCACTAGCCTGTCCCCTCCTCTCCCTTGTCTACCATAACTAAGCACTAAAACCCTGCAAAGCTCTAGGGATGCTTGGCATTTCTCTCTCACAGCTGTTCTTGACCAAGAATAAAAGTTTCCAGTTGATAGCCAGTCTTGTTACTGGTTCTACAGTTCCCAGAGAGAAAAAGGACCCATGCTGTGGGTTATGTCTAGTAACATTACTGGCTTCTGCTTTTTCACCACACGGTCACTCACTCGTTCCTACAGGAAGCACCGTGTTCAGCTCAGCATCTTTTCTCTTGTCATTTGGACTCTGAACCTTCAATGGCAGAGTTACTATTGCTTCCCCTGCAGCTACCTTTAGGATCTTCCCTGCCTCTTCTCCCCCAGGGATAAGTAGCCCTTTAGCCTTGTATCTAAACCTATTTCTTTTATTGCTGACTAATTGATTTTTGGACAAAGGGTCCTATTATGTAGCCATGGCTGTTCTGAAACTGGTAGACCAGACTGGCTTTGAACTCACAGAGATCTGCCTGTCTCTGCCTCCTGAGTGCTGGCATTAAAGGTGGGTGCTACCACTCCTGGCTTTTTATTTGTTTTAGAGTCTCCTTTTTCTGAATTATGATTTCCTTCAAGGCAGAATCCACAAATTAGTCACAGGTTTTACACATGAAACATGGTGCCTATTAACTTTATATTTTGCCTTTCTTTTGTGAGGTCGAAGTTGTGTTGTCTATACTTTTGGATACACACACACACACACACACACACACACACACACACACACACACACACAGTATCTCATAGTCCAGGCTAGCTTTGAATTCATTTTATAGCCAAGGTTGTCCTGAACTACTAAGTTAATTGTCTTTATGTCCTAAGTGCATACAGTCTCCAGATTTTGTGTAGACTTTTTAGACTCCCCCTCCTCCCCTTACCAGTGAAGGAGAATCTGCTGGAAGTAAGGATGAGTGGAGAAAATGCTTGATATCTGTGTGACCAAGGTAATTAAGATGGGAAGCTAACAATCTGGGTCCTGCCTCATTCACCGTTGTCGCTGCTTTGGGCTGAGCTGTAATCATTAACTTCTTTAGCTACGTAGCCTAATGAAGGCAAATGTGATGGTTCTCCGGTGTGCTTAAGTATAATCGGTTGCTCTTTTCCCACTGTCCACCTGATTACACGGATGGTGTGTAGAACTCTCTGAAGGCTTGCTTCAAAGTCCAGTTCCTTGAAGGTCTCTTCAGATGTCAGTTTCCTTGTCCCGCATGAACTAATAATTACTTCTACATTGCCCAGGTTTGAGATAATGTAAATCAGATACCAGCATTATGAACGTTGTGAGTCACCGTGATATGTAAGAGCGGCAGTGAGTCACTTCTCAGCACCACTGGATGGGAGTGGTGGAAAGAGAGTTCGGCTGGGGGCTGGCGGTTTTGGGAGTCTAGGATGAATGACAGGGACAGTGTGATGGGCAACTGGCTAGAGGGACTGCTGGCCAGAAGTTGACGTGTTCCAAGTGAGTGGACAAGGAAGACCCATTTTGACGCTTGGGTCACAGATTGTTCTCAGGTAGAACAATCAGTTGTGGCGTGTGTGGTCACGTCCTGAGACCAGTGTGTCATTCTTAAGGCACTGCATTTTTAAGAAATACCTGGATTTCTTTAGAAAGATTAACTTACAAAGTTAACTGTTTGGAGAGCTGTTTGGTTTGATGTTAGTAGTTTTTTTTTTTTTTTTTTTCCAAAGGGAGATGGAATCCAGAGCTGTGATCGAACCAAAAGCAACTTCCCAGTTTCTCTGAAATAAACACTGCCAGAAATGTATACTATTCCAGAGAGAGGACAGAATCCCACACTTGGGCACAGTTGTCCTGGTGGATTAACCCCAGAGGGTTAATTCAGGACACAAACCTTTGCTCAGGGTTCTTACAGGGGAATGCTTTCAGTTCGTGCCGGCTAACAGTGTTGGAGGTAGAGCCACCGGACTTCACGTGATTGCAGCCTGACCTGAGGGAAGGTCAGCTCCTTCCCTTTGACTTCTGCAACCACCAACCTATGGCCCAGATCTGCAGTAGGTGCTGGGCTTTATACGGAATTTGTGACAGGCCACTCCACAAATAACAGTATCTCTTCTGTTTGAGAGACTGTTTATTTTGGAAGGCGATGTTAGAGAAAAGCTGGAGGAGACCTACTGACTGTTTTACCAGGGAAACGGCAAGATTTATTTACGAGTGATAAGTGTACCTGGGTCAGTGCAGGTGCTGGGGAGGCCAAAGCAGGATCGCATTTTCACGAAGGCAGGCTGTTGTTTCCTTAACTAACAGGCTTGCACAGTGACCACATCTGCACTGTGGGCATGCAGAATGTTTGTGAGAGCTTATGGGTGCTTAGAAGTCTTAGATATCATCATGGCGGTTGGCAGGTACATTTCACACTGTAACTTTTGATGCAGGCGAGACTTTACAGAGAAGCTAACTAAATTCATTCTCCCACAACCTGGGTCTGAGTTGAGCCGAAGGGCTGGCTGCTGGTGTCTTATGTGTGGTACAGGCTCTCCCACAATGGATGTTGTGCTGAACTTGACAGTGGTGTCAGGTGGATATGCTGTAACACCCTGAATGTGCCCAGTCACCTGTGACTGTGCTAAGGATGGCACCTGCGACTAGCAGGAACCTGTATGTACCCTGAGAAGGGGCTGTGTCCCTCAAACAACTTGGAAATTGTTAGTGGCAGGGGAGAAAGCAAGGTTGAGGTTATCCGAGGAGAGGCTGTGTGAGCTTCCTTTATGGCTTAGTACGGTTCAAGGGGCCCCTGTGTGAGTGGCCCACCTATGAGATTCTAGACTGTGGTAGCCTGGAGTCTACAGCACAGTAGCAGAAAGGTAGAAGGCAGGAACCAACCCCTGAAGGTTGTCTTCTAACCTTGGAGCGTATGCTGTTGATATGTGGCTACACTTATGTACACATTTCTCTGTCTCTGTCTCTGTCTCTGTCTCTCTCTCTCTCTCTCTCTCTCACACACACACACACACACACACACACACACACAGATTGAAAACGCAGAGGCAGTTTTGGTTTTCAATTTAGCTGAATGAAAAGATAAGAAATGAAAAGGAAAGGAAAGGACGTGATTGCTCCCAGGTATGGTGGAGGAGAAAGTTTACTGTAGATAGTGAGTGAGCATAGCCAGAGGCAGGGACATCTGGGAGAGTCCAGAGTGAACATGACCCTGAACCATGTAGGGACAAAGGGAGGGGGAGGAGAAGGGAAAGAGGGGAACTAAGTACAGCAGCTAGGAGGCCAAAAAAGGGCAGAGAGAGGAAGTAATGAAAATGTCTGGATTATATAGGGAAGAGCCTCTGGGGAAGAACAGCCCAGTGTCTGGGCTGGAAAGTTCAGGGTACAGGCAGGGACTGGGATGCTGGGAGAACCTGGAAGCCAGGTCTGTCTTGGTATGTTAAATGGGCACCGCAGCTGCTTGTCCTGAGTTTGAAACTTAACAGTAACTAGTTTAAATAGTTACTATATCAGGTGCTCAAGGCAAATTCATCGTAGGGTGGATACTCTCTATGCTCCTCAGGAAAAAAGGTGAATCTGTAGTGTTTTCTAGTTCTTGCTCCAAAGCATATTTTTCCTTTCCTTGTGTAGTTCTTTACTAAAGACAGGAATGATTGAATAACAGAAAATTCACCGAGTAATGGTCAGGTGACACGGGGTTTGGTCAGATGCCAGCTGTCCATTTGCAGGGTTCTCTTAGAGAACTTTCCTTATTACAAGAATAACACGCAATCATTATACAGATATTGAAGACAATGTGTTCAATGACTCAACCATGCTAGTTTCAAATTGGGGGGAGGGGCTACTCCTCCCGTCTTCACGTTAGCATCTGCACATGTGCCTACACAGAAGTTTGTATGCACACACACTCTTCGAGTCAAGGTCTTGGAAAGTAGTCATGACTACCCTGGAATTTGTTATATAGACTGGATTGGCCTAGTATTTGCAGCTATCCTCCTGCCCCTGCCTTCTGAGTGCTGGGTGTATAGGCATGTTCTAGCTCTGTTGAGTCAGGTCACTGTTTTATGTGTTTTTCTACATTCTCATCATGGCGTCTCTATCCCTAATGCTAACAATCCATACGAAATCCAAACACTGACTGGCTACATACCTGGCCAGGAAGGAAGTCCACTGGTCTTCATCTCTCACTATCATGAGAGTTACACACAGGCCCCCCACCCCCCACCCCCATATGCCCAGCATCTACACGTGTGCTAGGGATCCAAACTCCAGATGGCTTTTTTGTTTTTGTTTTTTGTTTGTTCCCAGACAGGGTTTTTCTGTGTAGCCCCAGCTGTCCTTGAGCTTACTTTGTAGATCTGGCTGGCCTCAAACTCAGAGATAGGCCTGCCTCTGCCTCCTGAGTGCTGGGAGTAAAGGCGTGCACCATCACACCAAGCCGAACTCCTGGTTATTATGCTTGATACGTAGGTACATTGCTCCATTCCCCATTCTGGTTTTGTTTTTTATTCAAAGAAACTGAGGTCCAGAGAAGTCAGATCTCTCTTTTTCAGGCTGAGGCTGTCATAGGCTGGGGTGAACACCTCAGGTCACAGTCTCTGTGGAAGCACTCAGCTGCCTCAGAACATAACACAGCATGTTGTTGGCAGCTGCCAAGGTAATGGCTTTGGGAGTAGGCAAAAGTGCACCGGGTGAGGTCAGGCCTGAAGGTCAGCTCATTGATATTGGAACCTGGAGTTTTGACAAGAGTCCTATTAGAAATGCCATTTTATAAGTCACTCGCCTCCTGCCTTCGTCTTGGTAAGAACACGGGCTCAAGCTCTGGGCTTGGACTGGCTTTAATCCTTTCAGCATTATCCTAGAGTTCAGGGCTGAGGGAGAGGCCGTTGACTCTGAATTGCTAACGTGCTCTGCTGAGTTCCATCCGCCCTGTGACTTGACAGGCAACAGCCTTAGCCTAGTCCACTGGGGTCTGGAGAATTGCTTCTGCTCAGTCAAGAGTGTTTCCTGAGCTGGGATTGAAGTGCAGGGCCCTTTAGCTTCCAGTGTGACAACCACTATCGGGCAATTGACTTTTACTCTTCAGTCCCCAATAGGGGATAAATTAGGAAATAAAATGGGAAGAGGACAGGCATCCTCATCAAGATCCAAACCCACAGAAATGAGTAACTGTAACTAATCCTATGCAGTCTCTCTTCTCTATCACATGTGCACTTCACTGGGTCACTCTGCTTTACACAGCAGGTTAGCAGATGGTGGTGTCCTGGGTTCCTTACTTTATTGAGAAATGACCCAGGATTCTTTTGCGATACATGTCCAAAGTCAGTTCAAAGTATGAGTAGTGTGTGTGTGTGTGTGTGTGTGTGTGTGTGTGTGTGTGTGTGTGTAGAAGATGCTTTCCTCTGTGGTTATTGGAGAGGCTTGCTCCACCCTCCTGCTTTTGTACCAGCCTGTCACAGTGTCACAGTGAATGAAAGGGAGCAGTCTTTCAAGTGCCGGTGTTCAATGGGTATTTGTACTCAAGGTGATCCCGGAAGTGTGGGTTTTCCTATTGTAGATACTATTTTTTGATTGTGGTTTGTGTGCTTTACTTTCTTCTCAGGGAGGTTCTTCATTCTTCGTCTCTCCCCTTCTTGCCTCGTTTTCATACATTTCATATATTGAGAAACGTGGCTGTGTCCTGTGAAAAAACAAACACACTGATTTTATACCCTCTGCCCACTCTCGCTGCCCTCCCCGATTCCCTGCGCTCCAAATATAAGACCTCTCCCGGTAGGCAAATGCTCTTCCACTGATCTATACACCACGGACCGTTCTTTCTTTTGAAACTCAAATTTCATCAGAGCACTGTACGCTTAAAGCCCTCCATTGACTTTCTGTCTCTGCACTGTCAGAATGAAAGCCTTGCTAGGAGGAGGTCATGTGTGACTTGGCACCCGGCTCTCCTTCTGACCTCAGCTGGAACCAACTGCAGGCGCCACTTGATGCAGTCACAGCGGTCTTTTGGCATACCAAAGGTGTGGAGCCTGTACAGGCTGAGAATCTTTGTTTGTCTGTTGGCCTCTTACAAAGCCTTTCCTCAGGAGCTGTATGCCGACTTCCTCACACTCATGAACACTATCCAAATGTTATTCTGTCACTATCCTCCTCCTCCTCCCCGAATCCAGTTACTCTCTAAACTGTTACTCATTTATTGTTTCATTGCACTTGTCCTTTAAAAAATACCGTGTTTAGAAAGGTTCTTACGTTTATAAAAGGCTCCCAGTCCATGACAACAACGGAGTCCTCCATCCTCAGAGCTGTGCTGGGTGTCTAGCAAGCGACACACGGCCAGACTCAGTGGCCCTTCACCTGCCTTCTCTACTTGGCAAGATGGTTCAGGGATGTTTTTCTGAATATTTATTGAAATTCTTGTTTTGGTTATATTTTAAGAGCTTATGACTTGTTTTCCCATGCTAACGTGTGTGTGTGTGTGTGTGTGTGTGTGTGTGTGTGTGTGTGTGTGTGGTGTTACGTTTGAGTTCTAAAATATAGCAATAACAGAAATATTGCCCGCATTGTGAAATTGGACTTACTTTATCCTGGAGGCACTTGAATGTACTGAAAAAGACTTGAAGTGTCAGTATACTGTCCGGACAGTAACTTAGTTATAAATCATGTTGAACATACCCTGGTTACATATGTACGTATAGCCCTGTTTTGTAAAGAAGTATCAGTTATACATGATCCTATTTTAATGACGCAGAGTTTAAATGTAGGTATATTTGTACCATTTGGCAAAGATATGGCTAGAAGAACCAGGGTGTCTGCTCGTCACTACACACATGAATATATTGATTATACACATGAATATATTGATTTCACTTATCTCAGGTGATATGCATGCATGTGGTGAGAAGACAGAACTTTGCATTTTCTATCCAAACAAGTCAAAAAATAGACTTCTTTAAATCTGTTTGAGCATAGAAAGCCATCCCAATTGTTTCTAGAGCAGAAGGAGAGGCTTTGTATCTCCTTTTCGAGATAAGCGTGGGTCTGTGCAAGTGAGGGTATAAAAGCTGAGCTGTATGCATGCCTACGTGCATGTCTGTGTGCTTCGAAATAATCTTGTGTGTGAGTGGTGTCCTAGCTAGGGGCACTATTGCTGTGATAAAACACCTTGACCAGAAGCAACTTGGGGAGAGGGTTTATTCGGCTTACACTTCTACATCATAGAGGAAGTCAGTGCAGGAAGTTGAAGGCAGGAGCTGAGACTGAGACCATGAAGAGGAGCTGCTTACTGGCTTGCTCAGCCTTCTTTCATAAAGAACCCAAGACCATGAGCCCAGTGGCTGCACCATCCACAATGGGCAGAGCCATTCCCCATCAATCACTAATTAAAAAAAATGCTCTCTACAGGCTCACCTGTGGTACAGTCCCATGGCGGCATTTTATCAGTTAAGGATCCCTTCTCTCCGATGACTATGTCAAGCTGACATAAAATTGAGCAGCATGTGTGTTTTGTGCATGTTAGTTTGTATATTTGTGTGAGTACAATATGTGTGTGTGTGTGTGTGTGTGTGTATGTGAGAGAGAGAATATATATATGTATATGTATACGTATATGTATATACATGCATGTTCATGGTCAGAGATGTCTGGAGTCTTCTTCAATTGACCTCCACCTTATATATTGAGACAGAGCTCGTACTTGAACCCAGAGCTTGCTATCCAACTTGTGCCTCGGATCCCATCTGTCCTCCTTTCAGGGCCTGAGATTGCAGATGGGCTACCGCACTTGTCCAGCATTTACCTGGGTGCTGGGGATCCAAAACCATCCTCACACTTGTGTATGAGGCACTTTCCTCACTGAGCTCTCTGCCCAGGCCCACTCTTTTATTTTGTATTTTCTGAGACGATCCATGTAGCTCAGACTCAAACCTCTAATCCTTGTATCTCTGCCTTCAAGTTGTATAGGGCTGTAACTCATCACTGAGGTGTTTACTTTTATGTATTTTTAGACACTATGTAATTATAGATGGTCTGGACCTCACTGTATAGACCAGGCTGACCTTGAATTTACCAATATCTCCTGTCTCTGCCTCCCACCCAAATGCTGGAATCAAAAGTGTGGGTCACCACACCCTACCCAGGTTGTAGTTTTTTGAGACTGAGTCTCAGGCAGGAGGATTTGGAACTCTGTTTGGAATGGCCTTGATTTAGGATCCTCAGACTTTTACTTCCCTAGTGACCAGTATTCCCCACTATGCTTACCGTGGAATTCTTCATGTTTGGAAGAACTGTGGGTAGTTTGCTGTATTTATATTTGCATATATCCAAACTACTAGTTTTCCAACTTAGAAGATGAGAAGAGACAGGGAGAAATGCCCATGAGTGTTGAAGCCAGAGGATGAAGTCCAAATGCTAAGATGCTACCGTGTGGCCTCTTTTCAACGTTTGGAGCTTTTTATTTGTTCTTGGAACACAGTTTTAGATAATTTAGCTTTCAGTTTCTAACTATGGTGATAAGTTGGAAGTACTTAGAGAGCTTAAAGTTTATACCAATTATCATCAATCAGCCTGATAGTTTGGAAGAAATATATAAAGGAAAAATTTGAGGCGGGATGCTTCAGTGAAATGAAGGGATTGCTAGTACTGTGTTTTTCTACTGGGTGCTGGTAGGACTGAACTCAGGTCCTCTGCAAAAAGGGAGAGAGAGAGAGAGAGAGAGAGAGAGAGAGAGAGAGAGAGAGAGAGAGAGAGAGAGAGAGAGGGAGGGAGGGAGGGCACGCATACATTCACTTGTGAGTAGGTCAGAGGACAGCTTGCAGTTCGTTCTCTCCTTATACCTTGAGGGCCCTGGGAATTAAATTCAGATTCTCAGTCTTGGAGGCAAGTGCCTTTACCCACTGAGCCATCTTACTAGGCTCCCCTTCCCCCTTTAAATAAAACAGCTAGCTTTAGAATATTGAGCAGATTGTTTTATGTTCTCTGTTTATGGGATGTAAGTTTTGACTGCCACTGTCGTTAGCTGTGTCATGTTGGTACCAGTGAATATCTCAGCCCCTGGTAACTAGACATGCTTATAAGTGTATACTTACGCTTCCCTTTAGGGTGCATGCCAAACCTCATAAAGAAAGAAGAAGCAAACAAACAAACAAACAAATCAGAGAAGAATATAGAGAGGGATGCCACACGGCGGTGGGGGTGGTGAATAAGATCTTATGATCAAGTCTGTTTCCGCCAAGGGTTGTTTTGTCTTGTTTTTTGACATTGCCTTGCCATGTAGCTCAGGCTAGCCTTGAACCTATTGCCCATTCTTCTAATAGGGTTTCAGGTATGAGGACTATACCTGGCGGTAGCTAGGATGACTGAGATGGAAGCAACGAAAAATCGCTCACAGTTGTTCCTTCGGTGAAGGGAAACTGAATATTTTTGGGGCAGGGGTGAAGGGACTGGGCAATGCTCTGTTGCACATGCCCTTGAATAGGATCCTTGTGAGCGGACATTTTATTTCAACCTCTCTTGTTTTCAGAGAGCTGTTTCCTTGAGGGTCAGACACATTTAGGGAATCTGATCACTTTACCTAAAACAATACAGTCCAAGATTATTGTGACTAGCGTATTTCAGGTTTTTCTAAATACGTTCACTGTGTGTGCAGCTTAAACATCCACATATACATATGGATTGTTGGGTGTGTAGAGGAGTGAGTTTAAATGTAGAATTCAGCAGGTTGAGTATGAAAAGGAACACAGGTATATAATGTGGTAAGCTCTGTTCACTGGGATCTTCTTTATCACAGAGCAGCAGACTGCCTGAATCTCCACCCCAGCATACTTCCTGGCCACAGAATTATTTTTGGTTCGGTTCTTCTCCAGGACTT
The DNA here is from genome assembly GCF_021556685.1 of Rattus norvegicus. NCBI lineage: Eukaryota > Metazoa > Chordata > Mammalia > Rodentia > Muridae > Rattus > Rattus norvegicus. The sequence goes on from NC_141536.1 coordinate 40,991,656, forward strand.
AAGCCAGAAGTATTGTAGTAATGGTGGAGTAGATCTGTATTTAAACCGTTTAGCTTTCTACAGTATAAAAAGTTGATTTGAAAATAGTGTGCTATTACTAACTGTAATACAAAATCAGGTATGGTCTTAGTTTGTTCTGGTTTTGGAGACAGGCTGTCACATAGACTCGGGTGACCTGAACGAATTACATAGTGACGGCTGGCTATGAACTCCTGACTGACTGTCCTACCTTTCCCTTTGCCAAATGCTATGATTACAGCACGTAATGTACGGCCACACTGGTCTGGTTCTTTTGAGATAGGGTCTCACTATGAAAGTGCTGGCTTGCCGAAAGCCATGTAGATCAGCCTCAAGTCAGTGCTTACTTTCCGTCTCAGCCACAGCCTAGAGTTTGATCACCAGGAACCAAGGATGCGTTATGTTCTCAGGTCTCCTCAAATCTTTTACCTTGTGTTATCAGGAGGATGCTTTGCTTACTGACTTCTGAAAGCCTCCATGATTATTGTTCCTTGCTGTCATGTTCAGTGTGTGTGTGTGTGTGTGTGTTCTTTATAGTTCTTTATAAACACACACACACACACACACACACACACACACACGAGCACACGAGCACACGAGAAGGATAGGCATCTATTACGGAGCGTGATCGGTTCACATTATTCTGTTAGAGTCACGTTGTAGGAAGAACTCTTGCCATCGGTTTTCTAACCAGTCTTGTTATGCTTGGGTTACCACTTGATTGTGCCAGCCTTTGTGTCTGAGCTAAAACGTACTTCTTCATAGGCAGTTGGAATAATAGTTTGCTTTGTTACATGTTACATCCTGCCCGAACCTGGATTTGCTGATACTTCCTCATAACCTTCCGTCTCAACCACTGGGAGGAGGGGAGCCAGGAGATCAGAAGTTTAAGGCTAGCCTGTGCTACTGAAGTCTGCCTCAGAAAACTTCAAACAATAATAAACCCTAAACAAATACACAAACACAAACAAACAAATAAACAAACAACCTCATTAGTTCAAAGAACCCAGACATCCGGCCCTTGCAGTTTTAACATGAGTTTTAGCATGGGTGAGTGGAAGAGAACGTGCTCACTTCGTCCTCTTCCGTTGGGCTGTGGATTGCTGTCAGTCTCTCAATTCTGGACAATACTGGGTAGGAGTTCCTCTGAGCAAGCGCTGCCTTTTAATTTTGTAAAATCCACATACCTTCCTTTTAAAAGTCACTGCATTAATATGTGGTTGGGCACGTGGGTTGGGCCCCGGAGTTGTGCCTCTGAGGGGTGTGACAGTGTGATGTGAGTCAGTGGGAAGAGGGGGTGGCTTTCCTTGCTCAGCTGCAAACGGAGAGTGAAATGCCCGGGCTCTGTGCTACCTTTGGAACCACTTAGTTTGTCAATGGTTAGTAAGACAGGATGTTCTAACTGTAAGCTATGCCGTGGGGATCGTATTTTGTATCAGAGATGCCTTGTGTGTCTGGGCTCTTCAGTGTGGGTCATCAGACTGTGGAGCACTTCACTATCTTGCTGTAGAACTTGATCCCCAAAACTGCAAGGCTGGCGGTTGAATTCCTCTTCTCCCTAGACACGAGCTCCACTACTGAGTTCCATCCTCGGCCCTTTGCTCTTCAAGACAGGTCTTGCTATTCCCCTCAGGCTGGCCTCCTTCCTGGCCCTGGGATGACAGACATGCTCCGCCACGCCCAGCTGAGAGCACCCTTTGACCTGTGCCTTTTCTTCGCACTGATCACACGTGTGAGGGATGCTTATTCTTATTCTAGCATACCAGTCACACTTGAGAAGTTCCCGTTTTTTTCTGCAGTTCATTGCAGGTCAGAGGGATTGCTTCTTAGAGGCCAGAAAGATAGGGAAGTTTGCCTACAGTTTGAGATTTCTCTCACAGTGAGAGATGGGTATGAATGCGTGAGATCTTAAGTTACCTTTACGTCTTGATGAGTGCTGAGAGAGATTAGCTGTAGACCTGGCGTGGACAGTAAAGTACGTATGGTAGGTAGAGAATTCAGGGGCCAGGATGGAAATATTCTTTCAAGCATAAGTATACTTCTAGTTGCCCTTCTATATTTTTCTGTCTAAAAATTTCTGTTTTATTATTATTGTGTTCGTAGGCCTATACTGTGCCAGTGTGCATGTGCTCACAGACCACGGCAGAGGTGTGGAGATGAAAGGACAGTTCTCTTCATCTTGGGATCCGGGGAACTGATCTCAGGTGGTCAGGCTTGTGGGGCAAGCCTTTTCTCCACTGACCGTTCTTGTTGGCCTTTTCAGAGTTGTCAATTAGTGGTTGTTTTCTTGCTTTTAAAGATAGATGTTTGATTAAGTTATTAAAATATATGATTTAGCTGGGAGGGTAGCCTTGACTCTGAGTGGAAGGAGATAGGTAGGGAACACTCCAGGATTGTGCTTGAGAGGTATGCTGATCTGAGTTGCTGTCTGTGGTGGGAGTCCTTGAGGGACAGCCCAGGGCTCAGTTGATCCAGGGCAGTCGCTTGCAGACTTTGAGAAATGCCAGCTGTAGTTGATGTCAGTGGGCACTCAAGGAGCAGATGTGATGGTCACTTATAGGCTGATGTTCCCTTAGCCTATACCTGCAGCTGATTATTTTGATTGCCCCCCCTTTTTTTTAAAATAAGTTTTAGATGGATTAATGGCTAACTCTCTTGCTTTCTTCAAGTAAATATTGTACTAAGACTTGGAATTTTCTCAGTTCCAAACTGGTCTTCTTCTCTCCTCTGGTTTGTCTGTCTGGATCAGAACGTTGTACCAGTGGGTCCAGCTCCCAGGATCCCTCTTTTCACCATGTTTGTTCTCTGCTCACTTCTTCCTGTCATCATTTGTCAGTTCTCTTTGGTCACATTTCCCAGGGTTGCCTTAAACCGAGCTCCTTCAGCCCACACAGGGACAGCTTCGTTGTCATCTAGTTGTCCTCTTCATTCTCATATTCTCCTGCACAAAATTCTACTGTAGAAGGAGACACACATCTTGAGCAGATGTGTGTGTCAGCGAGGGCCATTTTATTTAGGCTTGGCCAGCTGAGCTAGTCTTCTTGGAAGAATTAAAATCAGGGTGTGCCAGCATGGAAGCCAGCCCTGAGTCACTGTGCATGTGATTTAATTAACAGTCCAGAAAGCATGGACATTGAGCTGTGTGATAAGCTTGTTAATTTTGTGCTTGTATCGCTTTCTTTCTCCCTTTCTTTCTCCCTTTCTTTCTCCCTTTCTTTCTTTCTTTCTTTCTTTCTTTCTTTCTTTCTTTCTTTCTTTCTTTCTTTCCTTCCTTCTTTCCTTCCTTCCTTCCTTCCTTCCTTCCTGCCTTTCTTTCTTTCTTTCTTTCTTTCTTTCTTTCTTTCTTTCTTTCTTTCTTTCTTTCTTTCTCTCTTTCTATTATTTATTAATTTTTTATTTATTTTTAACTTATTTTGATTTTTAGAGAACTTTCTTTGCTCAGGTGAAGCAGAATCCTAGAGTCTTTGAAACAGACCCCCTTGGGTGTGAAAGAACTTCATTCAGAACAATTCAGGCTGAAACACAATTACCATAGTCAAAGGGTATAATGCCAAGTTTACCGAAAGAAATTAAATTTAAAATTTGGAAAAATGTGAACCAATTTATTTACCTTTAAATTTTTTTCTTCAAAATTAAAAAGAAATTTTTTTTATTCTAAGTGTAGAGTGCTTTGCATGTATATGTGTGCAGTACACACATGTCTGATACCCAGAGAGGACAGATGAGGTCACCTGAAACTGGAGTTACAGACAACTGTGATCATCCGTGTATGTTGTACTTGCTGGGAACCCAGGACTTCTACAAGGGCCCCAAATACTCTTGACTGTTGAGGAATTTTCATTTGTAAACAAAGTGTTGAGGAGGGTTTATGAGCTGCCTGGCTTAGATTCACCATGAAAGAGTGGTGATACAGTTGATCTCAAGGCCACAAACATCCTGACCCTGCTTGGTACATGCTCATTATCAATGCCTTGAAGACAAACAGTGTCTGTGATAACTTGGATTTTAGGTGGTGCTGAAGTTTCTGACAAGGCAGATCCTGGGGTGGGAGGCTTCTTTCTCTTCCTGCCTCCCTTTCATTTTTTTCCTGATTTCCTGTTCTTCCTCATATTCTTTGCTATCTTCTTGGTTGCAGCTTTTATTACTTAAAGGCCTTACTTCACGTGTATCGACGCTCTTCCTGCTTGACTGTCTGAATACCACTTGAATCCCTGGTTCCTGAAGAGGGCATTTGGATCCCTTCTCTCAGAACAGGAGTTCAAGAAGGCTGTGAGCCACCAAGTTGGCACTGAGAATCCCTCCCGGGAAGAACAAACAGGCTCTTGATTGCCGGGCCATCTCTTCTGCCCCTTTTACTACTTTTACAATTGATGCTTGCAAACAATCTTTTCTTTGTAACCACTGTGAAACCCTTTCCTCATAACCTAATGTCATGATGTATGTTGGTGGCATAAGTTTATATTTATTGCTTTTAAGTAAATTTCTTTGAACATTAAAGCGAGGCCTTTTGGCAGATATTTTGCCAGAGGCTCTCCCTGTGTTTTTTATTGACATAGTGTGTGTGTGTGTGGGGGGGGTGTGGCTGGTGGATTAGGAGACAACTTCAGGTTTCAGCCATTGCCTTCTACTTTGAGATAGGTCCTTTTGCTTTTCTCTTGGATATACCTGGGTAGCTGACCTGTCAGTCAGCTTTTGGAAGATTCTTCTCTTCCCACTAAGCATCTCCCTGCAGGAGAGCTGGAGTTGTAGATGCACATTACCAAATGCTGCCTTTTGTGTGGGTTCAGGAGATCTGTGCTCAAGCTCTTGCTTGTTTCTGAGGCAAACTCTTTCCCCAGTGAGTCATCTTGCCAACTGAAGCCAGAAGTTTTAAGATGAAAAGAGTTAATATGTGAGAAGTAAAGCAGTCTCTCCACGAATGACTGCGGTTGTCATTGCGACTCCTTTTTAAAAATCCTTTTGGGGGCTGGGGATTTAGCTCAGTGGTAGAGCGCTTACCTAGGAAGCGCAAGGCCCTGGGTTCGGTCCCCAGCTCCGAAAAAAAGAACCAAAAAAAAAAAAAAAATCCTTTTGGGTCAGGGTCTCATTTTAGAGACCTGGCTGGCCCAGAACTACTAGTAATAGAGACAGGCTTTCCTCTGCCTCCCAGTTGCTGGGATTACAGGCATGCACCATCACAGCCAGTTCTGTTTTGGCATTCTTAGTAAAAGAGAAGCATACCAACGCTGATTTTCGGATGGAAGTCTACCTTTTAGATTTGGGGCTGCCTATGGGTGTGTTTTTACTCATAGGCGCCTAGGTGACCTTATACAAGGATTTGGTAACAGTAGAAATAATCTTTGTTTGCTTGAGACAGGGCCTCAGTAGAAACGATCTTTTAATTATCGCATGGGATTATCAAAAAGACTGCTACAGTGAAAATTATTGCTAACTCTGGTGTTGTATGCATATAGTTTTTTTTAATGTAGTAGTGTTATTAAAACTAAACTTTTGTGAATTTTAGCATAGGAAAATTAAATTGAAAGATTACAATGAGATGGGTCAGAAAGCCACACTTTTGGAAGGATCAGCCCTACACTTGTTTGGCTGAGTGGATCAACCAACACCTAACACTGAGACATTCTCTTTGACTAATGTGTACCACTCCACAGTTGTTCTTGATGATGTGTGGTTTCCTTTGTGAGGTCATGAATGATGTTATCAGCAAGATAAGTAGTGATACCACCCCAAGTCAACCATCTACCAGTCACATCCAATGGACCACCAGGCTTCTGTCTATATGGGGTAGGCATGCACCTTTTTAGGTAAATAAAACTAGGATTCTAATCTGTCTTGAGTTAATCAATATAACTATCTGACAGTAGGCTATCTCAGGCTTCCTACGAGTTCTCTTGTTGAGACAGGCATCCATATGAACAGTTCTCAGCACCTTAAGCAGTGTAAGGCTATGTGACCCATGGGTGTCTGCTTTTATGTGGTTTTGACTTTTAAAGAAGATAAGGTTAACTGAATATTGGACTTCCTTAACCAACAAACGAAGTTTGAGCCCAAGTGGATGATTATGTAGGGAAGATGCTGACGGTTCGCGGTAGGTGAAGACAGAGCTCCACATCACTGCTTGAAGCAGCCCCAGAAGTTCTCTCATTCTTCTAGGGATCACGGATTTTACTCTAAGTCTGTGGGAAATAGAGTTGGAGTTTATTAAAAACAGAAGTGCTCAAAGACAGAACACTAAGAGCAGGGGTATGCACGTCTCAACCAAGAACTAGTTTACTAAAAGACGTTCTTCATGGGTTTTTAAGCACAGGGGTGGAGGGAGGGAAGTGCAGGCAATGGATAAGAACCATCCAAGTGTGAGTATCGGATCCTTAGGGTGAGGTGCACAGTGTTTCCTGCCTATAGCCGTTTGCACCGTTTTCGTGCCTCTCAGCTTCGATCTCAAAGGGTTGCTAAGAAACCTGTTTCTCCTCCTCCTCTTTCTCCTCCTCTCTCCCACCTCTCTCTATGTCCTTCTCTCTCTCTGGTAAGCCAGATTATAGGCTGGCTCCAGAGATTACTTGGACAGGATTGGAGTTTACAGTGAAACCTAAGGGACCGTGCAAGGAAGTCAGGACACGCCCTTCTACTGTAAGTGTGTTTTGGTGAGATTTCTAGAGAATTGCAGATTTTCTGTCAGAGAAGGATGCTCTTAAGCGAGTGTTGATCAGGAATCTTGATTCTCCAGCTGCTGAAGGACTTCAGCCATTCTCAGGAGAGGGGTCCTTTCCCTTCCTCTGTCTCTTGGTCTTTCCCGTTCTAACTCAGACCTCCAATGTCAGGGTGTTTATATTAAATAGTTCCCTGGGTAAGAATGTTAGTTAAAAAAAAAAAAGCCTATGTTTGAGTTTTGGAGTTTGTGAGGGAGATCAGAAAGAAAAAAAAAATTAAGAAATGCCAGTTTCTATTCTAGTGCATAATTTATAGTATTCCAAAACGAGTTCTGTGTAGAATGTAGTTACCAACTCTACGAAATTCTTTAATTTAGGAGAGTAGAACAGATATTTTACATCCAATATAGAACCCAACATATAATTATAATTTATTTTGATTTTTTTTTGAATTCTAAGTTAAAACTACCTTTAAACTTAGCAAGCTCTTAAGTTCTGTATTAAAGACACAAGCGAGTTGTTCAGATAGGTCCGATCACTGCCTGACTATCTGTCCTGGGAAATAGAATAAGAGGTCGGGTGTGCCAGCTGCTTTTGTGAATGCAAGGAGAAAGGTTTAGGCAGGTCAAATTATTTACTCCAAAGTTAGAAAAAACAAAACAAAATAACAACAAAAGACACTCACACAGTGTTATCATTTAATGTTTAACAGAATAAAAGTAGACCAGAGGATTTTGATTCGGTTCTTATTCCTTGGTTTTTGGCTTCTAAAGAAGTCAGAAAATATTTTTAAATCCCCAAGAACAGTATTAAAAAAAAAAAAATCCAATCAATCCAGCAGGAGAAAAGAAGGGAGAAGAAAGAAAGCCCTCACACAATACAGCACTTTATTTAGCAATACCCTGTGAACACAAAGGGCTTTCTCCTTGCCTCTGCTTGCCTGTCACTGACTGGAGGAAAACCTCCCTTCTTGTCCCCCTCCTCTTCCCCTTTAAACTCCTTTAATGAAAGGAGTTACAGCAGGTTAAGTTATCATTCTGTTAGAGGACCAGGGCCTGACATCTGTTGACTTCCTATTTGTAAAGTGTCCACTGTTTTTAGTGATGGAAATCTCAGTGTCTCGGCTTTTGGCTTCTGTGAGAGTTACATCAAGGAGGGAGAACACCAGAGAGTTGTCTCAGAGTTTGAATTGAATCTGCGGCCTGAGAACCTGGAGTAGGCCTGAGGTTTACTGTCCTGTTGAATGACCCAGGACTCCCCACCAGTTTCCCTTGGAGAGAGGATTAACTGTGGAACAAGTTCGCAAGTACAGCTTGTAGTTTTGTCAGATCCACAATGACATTTCTTTTCACAGCTCTCTTGACTTTATACTGTTTAAATACCCTGAGTTGTCTCTTTCTTAATTTGCATTTCTTTCTTTAATTCTTGTCAGTTCTGAATGTAACGTTTACATAATCAATTTGCTTGTCCTGGTTTTTTGAGTTGGTGCTCTTGGATTGTGGTATACCCATTGTCCTGTCAGCAATCTTCTCATTTTTTTGTTTCCTTGTCTACTTTAAGATAGTTTCATAAGTTGTACAATGCATTATTTTATTATTATTATTATTATTATTAAAAATTGTTATGCAATGAAAATAACTTTCTTTTCTTTCTTTCTTTGTAGGCTGAGCAATGGCGTTTCAAAAGGTAGTGAAAGGGACTATTCTTATGGGTGGAGGAGCTCTGGCCACTGTTTTGGGACTCTCTCAGTTTGCTCACTACAGAAGGAAGCAAGTGAGTAGCAACTGTACACTAAAGTGTGGATGCTGTCTCTGTGTGCTCATGGCTTGTGTACGAATGGCTCTTAAAATTCCTGTTCATTTGAGAGATCCTCAGACTAATGCCTTATGATGCCCACGAGCTTTGAGTACCTTGTGGTTTCAAAATCTTCCGTTTGGCTCCTTGATTTTTAAAGACTGCCTCATTTATTCGTGCCAGGGTTTGTTCATTTAGACTTTACTTTGTCCAGTTCATTGAGATGCCTGGGTGCTTTCCTCACTCCTGCCAAACTTGTCCTGATAGAAGGCTGGCGTCTGGGAAAGAAAGTGGAAAAGCAAAGGCCCAACTCTGCTGTCTGGTTTTATATATATAATTTTTTCCCTCCCTCCCTTTTTTCCCTCCCTCCCTCCCTCATTCCCTTCCTCTCTCCCTCCCTCCCTTCCTCCCTTCTGTCTTTCTCTCTCTCCTGCCTTCCTTTCTTTCCTTCCTCCATTCTTTCTTTCCTTTTTTCCCCTCCCCCTTCTTTCTTCCGCCTCTGCCTTTAAGGTGGAGAGGAGGCATGCACCATTCTGCCTTTATATTTCTTCCAGGTTTAGTAACTTATGTAGCAAGTACATAATACCTCAGGTAAGGAGGGTGATTCAGTGAGGGGCACCACAACAGTGGGATTAATACGCTCATTCTGAAGACAGCGTTTAGTTTCCTTTTATTTTTCCCTTTGTACCACAACCGTGGGTTGAGGGCAGGAAATGAGCTCATGGTAGGATTTTGTTCTCTTTGGCCTTGAGATGCTGTTGTTAGTTTCGGTCTCCTGCTTCTTTCCTCTCAGGTTGTCTGGGCAGTTCAGTCTTGCTTCGAGAGGAGGGTGGAGGAGGTCTGGTGACAAAGCAATAGCTATTCACCATTTCTGTGGCTGCCTTTAAGCCACAGGTTTCCCTATGCTTAATCTTCCTGTGTTAGAAGGTGCTAGAATCAGGTGTATTACTTGGAAGTTTCTACCCTAAATGAGAAATTGCCTTATACTCTTAGCCCCCCACCCCTCCCCTCTCTGTGTTTCAGACGGACTGAGTTTTTACTCTGTAAGCCTGATTGTCTTGGAACTCAGCTCATTCTTGGCTTGATTTCTTTTTTTCCCTGTGTACAGAAATCTCAATACAGGAGGCAGGCAAGTGGATCTCTTGGGTTCAAGGCCAGTCTGATCTATAATAGTGACTTTCAGGACAGCCAGGCCTACAAAGTGAGTGAGTGAGTGAGTGAGTGAGTGAGTGAGTGAGTGGCAAGGAGGAAGGAAGGAAGGAAGAAAGAAGAAAAAGAAAGAAAATATAATCAGGTAGGGATTATAGGCTTGGCCGCCATACCTGGCCTAGGCTCAGAAGCTCGTTTTTTTACGGTTTTTTCCTAAAGAAAGGTATTGAGTGTCACCTTTTCTTTTTATCTGAACCATGGGCACTGAACCCCAGGCTTCCAGGGTGTGCGTGTGTTGCTCTCATTAACTGTCTAGCTCTTGAGTCCTCTTTCACCCGTTCATTGGGTTAGATGCACTTTCTTTTAAAAAGCTGCCCTGGTTTCTTGAGAGTACATGTGAAAGACGCTGCTTCCGCCGAGGCTGTTTCAGATGTTTGGGACACGAACCTTAGGGATTAGATTACTTTGCTCATCTTTTCCCTACCTCCATGTTATCTGAACTGAAGCTGGGAAATGCCAGGGCCAAAGGTCATAATATCTGATAGGTGTTGCTAAATTCGTATGCGCCTTCTGTCTTTTAACCATAGTAAGCATGTTTTACTGTGATGTTTACTGGGGTTTCACATGTTTATGGCTTAATTTTTATACTTAAGTATTAACTGTTTTATCTTCTGAAAATCTGATTTCTTTCTTTTTCTAAACAACTGATCTTACGGAATAAACTTGTGACAGTGCTGACAATCATAGTCAGAGCACCCGACTACCCTAACAGCGCAGTGACATGGATGCCAGCAGCTTGAAGTCATTTATAAAAAGAAGCTGACAGGTTCTCCGGGTGGGGCTGGGGCTGGGGCTGGGGACCACCCTGGGCATATTCTATCAGTGAGTAGGTAGATAGGAAATCCAACTGCGTTTTTTAGTGATTCCTGTCCCTTTAAGAGGTTACCTTACACTTGTATTTGGGAGGGTAACCAAGTGTGCTGTAGCCAGAGGTGTCGAGAAAAAAATTAGATAAACTCCCACAGAGATAAGGAACAGTTTATTTTAACTGTTGACATAAAGTGACCGCAGGCCACCTGTAATACAGTTCTCTTCTCCCATAAAGTCTGTATCAGTCAAAGCCATTGGATGTGTGGGCATGGTGGCGACTGAATTCAAGTTTTTTTTTTTTTTTTTTTTTTTTAAATGATCTGCTCCTTGGCTTGTGAATTGGCTGCACTTTTGAAAGGATCTTGGATATGGTCCGTTTTTCTGCTGACTGTGGGGGGAAGTTTTGCCTTGTTGTACAGGTGTAGCCATCTGCTCTTTCTCCTGCTCAGACCTGTTTTTTTTTTTTTTTTTTAAAAGATGGTTCATACTGGAAGTTTGCTGCCTTTTAGGTATAAATCAGAAGGGTGGGTGATGGGGCACACCTTTAATCCCAGCACTTGTGAGGCTGAGGCAGGTGGATCTCTGTGAGTTTGAGACCATCTTGGTCTACATAACCACTTCCAGGGCAGTCAGAGGTAGCTACATAGTGAGAGCCTGTCTCAGAAAAGAAAAAAAGAGAGAGAGAGAGAGAGAGAGAGAGAGAAAGAAAGGAAGGAAGAAAGGAAGGAAGAAAGAGAGAAAAAGAGAGAGAAAAAGAGAGGAAGGAAAGGAGAGAGGGAGGGAGGGAGGAAGGAAGGAAGAAAAAAAGGTAGAGAGAGAAAGAAGTGTAATGTAACTTTTATTCACCCAATAGAATTGTCATCCAGAGGCCTACTGCTTATCTAGGCCTAGAATGTTTTTAGCCTTGGAGACGTAGTGTTCAATAACTTCCCCTTTTTCTAGTTCTTTCTGAGCTCTGGCTGGCTGGTTCAACTCAGCTGTTGTGGCTCAAACTCCTCTCCAAGCTGACTGATGGAATCTAGCTTCTCTCAGTTTCTTAGCGAATTGCTCTGCTTGGCTTCGTACTAACTTTTGCCATCTCTTCTTCTGTTCTTCTGACTCCTTATTATCTGACTTGTTTTGTTCTCACCTGTGCCTCTTGGACCTGCCTCTGTGAAACAATCCCGGTAAAACCTCCTTTTTTGTTCCCTCCCTCTGCTTTTGCTCTCGTGTAAGTAGCCTCTCTTTCTTCTCTCTTCTTGCAAGAGTTGGGTGGATCCTATTGTGTCGAATCTTCTTCTGATTCATCACTTTGTCTTTGACACTCATCTAGACATCACTCTCAAACATGGTGCTGCTACGAAAACTTCACTTCTACAAACTAACTTTATCTACATTGTTTGGGATTAAGGGTATGTACTAGGAGCTGTGCCACATCACAACTAGAAACACTTTTTCAGTAAATAACACAGTCTCCGGGTTCACGTTTTTGTGATCAAATCTCCTGCAGCAAAGCAGAATAAGTTGGTGTTGAAGACGCGTGGCGGTACCCCAACCTCCGCATAGTGGTACCCTAGGGTGCTGTCCGTATATTGTATCCTCTGCTGCAGCTGGTAGTTCCCACTTGGCTGAGCTCTCCTTAGAATTTACCCCTCTCCCTTCTTTTTTTAAAATTTAATCTTCGTTGTTGTTCTACTTGGGGTTAATCCGAGAGCCTCCAACATTGCGGGCAAGCATTCTACCACTATATTCCATTAGTATGTAAGTTTTTCAGGAACAAGTTGATATTTTATTTAGTACACGTGGGCTTAATGGTAAGCTTTTTAGTTGAAAAGGCGTTAGATGACATCTAACCCAGTAACAGCGGAGTGAAAGAAGGGCCTTCTTTTGGGAGGCTCTCCTGTATTTAACTCTAAGTTGCTCACAAGTGGAGTGGGAGAAAGGGGTTTCTCCATCTAGGAGAGGGAGCCATGGAGCACTTCAGTGTAAGGTATGAAAAAGGGAAGCGCGGAGAAACCCTGGGTAGTTGGGAAGAATGGAGGTGGATGGAGAGCCGTAGGCTGAGATGTGAGGAGTTGGTCCAGGACTACTCTAGTCTCTTCTCATGTTAGGACAAAGGCATTTTCTTTTTTTAAAGAAAAATAATTAACTTATTATTCACACCATTAAGATACGAACTGGAAAAACTGATGTGACGATGAGGTCTTCTCTCTAACCGACCTGTGGTTGATTTAACGGATCTGGTTAGCTGTGAGGGGCCCCTCTGGGTGACATGCTATGTTTACTCTTTCCATTACCCACTCTGGAGTTGCAGTGGGCTTTGTGAGCTCAGCCAGAGGTGAAAGAGATTTTTCTTTTTCTCCTTTCCTTCCTTTCTTCTGTCCTTTCCTCTTTTTCTTCCTTCCTTCCTTCTTTCCTTCCTTCCTTCTCTTTCTCTTTCTCTCCCTCTGCCCCTTTCCTTCCCCTTCCCCTCCCCTCCTCCCTTCCCAACCTTCTTTGCATCAAACAGAAATCAGGGAGTGGGCTTTGGGAACAGGAATCTGTTTAGTGCGAGGAGGAGCGGTCTTACCAGGCGATCGGGGAGCATGGAGATTGTGCTGATGAGTCAGTCTTCCCCTGAAGAGCATATATGGAGTATCTTTGCAGCCTCATTCAGCATGCCCGCCTCCAGTACTCCAGTTTTCCTGAGTCTTGACCTCGTTTTTCTTCCTGTAACAATGAATGTAGCAGTGATATATTTCTTACATGACTAAAAAGCAAAGGCTTGCATGGGTAATTAGAGACCACAAGGATGTTGCGAGCACCGTTTTAACTTATATTTCAGACTTTCCCTTCCAGTGAGCTATTTGTAAAGTTGTAAAATAGCAGTGCTTTCCTATTGGTAGAATGGTCACAAAGGGTTTTTTTTTTCCCCCTTTCTTTCTTTTTTTTTCTTTTGTCAGTAGCAAAAGACAAAATTGGAGAAGCACAAAAATTAGAATGACCAACTCTACTCAAAATAAGTCTTATTTTGTTCTTTTCCTTTCGAAACTGGGTCTCATTCTGTAGCCCAGTCTGGTCTGGAATATGGAATTCTTGTGCCTTGCTTGCTCCCTCTGTTTACAGGCCAGAGCAACACAAACACTGTTAGCTGTTTATCTTTCAAGTGCAACTGGGGGGGGGGGAAACATGTTGGTGTGTACAAGTATGAACATTTGAAGACTTTGATTTTCCAATAAAAGAAGGGTAAGGACTCTTTTTCTCCCATACTTTCCCCTTCTAAGCTCTCGGTCTGGCTGAATAGACCAGCAATTTGGCACACAGTAGGTCCTTAGATTCACATGAACCTCTTTTCTTCTTCATTTGTAGTCTTTGGAACACACCTGGATTTTTTATTTTATTTTATTTATTTTTTTTTTTGTTTTTTTGTTTTTTTTGGCATAAGAAGATAGAATCCAAACTTCTTAAAAATAATCGTATTTTTGCCTCTGTTAATAGAGAAGTGAGTGAAGACACACATTAGATGGGTTTCTGGCAACATTAAAGTTAAAAAGTTGTACCTACTTGCTTTGCCGTTTCTACGGCGAGCATCTTTGAATATCACTCTGCCTCTTAAGCACTCTCAACATCAATTCAACTTCAGTGGGAGAAGCTTCCTAATCTGAGGGCGTTTGGGTTCTGGAGTCAACCAGAATGTTCACAAATGGCCCTGAACTTGTGACCACACCTGTCCCCTAACGTGAATAGCCTTCCACTTACAGAGGCATTTGTCATAGTTCGCAAGCAGCCTTTCTCTTTAAAAGTCTGGGTCAAATGAAGTTTCCAAGGTGGGGAAATAGGTAGAGACACAAAGATCAGAAGTTCAAGCTCAGCCTTGCCTACACCATAGGATTTGTAGCCTGGGCAGCATGAGATCCCACCTACAAACAACAACAAGACCCAAAACACCAGCACAGCAGCAGCCCCAGCAGCAGCAAAACTTAGCGAGCTTACCAAATAACAACCCACATCTTCCTAGTCAATTTCATTTTGTTTCTTCCTTCGAGCTTAACTGAAGTGTCAAATCGGAGCAATTCCTCCCTGTGTTACAGTTCAGAGTCCCCTTGGCTCTAGTAGAGAGTAGAGAGTCCACTATCGTTTCACTCTTTTAGATTCCACATATGAGATCATGTATGTAGGCTTATGTTCTCTAGATCTGGCTTATCGCCTTATCACAAACGGGTGAATTATGGTGGTCCAATACAGTGCTTCCCTTAATTTTTAAGCAGAATATTCCATACTGCGTGTATCTTGTATTTTTCTGCAATGGATGAGGCGCCACCTGCTAGGGGAAGTTGCAGAATGACGGACTGTATACAGACTTGGTTAAGTTGAATCTTAGGTTTCCAAACGGAGTTTGCAGTTGTATTTTAAAGATATTTTATGAGTATGAGTGTTTCCCTTGCGCCACATACACATGCCTGGTGCCCACAGATCCTAAAAGAGGGAGCTGGGTTTTCCAGAACTGGAGTTACAGATGGTTTTAAATATACACATGTGCTGGGAACCGAATCCAGATCCTTTGTAGGAGCAACAAGTGTTCTCAGCTGCTGAATCATTTCCCCAGCCCCCCCGCCCTTAACAGTTGTATGTCAATCCCATAAGTGAATTGCTAAAATATGGAAGCCAGTCACTCCAACAAGCAAACTCCAAACTCAGTGCTCCCAGCACAGGCTTCTTACTGCCCTTACTGATCAGTACGGGGACGTGTTTCTTCTCTGGTTCAGGGACTTGTAACCTGTAAGGCTTTGCTGCCTACATTTCTGTGGAAGAAGAGAATCATGTTGTTAAGCATCCAGCCATTACCTGTGTCCTGAATGTCGTTTTTTAATCTGGCTGACTAATGAGCTGTTTTTTTATAATGTGAGTTTTATTGTTAGGGCTCATACCACAGACATTCATCATTCACTCGCTTCTCCTATTTAGAACCCTTTGCATAGATTCCTGGAAAGACTTTTTTTTCCCCCTCCTAGAAATACAACTGTGTCGGGAATGTGCCTGGTATCAAAGCTTGATGAGGCTTCGGAATACTTTGTATTTTAGATAAGGCCAGTTGAAACTATTCTTAACCACTCTATATGGTTTAGACTGTTTCTTATGAGACATGCCTCATCAAAGCACTGAAATTATGCAGCAGACAGAGCTGGGAATGTTCTCTGAAGAGCATCCTATCAAGCTACTGTCTAATTTTGGTTTTTACTTAACACTTAGCCCTCGAAAGTGGGGCCTCGGCGGCAACTTGAAGTTATAGCTCACACTGGGCCTTCGAGGAGTTTGGGATGCTATTTTGTGGCTGGCACACAGAATCAGCGAGGTTAACTGTACTTCTATAGGTCACCCCGTGAGTCAACGGCTGAGCTAGGATTAGCGCTGACAGCTGGTGAGCTGCTAGGCTGTTGCTAACTGAGCAGCATTGACATTCACTTTGATTTGACTTTGCATTTCATTTCAACTATTTATTCATTTTAAGGCCTTTTAAAAAAACTTTTTAGGGATATTGTGGGACAGAGGGAACTTTCTATAAATGCCCTGGGAGAGCCCTCTTACTTCTGTTTCTTTTCCATCCACCCGGCATTATAGTTATGTATTTTGTGTTTGGAAAGCTTTCTCTAGGTATCTCCCACCTCCCAGTTTAGAATAAAAGATACTTTAAAGTGAGGTAGACCCGATTTTTACCTTATTCTTGGAATCTGAGACTTTTCAGCAAAAGCTTTCCTACCTTTAATTGTACAATAGCATGGACAGAAAAGAGACTTCTAAGTCTCTTGTATTTCATGACGTCTCCACAGAGAGGGAGAGTGTGCACTTCATTTTGAACTTGAATTATTTTCAGCAGAAGGTTCAAGTATAGTAGGCTGGTCACTTGACTCAGTGCGTCAGTATGGGACTCATCTGAGAGGGACAGGGGGCCAGTGAGCCCTGTTTCAGTTCCAGGTCAGTGGCTTAAGGAGAGCTAGAGGGCCGGGTGCTGCTTCATCTGGGTCCTCTCTGTGGCTGCCCAGCATGACTGGCTGTGGGCTAAGAGGATGTGGTAGGATTTCTAGACTTCACTAATTGCACCGGAAGTTCTGCCTCGTAGAAGGCCTGTGGTGGTGCACGTCTTTAATCCCAGTGCTTGGGAGACATAGGCAAGCAGATCTCTGGGAGTTTGAGTCCGGGCTGGTTTAACATAGTGAGTTTCACGACAGCCAGAGCTGTGCAATAGAGAGACCCCGTCTCAAAAATCTAAACAAAGTGGTCGGTTGATCTAGGGATAATGAATGTATTTGGAATCAAAATGAATCAGGTTCTAAGTTTCAATTATGTGCTCAAGTAATAAATTTAGTTTCTTTTCAGGTCAAAGAATACCTCCTGGGACCTGGGGTGTAGATCTGTGGTTAGAGAGCTTTTTTATTCATTAATTTATTATTATTATTATTATTATTATTATTATTATTTTGTTACTACTACTATTAATTTATTTATTTACTTATTCACTTTACATACTGTTCACTGCCTCCCTCCTGGTCATCTGCTCCCACAATTCTTCCTGTCCTCCCTTCCCTTCTCCTCTGAGTGCTGGGAGCTCTCCTGGGTAATCCCTCACCCTGGCCCATCAAGTCTCTGAGGCTAGGCACATCCTTCAAGGCCTTTTCTTACAGGGTTAAAAGCCCTTAGTTCAATTTCCTAGACCACTTGTTTTTTTGTTTTTTGTTTTTGGTTTTTGGTTTTGTTGTTGTTGTTTGTTAGTTTGTCTTTTGTTTTGTTTTTTTTTGTTTTGAGCTGGGCTTCTCCGCTAGACAGCCTTGGCTGTCCTGGGATTCACTTTGTAGACCAAGTTGATCTCAGAACTCACGGGGATCTGCCTGCCTCAGCCTCCCTAATGCTGGGATTAAAGGCCTGTGCCACTACTACTTATTTAAGAAAAGAAAAAGAAAAAAAGAAAGGAAAAGAATTACATAAAAGGATACCGCCTTTCCTGCTCTTCTCTGATGGGAGTCGGAAGGGCTTGTGGATCTGGAGGAGAGGGCTGGTGGGAGGGAGAGACTGGGCAGGAAGGAGGGGAAACTGTAGTCCGGATGCAATATATGGGAGAATTAAAAAGGAACAGTAGGAAGGTAAATGATCTTGCCATGAATTTTGACGACCTTAGTTCAATTTCGGGAACCCATAGAAGAGGGAGAGAATGGACTCTCAGAGTTGTCCTTCAGCCCCCACTTGCATGCTCTGGCCCGTGCACATACATACTAATGATAATAATACATTCAATTATAAAGAGGAAAATAGATTATTTATTGGAAACCCATAGGCGACATCCTCAAAGCCTCTGTTTAGTCCTGCAAGTTAATGGTGTTAATTTAGTTGAATAGTCCAGACAGAGTCGACACTTTTTCATTTTCTGGCAGTTCCCCTTCCTTGACTCTAACAATCCATAGTTTACATTGCGTACTATCGGGGAAGTGACAGTTTCATGGAGACTGGACTTGCATGACCCTCTGCTGTACCACCCCAAGGTTTGGTAATTGATTGCATGAGTATCTTCTGGTTGCAGAGGGCTCCGTGCACATCTGAAAGGAATCACAACCACAGATAGACTCTACAGCGTGAGAGGTTCGTTCTCAGTGCCTAGGAAGAGGACATTGCCTGTCACTTCTCATGCTGCACGCAACTTCAGGGAGGAAGAATTCACTTTGGCTTACAGTCGACTACGACACATTTAATACATAGCCACAAACTTGTCTGGTTTTCTGTGGAAATGAGAGTTACCCTGTATTAACTGGCTAGAGAGGGAAACATGAAGTCCTCATGGATCTGCTTACACTGAAACAAGTTGCTTACTGTCATGTAAATCCAAGAAAGGTCATCGATTTAGTTACAAGAGGACCCCGGAAGTCAAGAGCTTTCCAACTTCTGAAGAGGAACCGTATGAAGATGCTTGTCACTTTCACCTCCAGGCGCACACTGATAGGGGCTTAGTCTTTTTCGGTGACGGCAAAACAAACAGGAAGCAATTTCTCTCCAGTCTAACCAATTCCATTGATTGAATGGCATAATATGGACGAGCGAGCGAGAGTGATTGTCGCAGTCTGAAGTGATTTGCATGAAACCTACTTTATACTCCAATTATTATTGTACATGATTACAGGACAGCCTGGCTGTTAATTGCCTGTGGTCTTTAAATATGCACTTCTTTCAGAAATAGACACTAATTATTAGATCTTGTTTTCGGTCTCACCCGAAGTTACAAATGTCTAGGAATTTTTTTTTCTTTTTTAATTTGCAAGTCTAATACTGCTCAGACATAGTAACACTGATCTCATTCGGAATCCTGGTTAGGGGAAACACTTTCTTGGTCTCTATGGGTCATGAACTTGGCTTCCAACTCTACGTAAATGCAAGTCTCTATCTTTTTAAAAGGAGGATACTTTATTTTTAATTCTGTGCCTGCATCTGTCTATCTGCACATAAAGGCAGGTGCCCTCCTAAACCAGAGTCTGACAGATCCACCTCCAGCTGGAAGGAAATACCTGGAGATTTGAGCCACCTAATGTTTCTGCTGGGAACTAAAATGGGTCCTCTGCTTATCAGTATGTGTGCTTATCTGCTGAGATCTCGCCAAACACCATGCATGTCTCTGTCATAATGCTGAAGGAATTTTTAATTTTTCTTGTGGTACTGGGTATTGGATGTAGGGTGTTCACATGTCTGTCAAGACCATAACCACCGAGTCACAGTCCAGAGCTCACTTTTGAAGACAAGTTACCCATGGTGGCCTTCTATCCTTCTGCCTCCGCAGTAGGTAGAGAGACCTTTGGTTTCAGTGGTCAGGTTAAGTAGCTAATCCTTCATTTGGAAGTTCTCACTTTGTTCTGGGTTTAGGCTTGGGACAGCAAAGTCACATGACTCCATTCGACAGACTGGTGGGATGGGTAACTCAGGTGAGTGCCCTGAAGCTTACAGGTCCTGCCTTACCTACAGGCCACAGCTGTTAGCACTCAGTTTTCTTAGGTTAATCTCAGTTTGGAACTTTGTGAAACTGTGCAGTTTTTAAAGTTGGACATGTAAGCCAGATTTCAAGAGTAGTGTGATGACAGGAAAGAGCAGACTTGTGTGTATTCTAGACTTAGCACATGCTATTCCTGCTTCCTTTTCTAGTGTCTTCCAGCTGATGTCCACTACTCTTGATTTAGCTGGCCTTCATAGGAAAGCTTGGCCAGGATTTATGAGACGCCTTCTGTGACTGTGCCTGCCTGCCTGCCTGCCTGCCTGCCTGCCTGCCTTCCTTCCTTCCTTCCTTCCTTCCTTCCTTCCTTCCTTCCTTCCTGCCTTCCTGCCTTCCTGCCTTCCTGCCTTCCTGCCTTCCTGCCTTCCTGCCTTCCTGCCTTCCTGCCTTCCTGCCTTCCTGCCTTCCTGCCTTCCTGCCTTCCTGCCTTCCTGCCTTCCTGCCTTCCTGCCTTCCTGCCTTCTTCCCTCCCTCCCTCCCTCCCTTCCTTCCTTCATTCCTTTCTCCTCTGCCCTCCTCTCTTCCTTTTTTCCTTCCTTGCTGTATAACTACTGTGGCCCTGAACTCTCTATAGCTGACTATGGCCTTGAACTACTGATTGATTCTCTTGCCTCTAGCAAATGAGTGTAAGGATTACAGGCATGTGCTACTGGGTGAGCACTGTTCTAATTTAACACTACACACACAGAGACGCACAGATGCACAGATGCACAGACAGACAGACAGACAGACAGACAGACAGACAGACACACACACACACACACACACACACACACACACACACACACACACACAGAGTCCCCTGTGCCTTTTAGCCTTTTCTCTGTCTTTAACACCCTGCAAGTACTATTACAATTGCCACCGTATCCTTTTGTCTCCTGTAGAAGAAGGCTTGAGGGACTTCTCTGGTGATTTGTTGAGCGAGTGCTGCTGAGTCCAGCATCTGCAGATCTCATGAGCATTTTGGTCTCTCGGGTGAGTTCGGACATTCTGGGTGCATCCGCCAGGAGAGCTCACCTCCCAGATTCCTGTCAGATTCCTGTCTAATCAAACTGTCAGGCTTGGAGAGGGAGACCAAGGAAAGGACAGATCTGTGAGGAGTGGAACACAAAAGACCCCTTTTTAAAAGTGTCTTTACTTACCAATACTGCTTTTATTATCTCTTATTCCTCCCCTTTATTTCCCTGAAATCAACATATTCTAGAGAAGGTACAGTGCAGATGTATTTTTGTTACTCAAAAGCCGCATGGAGCCAAAATGAGTCTTTCTCCTGTCATAATTCTAAGTAGGGCCTTAGGCTGTGTTTACTGCCTCTAAAATAAGCATGGTGCTTAGCTTCTCAGTTGCAACACTTTCCAGCTTTTTGGAAAGAAATAAACAAAAATAAAACACTATTTTAAAGTAGCGTCAGAAATTAAATAAGTCACCCTCAATAGCACCGTGTGTGTGTATAGAAGTATATATTTTTAAATCGGAGGAACTCCTCAGTACAACTTCTGCCACAATTGGGATACCTTCCCCCTACACCCACAATATTAAAAGTTTTCTGCATCTCGCCAGTGGTATTATTTCACTCTGTTGTAGCTAGTTAGCTTGCTTTTGTATTTATTTCCTTAAGATTCTCTGTACAGTCAGCGCAGTAGAGCAGTGTAGGACTTGGTGTCTGTTGCCAAGCTGTGACGCTTCAATTCCAATTCTGCTGTGAGCTGGTCACACCGTTTTGGGATAACTTCTGTATCTCAGCACCAGCTTCCTAAGTGGAGAGCATAACACAACCTCACTCAGGTTTGCTATGAAGATTCAGTGAGCAGGAAAAAGAAAAAAGCAAACACCTTATAAACCCACCTAGAACATACGTGCTCAGTCCACAGCTGGTCATTATTTTTAAGTCACTTTTATTAATGTACAATTTGGGCAACAGCTTAAATGTAGCAAAACTAACTCTTCATAACACCCTCAGTTATGTAATTATAACCACAGTTAAATGACAGAACCTTTCTGTCATCTCCAAGGTGTTTCTTGTGCCCTTTGTAGACAGGGTTTCCCCAAGGCCTGCGATCGCTGATCTGATTTTTGATCCCATGCCTTTTTAGTTAACATTATATAGAATGATCACAGTCATGGAGTACAGAGATGCCTGAGTCTGGCCGCTTTTGCTTAGCACGGAGATTGGTTGGTTTTTCTGTGCGGGGCAAGTCATTGTTTTCAGTGACCACTCTGTATTGCATCAAGGGCACTCGTGCATGTATTGCCTAGGTGCTTGTGCTCTGGTAGAATGTGAACTCAGCCTTTAGTTTGAATTCGAGGCTCATGGAGTCTCTTTATCACCAGTTCTTTGTAAAATCACTCACCGTTCATTATTCCACTGCAGAGGTACACCACAGTTTAGACACTCACCAGGTATGATGCTAGTTAATCTCAGTTTTCAGGTAGATGAGAATTGGAATCCCTCAGAGATGGGGGATTATCTTGATTAGGTAATAGAGGACAGGCTCCTAAGAGGCATGCCAGTCACTCATAGCAGTTGAGTGCTATCCAAAGGAAACAAAGAAAGGCACACAAAGCAGGAGAAACGTTTCTTGGATACTGAGCTGAGCGGACAGTCAGTTGTATGTGATCAGGTGTGGTAGTGTTGCGGGAGGGGCATGCCTTGTGATGAAGTAGGTGATGGTGGCTATGTAAAAATCTAGATACCAGTGAGCTTAGTGGGTAAATACTACGGCTGAGTAGTTTAGGGGCTTAAAGAATCTTTAAAGAATTGTTAGGATGCATGTTGGAAACATGAGCTATTGGAAACCTATGGAAACATCGTTGTTATTTTTGACAAGATCTTGCCCTGTAGTCCGCTGGCCTTGCTCTTAATCCTCCTCCTTCCCCGACTCTTGGGGCTGAAATCAAAGGCTGGTATCTACCACACTAAAATGAAAGAGGTGTCTTTAATATTGAGATTAAGACGACTGAGACTACTGTTCCCACAAAAGGTCAGGAACCGTGTAGGCAATGGGAATGACCGCCCCTCCCCCAATCTCACTCATCCACTAAAGGGGAGCTAGTTCAAGCTTTACTAAAGTTAGACCAGAGGAGGGAGTTTTCAGAAATTAACAAGTTCTAATGAACTATACCATAATATGGTCTTTAAACTTATTCCTCAACTATTTCTAGAAAACTTACAAGGCAGAAAATGTCAGCAATTCTGTTGATGTGTGAAAACTCTCTGGCGGTTTAGTCACTTGTCAGTCCCATGTCCAAATCCTTCCCATCTGTCATGGTGCAGCTCCCCCTCCCTACCCCAGTGGTCATAGTGTGCCCCACCCCCCTTGTTGGCATTTGCCCTTTCTGTCTGTCTGTCTGTCTGTGTATATACCATTTCTCCATGTGCTCTATTTTCTTTTCATTAGCTGGGGAAGACTAAGACCAAAGCTAGAAGAACCTAGCAGTTTTGTTTTTTTTTTTAATTTGTCATGTTACATGAGGAAACAGTTATTAATACGCAAATAGGAGTCATATGCAGAATGGGATTTAAAAGTTTTAGCCCTTGAATTAATAATTTAAAAATTAATTCACTATGTTGTGAGTATGAAGGCCAAAGGACCGTTTGTTGGAGTCTGTTCTCCCCTCTGACATGGGTCCTGGGGATTGAACTCAGCTTGTCAGACTTCTAAGACAGGGGTGTGGAGACTCAAGCTGAGTCCCTGTGGCTGGAGACAAGGCTTTCCTAACTTTCTCTAGACTTTTGGCTTTATTTTCATAGAAATACAACTGACTTGATGATAATTAATCCAATTACAGGGAATAGTTCATTTTCTCTGAATTGAAAAAAAAATTCCTTATCTTGAATGAATGGAATAATCCTCATGTAAGAGAGCAGTGACCATTGCTAGATCAACACTTGTAAGCCTAAGGTCAGTTTGGGGCCAGTTTGGGGCTGCATAAACTATTCCAAGCCATCTTTTAGAAACAAGGAAAGATCCATTTTTCAGAAGACCTGAGAGCTCCTCTTCTTGAGCAAACTTGCCCCTGCTCATTCAGAGATGCCTAGGTGACTTATGTCAGAGTGGGAGAAGAGTCTTCATTGCGCCGATCTTGTGATGCTATAGAGAGAAACAGAATTTGTGGTCTTTGAGATCTAATGGAGACATATGGGTCAATCCTCTTCACTGTGTGTGTTAAATGAATCTACAGTATAGTAAGAAAAAAGAAACCCAACTACCTATCTTTCTGTATGTTTAACCTTGACTTCTGATTGTGACGACATATACATACACACATACACACATACACATATAATAATGTGTATGTATAATACATATACTTTTTTTTTTTAAATAAGTTATCTCTCGTGTAATGCAGTCTGGATCCAGGATTCACTATTAACCTAGAATGCCTTTCTGCCTTAGTTTCCTTGGTGTTGGAATTCTAGATGTTGGTCAGCATAGTGGCCCAATCCTGCTAGTGGTTGTCCTGGGTGTAGATCGAGGGAAGAGTCTTACAAATACTTGTATTGGGATGATCTGATGCATTCTAACACAAATACTAGGGCAAGCATTTGGGGAAAAAAAGCATACATTTTTGATTTGGGTTGTTGATGAGTCATATTGATAAACAACCAAGGAATTTAACGGCATTATGCCTAGCTTTATTATTACTATTAAGTGGCAGAAATAATTAAACTTTGCTATATATAAAAGTCTAACAGCTGAGACACTGAATTTGCAACCAGTCATTTGTTCTGTGGGTAAAAAAAAAACCCTGAGACCCACAGGAAGAAATCTCGAGACTGCATGTGGACTGTCAGCTAGCCTTGGTGACCCTCATCTCCACTAGGAACTTCTTTTTTTTTTTTTTTTTGTTCTTTTTTTCGGAGCTGGGGACCGAACCCAGGGCCTTGCGCTTCCTAGGCAAGCGCTCTACCACTGAGCTAAATCCCCAACTCCCACTAGGAACTTCTTTACAGTATCCAGCATGCTTTGCTCATTGACATTCCTGGTGTCTGCTTCCCCTCAGGTAAGCCTGGCGTATGTGGAAGCAGCAACATGCTTCTCAGAGCCCGTGAACAGGGAGCCTCCTTCCAGAGAAGCTCAGCTCATGACTCTGCAGAACACATCGGAATTTGACATCCTCGTCATTGGAGGAGGAGCCACAGGATGTGGCTGTGCGCTAGACGCCGTCACCAGAGGTGAGTCCTGAAGAACAAGTCCTCTTCCCTCCTTTCGAATGCCTCGTATCTTTTGCCTCATGAGCTCACATTCATTTGGTGTTCTCTAAGTTATGATCCTCCTTGAAACGTTCTTGCAAATTTTCAAAATCTAGGCGCTCAAAACAGTTTTAAAACTTAAATATAACTATAAATAGACGTTTATCTTTCACAGATTTATTTGAAAATCAAATTCTACATTCCTGAAAATTTTCGTGTATACCTTATAGCCTAAGTATTTTTCTGTTTACCCTGAATCGTGATAAATTTAACATGTAGGCACACTGGAGTCTACTCTTGTTACCACATTGACTCCTGTTTTCATAGACTGTCATGCCTCCACATGGTGTATAATTGGGGGGGGGGACTTATAGTCAAACACGCTAAAACAGGTTTGAAGAGCAGTTTACAGTTATCACAAGGCAACTTGAGCTTAGCTTTCTGATCAACCTGGGCAGGAGAGTGGACAGTTACCTTTATGAGAGGCTATACTTGAGACTGCTCTACTTGAAGGAATTAATATAGGTGACAATCTTCTGTGCCAAAGAGAGTCCTTTGTCTAGCAGGAGTCAGTTAGGAAACTTTTTTTTTTTTATCCTCGGTTATTTTCTTGATTTATATAACATATAATCTTTCTTTTAATCTCAGTTTTGCAAATATTTGGAGTACTTACTGCATGCGTAGTTTGTGTGGAAGAGAACACACAGATGATCTATAGTCAGAGCCCTTGGGGAGCTTTTGTGCACGGATCACATGGCAGAGAGTACGCACCTTTCATTCAGAGGCATTATAAACATATAAGTAGGCATTTTTCTTTTTCCTTTGTGGCCTTTTGAGACAGGGTTTCTCTGTGTAACAGCTTTGGCAGCAGTCCTGGAATTCAATTTGTAGACTAGTCTGGCCCCGAACTCACAGAGATCATCTGTCTCTGCCTCCTGAGTGCTGAGATTAAAGGCGTGTGCCACCACCGTTGGGCTAGGTATGCATATTCTTATTGACAGAGTGGTCAGGAGCAGAAAAACTACTGGCACATGTAGTAGCTTCCCAGGCAAAGAATGCTTTTGGACAGGGGCCTGGCTGCAAGACAGATGCTGGGGGGCTGCACGGAATATGCTGGAGGAAGTGTATGTGGGGAGGCGGCAGCAGGATCTGTAGCTTGGGCCACCAAGGCCAGAAGAAAGATTGACGGAAGAGTTGAGAGGCAGGAGGTGTGCCACCTGATGGCCTTGATTTTCCTGAGTTAGGCCTCTAGAGATGAAAGGGGAGCTGGTAATTTGGAAGCAACAGAGATAGGCACAGACTCTCCGGAGACAAATGCCATGGTAAAGTAGCATCCAGAAGGCCATCAGTGCATGGTGGAAGTTTAATATGCATGGAAGAAGAGAGGATCCATCTGCCCTGGGAAGATGCGGAAAGGGCTCTCACGGGTGTGCCCTAGTTAGCACAGGAAGATGAAATTTGTTTCCCAGAGCCAGAAACAGGGGCAAAGGTTGTGGAGCAGAAGAAAGGGACCCTGCACTTAGAACTGATCTAGACAGACACCCGGTATTGTTAAGAAGCAGAGAAGTTGGTAGACTGTAATCCCGAACTGTAAACTGACCAGTTATCCATACTAAACAGAAAAAATGAGAGTGCTACAGAAGCTGAGACGGGTCTGGAGGCTGAGAGAGGGCAGGGTAGCAGATGGAGACGCAGGAAAGCCATGGTGGTTAGACGATCATGGTGGGTTGGAATGAAACAGTCACCCACCGCAGCCTCCTCATTTCTCTTCTCCTTTGGAAAAGTGTCACCTGTCGTGTACTTTCTCTCTATTTAAAAAGACAGACAAGAATGACCACGCCTACTCTTCTGTAGTGTTCTTTTTTCCAAAAAGCAGTGGAGTTTCTTCATGTGTTTGCATTCATTCTTGTCAATGGAAAACACTGCCTTATTTCTTTTCGATAAGTGATGAAGCTTTCTTTGCTTCCTCCTCGTGTGTGTGTGTGTGTGTGTGTGTGTGTGTGTGTGTGTGTGTTGTATGCCTGCATGTGCATTTGTGTGCAGGATGCACATGCATACGGGGTACAGTGGTTGATGGTGAGTTTCTTTCTTAGTCACTTCACATACTTGTTTATGAAACGTGTCTGGCTAGGTCACCCAACCTGGCCTTAAACTTTAGATCCTCCTGACTTAGCCTCCCAAATACTTGAATTTCAGGCATGTGACAGCATGTCTGGCTATTTTTGTGTTTCTGCATGTGTGTTGGATTCTAAATCTGGAGCCTGGGGCCTGCTAAGCACATCACTACTGAACTATATCTTCAGTCTCTTTGTTTGTTTGTTTGTTTTGTTTTTTATTTTAATTTAAAACACTACCAGAATGAATTGAGTATCGTTATGAGCAAACTCTGAGCATGTGAGAAATAGTCGATATAAACTGCTGCATTTTTAATTTGAGCATTGAAGTAAGCATTCAGTAGTGATTGGGGCATTGGGGTAGTAACACTGATGATGATAATGATGATTTGAGTTTCTGTGCATTTTATAGTTGATATCTAATAAAATGAAACACATGTAGTACTTTGTGACATACCGATTGCCATTTTAGAATTACTAGTTGAATGTTTTTTCTAGGTTTATGATTTATAGAGGGGATGGGCATAATGTTTATAATTAAAACATACAAGGAGGTGTTGAAGGTAGTCTGTATTTACACTCTTTCTGTGCTTTCTGATTATATCAGTGGCCCTCTGAAGTGTGAAATAACCACGGGCCTTTGGTTAATGAATTGCGCATTGTTGCCGTTTATTCATGGAATTTGCTCTTTTATTATATTTGATGCTTCACTTAACAACAAATTTTGCTTTCTCTGTGTTTGATATGTTTTTACCAAATTATTCCTGATTGTATCCATTAATCTTTAGTCACATTTGACGAAAATAAATTACTGTGATCTTTTAAAGTTACCACTAATAATTAGATTTTTCAGGGCATCAAAGTTTTGGGGGGGAAACCAATAGATGTGAAAGGGCTTTTAGAGAAATGTTTGCACAAGCTTTGAGATGCACTCCTGTGCCGGTAATGGCCAGACGAACGCCGTGGAGAAGGTGGTGTGGAGTCTTCACAATGCCCCTTTATTACCTTCTCATCCTCTGCATTTTTTTTCAGGCATCGATTCTCATTTGTTTCATTTGGGAATATTATTTCATAAACATAACAGGCAGAGTGTGGCTCACGTTCTCCTGCAGGTCTAGGATCAATAGTAATGGCTTCACTGTTCAACACGTCTGGGGCTAGTTCCTGGGTTGAAGTCGGCCCCAAGGCTCCTTGGTGGGGACTTAGCTCCCAAGGAAGCAGAAATGAAGAGACTGATTCATGCAGTCTCTGCCTCAGGTGATTCCCTGGTTCTTTCTTTTCCTTTTACGTGACTTTACCTGTGTGTATCTGGAACCACCCAGGACATTCTTGGTTTAAAATCTAACTTACAAAATGTAGCTTTATGCTTCTGTTTAAAGTGCAGAAAGGACTATCTTGCTGGAGAAGTATTTACGTCTTGTTTGAAAATGTTTGCTAGGGCCGGGGATGTTTGGGCGAGACTGGTGACAGGACAGTCAGTCGTCAGTTGTCAGTCATCAGTCATCAGTCATCAGTTGTTCCAAACCTAAAAGCAAGCAGCTGGATGGGGAGCTGCCTCAGGGTTATGAGCACTCACTGCTCTTTTTAGAGGACCTGGGTTCCATTCCCAGTTCATGAATGAATTGTGACTCCAAAGGATCTGATGCCCTCTCTGCTTTTCATGGGCTCCTGCACACGTGTGGGTGCGTATGAACTCACAGAATAATAAATATTATTTCTAGTTCCTAGGAGGTACGTGGGTGGCCACTCTTGGTCTCAATGTGCTTCTCGAACGTCTGGGCCATGTAGGGTAGTAAGGACACAGGGTGTGGATATGGGATGAATATAGCTGAAATTTTGGTCTCATTGCTTATTGAGTCCCAGCTTTCAACAAGTGTCATGACTTTGCAGAGAAATGTCCAGATCTTCAGGGATAACTGGAGGGAATTAGTGATGTTCTTTTCAATAAGCAAAGGTTTATGCAATGTAGGAAAAAAATGCTAAAGAGGGAGAACTTTGAACACACGACTCATTCTGCGAGCTATAGAGCCATATGCCTTAGTATCCTTCCTTGCTGTTTCTGTCAACTTGACATAAATCGTCACCTGGGAAGAGGGAACCTCAATCAAGGAATTGGCTCCATCAGACTGGTCTATGGACTTGTATGTGGAGGGCTGAGTACACTGTGGGTGTTACCATCCCCTAGGTAGGTGGGGCCTCTCTGTAGGGTGGCTGAGCACACCAGTCTTCTGCTATGGTTTCTGCCCAGAGTTCCTTCCTTGGCATAAAATGAAATAAACCTTTTGCTCCTGTAAGTCGGTTTTGGTCAGTTATTTATTATAGCAAAAGAAATTAAACTAGGAGAGTGGGGGAAGCTGTATTTCAAGGTGTGAAACTTCAGAAAGCTAGCTCATTGCTTGCCAGACACTGGAAATGGTGTGATGTTGCAAATCTCTGACCACTCTTTTGGAAATTTAAGTTTCACTCTTCCTTCCTTCCTTCCTTCCTTCCTTCCTTCCTTCCTTCCTTCCTTCCTTCCTTCCTTTCTTTCTACTTTTCATTTTTTTGTTTGTCAGTGTGTTTGAGATAACTCTAGCTGTCATGGAACTCTCTCACTCTGTAGACCAGACTGTCCTACCACTCTGCCTCCTGTCTTCTGAGTGCAGTGATTAAAGGTGTGAGATCCAAGTCTGCCCTTTAACACAATTTTAATGTAGCGATTTCTTTTGTCAGGGGTCTGCAGGCAGAACTTCTAATTGTTTGTGATGCAGATTCATGTAGTCTAGACTGACTTGAGCTAGCTAGGTAGCAGAACTTCTGATCCCCCTGCCTCTACCTCCCGGAATTAGAGGCATGCACAACCATGTCCAGTTTAAATGTCAGATATTTTCAGTGTTTTGTCTATCATAAACAAATTATTTATTTGACTACATTCTACCTATTTATTTAGTTAACCTTTAAACATTTTATTACTTCTGGTTTGCTCTATGTGTATGGGTGTTTTGCCTGCAGAGGTCAGAAGTGCTTGTCAGGTCCTCTAGAACTGGAGTTACAGAGAATTGTTAGTTACCATGTGGGTGCTGGAAATTGAACCTGGGTCCTCTAGAAGAGTATAGTAAGTGCCCTAAACTGCTGACTCATCACTCTGGCCTCACCTAACCTTTCCATTCTGCTTATCTTCCCCCTTTCTGTCCATCATGTAATGTTGATTTTTGTTTCTTTTAATTATTAACAAACTTAGTTCTTTGACAACTTAATACATGCGTATAATGCAGTGTGGGTGCTGTCTGGTCTTCTCTCAATCTCTCGACATTCTTTTATCAACCTCTCTTCCTCTCGACTGATTCATTCTTTCTGAGACTCATAACTTTCGGTTTTGCTTTATGCCCCATTTTATTTAATCAGGGCTACCTGTGTGATCACTGGACGGGACTATCCACTGGAGCTGGTGGGAACCTATCAGGAAATACTGAGTTTTCTATTCTGTTTCTAGATTTAGTTGCTCCTGTCTTTAAGATCCATCTGGGACTTTGCGTATAACTGAGCCTTCTGACTTGTGCTGATCTTGACTATCCGTGGAGCCATCTGAAGCCTTGGCTCTGTTGGTGTGGTCTGGACCATACTCATCTTCCTGTGTTTGGCTGTGACCCAGCAGATAGTCCCCAGCCCTACACAGTGGTCAGGAGTGGCTTGCCAACTTCCTGTACAAAGCAGAGAAGCCTTCTTCAGTCTTTCTCTCAGAGACTGAGTCCTTTGTTTCTCCCACAGTGGATAGTGACATTCCTTACCCTTCAGGATCACAGCCCCAGATTCCGAGCCCACCAAGACAGGAACATTTGGCTGAAACATTCTGCTGCGTTACTGGTCCATGAGTGTTTAATCTTAATTTTCAATCAACCATGTCTTTTAAAAATAATTTTGTTTGAATAAATAAAAGAGTTGTTTACAGTTGGCTGTGCAGTGCCACATTAACAAAATTTTTATTTTAAAATTATGTATGTACCTATGTAGGGGTGCATGTATGTATGCATTTATGTATGCATGTATTTGTTTCTCTGTATGTGTCTCTGTGTGCATTTGTGTGAATGTGTGGCCATAGTAGGAAGGCTGGCGTTATAAGTTTATATCAGCACATGTAGCTTTTTATGTGGGCTCTAGGGGGTCAACCTCAGGTTGTATGATTAGCAGTTTCATTTCCTGACATACTTCCCTGACCCCCCTAGACTTTTATTTGTAGCGGTATTTATGATAACAAAATATCAGGGACTGCAGTCAGTTGTAGAAAATCAGGCAGATCTATATGCAAATGTGTTATAAGTTGGAAAAGAATATTATGGAAGGACAATGCACACACAAGCAAACAAAATCACACATCTATACAGACTATAGACTCAAGCATATCAAGATTATGGCAACATATACAAAACACTTTTAATAATTAGCCTCAGTTTCCATTGACATTTATTTATTATTTATTTATTTATTTATGTATTATTTTGTCTACGGATAATCTCCATCACCTCCGTTTGACACTATTTTTATAATAACAAGGTAAAAAGAGGGAACAATAGCATCACCTCATTTCTTGAAATTACAGTATTGTGTTTTAAACACAATTTTGTAACCTTAATATTGTATGTCTATCTACATAACACAAAATGTGTTAATACACATACACACACACACTTTACAGTTATATTAGTTATATATTATCCATTTCCTAATATGAGCATAGACAGGCATTAAAATAACCAATACCTAATATTTTACATGTCTAAACATGTCTAGCATTCACTGTCAGTAAATGCCAGGCAAGGTGCTGGATCCTGACCTTGGCTTGCCTGGGTTACTGCGCAGCTTCACATGTGTCTCATCCTGGAGAAATGAGTCCTTCACAAGAACACTTGGCCTTTGGGGTACTCTCTTTATTAGTAATGGCGGTGGTTCTTGAAATCCCAAACAAGTGCCCAAAGGTTTCTAATGAAAGAGGGTCCCATCTTTGTGTACAGTCTCGTCTTTTCTGCTGGGGCATGTGGATTTGGTCCTTGTGCTTCTAGTATTATGGTACAAGGGACCTTAACGTTTTGACTTGTAAGTCATGGCCTTGGTGTCTCTGATTATTTCATAGCAGTGACTTCTGCTTTTCATTTAGCAAACCTTAATCATATTTCTTAAAATTAATCCTAATGGCATAATTACAGATACAGGGGATTAAAAGGAAAGTAGGGTCTTTGCAGTTTAATCTGTAAGAGAAGAAAAAGAAAATAGTAAGCCAGATGTTCAAAATAAGGAACCGAATATATAAATCATAGTAAATATTTAATACAATGCTTTAAAATGCCTTTAGAATAAAGTTGTATACAGCATTTATTGATGTGCAATGTGTTTACAGTAAACAATGTTAAGTAGAAAAATTTAAATAACCTATAATCCAGTTTTTGCAAACCTGTACATATGCACACGTACATGCTATATACGTGCACGGAACATGGGGGACGTTTAAGCATCCAGATGTCAATTGCGGTTATCTCCGAGTGCTGTAATTACAGGAGAGTTTTATTTATTCTCTTTGCATCTCTGCATTTGTTATATTGAGCTTGTTTTCATGAATAATAAGATAATGAGTAAAAGGTATTAAAATATACGTCTGTTCTATTCCACGTTGGCAGAGTTAAATGTCGTATCATTTCTAGTCCCTTGTGTTCATCCAACTGTCATGGTCCATGAGCTGCTTTAGTTGGAAATAGCGTCACTTAGTCCAGAAGAGCTGGGCTTAGTGCTAGCCGTCCACTCTGCCTGGAAGGTCTGGCTTCACTCAGTGCGCTAACAGATGGGGTGAGGATGAATGGAAGGTAGATTCTACATTGTCAATATTCTTTACAAATCACCTCTCTACCTGAGATCTCACTCAAGATTTTATCACTGCTGTGGAATTCCCGAGACCACTCCCTAAAATTAATAATAATAATAATAATAATAATAATAATAATACCACCCCTCAGCTAGACAGATGCTAGCATCTGGTATTGTTTTGATTCTCCCCAACAGTGGTAGTGCGTATTGCTTTGCACTATTAAATACATAAATAACCTAACAAGAGGTAAGAGAGGAGGGAGGGAAAGTGAGAGAACTAAGCTCCTCCTTACAACATTTTGGATTGGGGGCTGGAGAGAAGGCACAGTGGCCAAGAGCACTGGCTGTTCTTCAAGAGGACCAGAATTTGATTCCTAGCACCCGCATAGCAGGTACCAATCATCGGTAACTTCCCAAAGTCTTACAGTATCTTCTTTTCTCCATGACACCAGGCACGCCTATGCTGTATATACACACAAGCAAGCAAAGCGTTCATACACATAAAATAAATAAGTCTAAAAATATGATCCTTGAACCTAATATAGGTCTAATTACAGTGGAGATTGGTATCTCTTCCCGGAAGGACGGTCATTCCCAGCCTTGTCAGCCCTCAGCATCTTGAAAGCATGTTTTTGATCTCTTCAAACCTGAGTGCAAAGCGAAAGGGTCGAATGCCGCATCAAAAGTGCCACCCAGTTATTCAATTAGGATAAAGAGGCCCCCTCCTTCTTCCCCCACTTTATTCTTTTTTTTTTTTTTTTTATTAACTTGAGTATTTCTTATATACATTTCGAGTGTTATTCCCTTTCCCGGTTTCCGGGCAAACATCCCCCTCCCCCCTCCCCTTCCTTATGGGTGTTCCCCTCCCAACCCTCCCCCCATTGCTGCCCACCCCCATAGACCAGTTCACTGGGGGTTCAGTCTTAGCAGGACCCAGGGCTTCCCCTTCCACTGGTGCTCTTACTAGGATATTCATTGCTACCTATGGGGTCAGAGTCCAGGGTCAGTCCATGTATAGTCTTTAGGTAGTGGCTTAGTCCCTGGAAGCTCTGGTTGCTTGGCATTGTTGTACTTTTGGGGTCTCGAGCCCCTTCAAGCTCTTCCAGTTCTTTCTCTGATTCCTTCAATAGGGGACCTATTCTCAGTTCAGTGGTTTGCTGCTGGCATTCGCCTCTGTATTTGCTGTATTCTGGCTGTGTCTCTCAGGAGCGATCTACATCCGGCTCCTGTCGGTCTGCACTTCTTTGCTTCATCCATCTTGTCTAATTGGGTGGCTGTATATGTATGGGCCACATGTGGGGCAGGCGCTGAATGGGTGTTCCTTCTGTGTCTGTTTTAATCTTTGCCTCTCCCTTCCCTGGCAAGGGTATTCTTTTTCCTCATTTAAAGAAGGAGTGAAGCATTCACATTTTGATCATCCGTCTTGAGTTTCGTTTGTTCTAGGGATCTAGGGTAATTCAAGCATTTGGGATAATAGCCACTTATCAATGAGTGCATACCATGTATGTCTTTCTGTGATTGGGTTAGCTCACTCAGGATGATATTTTCCAGTTCCAACCATTTGCCTACGAATTTCATAAACTCGTTGTTTTTGATAGCTGAGTAATATTCCATTGTGTAGATGTACCACATTTTCTGTATCCATTCCTCTGTTGAAGGGCATCTGGGTTCTTTCCAGCTTCTGGCTATTATAAATAAGGCTGCGATGAACATAGTGGAGCACGTGTCTCTTTTATATGTTGAGGCATCTTTTGGGTATATGCCCAGGAGAGGTATAGCTGGATCCTCAGGCAGTTCAATGTCCAATTTTCTGAGGAACCTCCAGACTGATTTCCAGAATGGTTTTACCAGTCTGCAATCCCACCAACAATGGAGGAGTGTTCCTCTTTCTCCGCATCCTCGCCAGCATCTGCTGTCACCTGAGTTTTTGATCTTAGCCATTCTCACTGGTGTGAGGTGAAATCTCAGGGTTGTTTTGATTTGCATTTCCCTTATGACTAAAGATGTTGAACATTTCTTTAGGTGTTTCTCAGCCATTCGGCATTCCTCAGCTGTGAATTCTTTGTTTAGCTCTGAACCCCATTTTTTAATAGGGTTATTTGTTTCCCTGCGGTCTAACTTCTTGAGTTCTTTGTATATTTTGGATATAAGGCCTCTATCTGTTGTAGGATTGGTAAAGATCTTTTCCCAATCTGTTGGTTGCCGTTTTGTTCTAACCACAGTGTCCTTTGCCTTACAGAAGCTTTGCAGTTTTATGAGATCCCATTTGTCGATTCTTGATCTTTGAGCGTAAGCCATTGGTGTTTTGTTCAGGAAATTTTTTCCAGTGCCCATGTGTTCCAGATGCTTCCCTAGTTTTTCTTCTATTAGTTTGAGTGTGTCTGGTTTGATGTGGAGGTCCTTGATCCACTTGGACTTAAGCTTTGTACAGGGTGATAAGGATGGATCGATCTGCATTCTTCTACATGTTGCCCTCCAGTTGAACCAGCACTATTTGCTGAAAATGCTATCTTTTTTCCATTGGATGGTTTTGGCTCCTTTGTCAAAAATCAAGTGACCATAGGTGTGTGGGTTCATTTCTGGGTCTTCAATTCTATTCCATTGGTCTATCTGTCTGTCTCTGTACCAATACCATGCAGTTTTTATCACTATTGCTCTGTAATACTGCTTGAGTTCAGGGATAGTGATTCCCCCTGAAGTCCTTTTA
Organism: Rattus norvegicus; assembly: GCF_021556685.1. Taxonomy (NCBI): domain Eukaryota; kingdom Metazoa; phylum Chordata; class Mammalia; order Rodentia; family Muridae; genus Rattus; species Rattus norvegicus. The sequence continues at coordinate 41,026,961 of NC_141536.1, forward strand.
TTGTTGAGGATAGCTTTAGCTATCCTGGGTTTTTTGTTATTCCAGATGAATTTGCAAATTGTTCTGTCTAACTCTTTGAAGAATTGGATTGGTATTTTGATGGGGATTGCATTGAATCTGTAGATTGCTTTTGGTAAAATGGCCATTTTTACTATATTAATCCTGCCAATCCATGAGCATGGGAGATCTTTCCATCTTCTGAGGTCTCCTTCAATTTCTTTCCTCAGTGTCTTGAAGTTCTTATTGTACAGATCTTTTACTTGCTTGGTTAAAGTCACACCGAGGTACTTTATATTATTTGGGTCTATTATGAAGGGTGTCGTTTCCCTAATTTCTTTCTCGGCTTGTTTCTCTTTTGTATAGAGGAAGGCTACTGATTTATTTGAGTTAATTTTATACCCAGCCACTTTGCTGAAGTTGTTTATCAGCTTTAGTAGTTCTCTGGTGGAACTTTTGGGATCACTTAAATATACTATCATGTCATCTGCAAATAGTGATATTTTGACCTCTTCTTTTCCGATCTGTATCCCCTTGACATCCTTTTGTTGTCTGATTGCTCTGGCTAGAACTTCAAGAACTATATTGAATAAGTAGGGAGAGAGTGGGCAGCCTTGTCTAGTCCCTGATTTTAGTGGGATTGCTTCAAGTTTCTCTCCATTTAGTTTAATGTTAGCAACTGGTTTGCTTTTACTATGTTTAGGTATGGGCCTTGAATTCCTATTCTTTCCAGGACTTTTATCATGAAGGGGTGTTGAATTTTGTCAAATGCTTTCTCATCATCTAATGAAATGATCATGTGGTTCTGTTCTTTCAGTTTGTTTATATAATGGATCACGTTGATGGTTTTCCGTATATTAAACCATCCCTGCATGCCTGGGATGAAGCCTACTTGATCATGGTGGATGATTGTTTTGATGTGCTCTTGAATTCGGTTTGCCAGAATTTTATTGAGTATTTTTGCGTCGATATTCATAAGGGAAATTGGTCTGAAGTTCTCTTTCTTTGTTGGGTCTTTGTGTGGTTTAGGTATAAGAGTAATTGTGTCTTCGTAGAAGGAATTCGGTAGGGCTCCATCTGTTTCAATTTTGTGGAATAGTTTGGATAATATTGGTATGAGGTCTTCTATGAAGGTTTGATAGAATTCTGCACTAAACCTGTCTGGACCTGGGCTCTTTTTGGTTGGGAGACCTTTAATGACTGCTTCTATTTCCTTAGGAGTTATGGGGTTGTTTAACTGGTTTATCTGTTCCTGATTTAACTTCATTACCTGGTATCTGTCTAGGAAATTGTCCATTTCCTGAAGATTTTCAAATTTTGTTGAATATAGGTTTTTATAGTAAGATCTGATGATTTTTTGAATTTCCTCTGAATCTGTAGTTATGTCTCCCTTTTCATTTCTGATTTTGTTAATTTGGACGCACTCTCTGTGTCCTCTCATTAGTCTGGCTAAGGGTTTATCTATCTTGTTGATTTTCTCAAAGAACCAACTTTTGGTTCTGTTGATTCTTTCTATGGTCCTTTTTGTTTCTACTTGGTTGATTTCAGCTCTGAGTTTGATTATTTCCTGCCTTCTACTCCTCCTGGGTGTATTTGCTTCTTTTTGTTCTAGAGCTTTTAGGTGTGCTGTCAAGCTGCTGACATATTCTCTTTCCTGTTTCTTTCTGCAGGCACTCTCAGCGCTATGAGTTTTCCTCTTAGCACAACTTTCATTGTGTCCCATAAGTTTGAGTATGTTGTATCTTCATTTTCATTAAATTCTAAAAAGTTTTTAATTTCTTTCTTTATTTCTTCCTTGACCAGGTTATCATTGAGTAGAGCATTGTTCAATTTCCACATATATGTGGGCATTCTTCCCTTATTGTTATTGAAGACCAGTTTTAGGCTGTGGTGGTCCGATAGCACGCATGGGATTATTTCTATCTTTCTGTACCTGTTGAGGCCCGTTTTTTGACCAAGTATATGGTCAATTTTGGAGAAAGTACCATGAGGAGCTGAGAAGAAGGTATATCCTTTTGCTTTAGGATAGAATGTTCTATAAATATCCGTTAAGTCCATTTGGCTCATGACTTCTCTTAGTCTGTCGACATCACTGTTTAATTTCTGTTTCCATGATCTGTCCATTGATGAGAGTGGGGTGTTGAAATCTCCCACTATTATTGTGTGAGGTGCAATGTGTGTTTTGAGCTTTAGTAAGGTTTCTTTTACGTATGTAGGTGCCCTTGTATTTGGGGCATAGATATTTAGGATTGAGAGTTCCTCTTGGTGGATTTTTCCTTTGATGAATATGAAGTGTCCTTCCTTATCTTTTTTGATGACTTTTAGTTGGAAATTGATTTTATTTGATATTAGAATGGCTACTTCAGCTTGCTTCTTATGACCATTTGCTTGGAAAGTTGTTTTTCAGCCTTTCACTCTGAGGTAGTGTCTGTCTTTGTCTCTGAGGTGTGTTTCCTGTAGGCAGCAGAATGCAGGGTCCTCGTTGCGTATCCAGTTTGTTAATCTATGTCTTTTTATTGGGGAGTTGAGGCCATTGATATTGAGAGACATTAAGGAATAGTGATTATTCTTTCCCTTTATATTCATATTTGGATGTGACGTTATGTTTGTGTGCTTTCATTCTCTTTGTTTTGTTGCCAAGACGATTAGTTTCTTGCTTCTTCTAGGGTATAGCTTGCCTCCTTATGTTGGGCTTTACCATTTATTATCCTTTGTAGTGCTGGATTTGTAGAAAGATATTGTGTAAATTTGGTTTTGTCATGGAATATCTTGGTTTCTCCATCAATGTTAATTGAGAGTTTTGCTGGATACAGTAACCTGGGCTGGCATTTGTGTTCTCTTAGGGTCTGTATGACATCAGTCCAGGATCTTCTGGCCTTCATAGTTTCTGGTGAGAAGTCTGGTGTGATTCTGATAGGTCTCCCTTTATATGTTACTTGACCTTTTTCCCTTACTGTTTTTAATATTCTTTCTTTATTTTGTGCGTTTGGTGTTTTGACAATTATGTGACGGGAGGTGTTTCTTTTCTGGTCCAATCTATTTGGAGTTCTGTAGGCTTCTTGTATGTCTATGGGTATCTCTTTTTTTAGGTTAGGGAAGTTTTCTTCTATGATTTTGTTGAAGATATTTACTGGTCCTTTGAGCTGGGAGTCTTCACTCTCTTCTATACCTATTATCCTTAGGTTTGATCTTCTCATTGAGTCCTGGATTTCCTGTATGTTTTGGACCATTAGCTTTTTCCGCTTTACATTATCTTTGACAGTTGAGTCAATGATTTCTATGGAATCTTCTGCTCCTGAGATTCTCTCTTCCATCTCTTGTATTCTGTTGGTGAAGCTTGTATCTACAGCTCCTTGTCTCTTCTTTTGGTTTTCTATATCCAGGGTTGTTTCCATGTGTTCTTTCTTGATTGCTTCTATTTCCATTTTTAATTCCTTCAACTGTTTGATTGTGTTTTCCTGGAATTCTTTCAGGGATTTTTGTGTCTCCTCTCTATGGGCTTCTACTTGTTTATTTATGTTTTCCTGGAATTCTTTCAGGGATTTTTGCGATTCTTTCAGGCATTTTTGCGATTCCTCTCTGTAGGCTTCTACTTGTTCTCTAAGGGAGTTCTTCATGTCTTTCTTGAAGTCCTCCAGCATCATGATCAAATATGATTTTGAAACTAGATCTTGCTTTTCTGGTGTGTTTGGATATTCCATGTTTGTTTTGATGGGAGAATTGGGCTCCGATGATGCCATGTAGTCTTGGTTTCTGTTGCTTGTGTTCCTGGGCTTGCCTCTCGCCATCAGATTATCTCTAGTGTTACTTTGTTCTGCTATTTCTGACAGTGGCTAGACTGTCCTATAAGCCTGTGTGTCAGGAGTGCTGTAGACCTGTTTTCCTCTCTTTCAGTCAGTTATGGGGACAGAGTGTTCTGCTTTCGGGCGTGTAGTTTTTCCTCTCTACAGGTCTTCAGCTGTTCCTGTGGGCCTGTGTCTTGAGTTCTCCAGGCAGCTTTCTTGCAGCAGAAAATTTGGTCTTACCTGTGGTCCTGAGGCTCAAGTTCGCTCGTGGGGTGCTGCCCACGGGCTCTCTGCAGAGGCAGCAACCAGGAAGACCTGTGCCGCCCCTTCCGGGAGCTTCAGTGCACCAGGGTTCCAGATGGTCTTTGGCTTTTTCCTCTGGCGTCCGAGATGTGTGTGCAGGGAGCAATCTCTTCTGGTTTCCCAGGTTTGTTTGCCTCTCTGAAGGTTTAGCTCTCCCCCACTTTATTCTTAAACTAGAAGACAAAGCTTTCAATTTAAAATCTCTGAGGAGGGAAACATTAGATAAAACAAAACAAAAAACAAAACAAAACAAAACAAACAGAAAATACATGAAAAAGCAAGTTGGAGTCCAGTGATGAGAACTTGTAATCCCAGCATTGGAGGCAGAGCAGGAAGGATTTCCAGCTACAGAGTGGGCTACACAAGGAGTTACAGGGAAGCCTGAGATACATAGTGAGGTCCTACCCCACAAAACCAACATACAAGCACACACTCACGCATTCGTTTGTACACACACACATACACACATGTAACCAATCACGCACACACAGGCAGGCAAGTGGGTACCATAAACATTTTAGTTAATTAACCAAAGAATGAAGTCAGAAGCAGCTGAGGCTTCTGGTCCTGCTTTGACTTTTTGTTACTTCTTTTCTTTATTCCTACCCAGCAACATTGAGAATTTCAGAGCACTTGATACATGGGAGTCCTTGAAAATGTCAAGGTTCTGATTTTTTTAGGTTTCTTTCTTTCTTCTGTAGTTTAAACAACTTTAAGTTTACATGGTGGTTTGATGCCCGGATTTGGCGGTCAGTTTGGAGACTATCTTGTATGCTTTGGGAAAAACAATCCCATTTCTCTTCAGAAATTCTGTTGGGTGGCTTGGTAATTCGATGAGGTAACAGTTGCAGGGGAAGGCTTGGTGTAACTGAGAGGCTTATTTTAAATTTCATGGTTACTTTTTTATGTAAATACATACAAATAACTTGTGAAATATCCACCTCAAGAAAAAGCAGTCCCAAGGGTTTGACCTTAAATATCTTGGAATGCCCGTCTGAGGTGGCTTGCTAATTCTTACAACAGCACACAGAGTTAGGGAAAGAAAAGTCTATCCTGACTGACAGCAGGGGTCCTGAGACACTCTTGCTAGAGCTGCCTCCTGTGGCCAGATTCCTTATTGCTTTGGCCGCTTGTGAACCTCAGGTCTGCCAGTAGCAATTCCCCAGCTGCCCCATCCCTACCCATCCTTCACCCAAAGAAAAACTTTCTAGAACCTAACAAGCTTGGTTAACTTAAACACTTCAATGATTTGCTTGTCAGGAGACATAGCAATACTTCCCCAAACAATCAGAATTTCTGGGAAAAAAAAGAAATTAAAAAATTGCTTTAAAAAAAAAAAGTTGCCCAGGCAAGCCCTGGTTCCTGGAAATTGTCTTGATTAAGGTTTTATTGCTGTGGACAGACACCATGACCAATGCAAGTTTCATAAAGGACATTTAATTGGGGCTGGCTTACAGGTTCTGAGGTTCAGTCCATTATCATCAAGGTGGGGGTATGGCAGCATCCAGGCAGGCATGGTGCAGGAGGAGCTGAGTTCTACATCTTCATCTGAAGGAAGCCAGGAGCAGACTGAGCATCCTCAGGCAGGTAGGAGGAGGGTCTCCAAGCCCACCCCTCAGTGACACACTTCCTCCAACAAAGTCATACCTTCTAAAAGTGCCACTTCCTGGGTCAAGCATATGCAAACCATCACATTCCGAAATGGATACTCAGGACTGAGTAGAGTATGGGACTTGCAGGCCTCGTGCTTATTAATTTTGAGACTATTCAGTGATTGCTGTTGTGGCTAAAAGTGACCCTCAGGACAGGTTTCAAATGCGACTGTGGATGAAAAGCTCCTGGTCACCTCCTCAGGACAATCACACATACCCTTCTCTCCAGTCCTGAGGGACAAGCTGCCTGAGGCAAGGCTGGGAACTTTGAAGCCTTTGCCAGTCACCCACCCTCCCTCCCTCCTTCCCTTCTTCCCATTCCCTTCATCCTCCGCATCCTTCTCTCTCCTCTTCCATGGCTTTTCACTGTACAACTCAGGCTAGTGTGGAAGTCAACCGTTCTCCAGCCTCAGCATCCTGGGACTGGAATTACGGGTTCACCTTGCCTTTTTAAGCTGCCCTAAGTCTACTTCCTCAGCTGGAAGCAGGCTCTATGAACTTAGCCTTTTCTGATGGCTGCTTCTCCAGAAGTGATTAAGAACTAAACTGGGGTGCTAAAGAGATGGCTGAACAGTTAAGAATGTTGACCACTGCCCAGGTTTGGTTCTTGGCATCCACATCATGGCTTATAACCATCTATAACTCCAGGGGATGTTTTTGCATATTTTTTGTGTATTTGTGTATGTCCCTGGGTGTATGTATGACCCCTTCTGTTACTGCATACATGTCCTGCACATGCATACACCCAGGGACACACACACACACACACGGATACACATAAAATAAAATAAGTAAAATATGAAAAAAAAACAACCCACAAGACCTCCAAATGGTTATCGCCATTCTTCGCACAGGAATTTTTGTTCCCAGTAAAGCCCTTCCCAGATTTAAGTGGCTTAAACAAGAACACCTACACCATCTCATTTGGGATATTTAGGAGTCTCAGTGAGTGAGCCCCTGCTGGGTCTGTGGCTGTCTTTGAGTGTCCACCAGCAGTGTTTCTTTGTGACTCAGATGGTGTTGGCAGGGACAGTTTCCCTAACTGTTGGACTAAAGCCTGGTCACCTGTCATCCAGGGCCTCTCCATTTCTACTCGGACCACATGACAGTTTTTTTTTTCACTAGAGCAAGTGCTCACACGGGGAGGGCCTGAGGTGAGGAGGAAGGGATGGGCTTCCTGAGTTACTATGTTACTATGTCCTCCTGCTTGGGAAAGTGGCACTGCACACAGGACATTCTCAGGCAGGACTGCCTGGGAGGTCTGAGATCACAGCCTGGAGGCATCTGGGGCTGCTCTAACCGGAAGCTGAGGGCCATATTCCCTCAGGCTCACTTTCCTTTCTTTTCTGGTGCAGGCGTCTGGATGTAATAACTGTGGTGCTAGGGTTTAAAGAGAGGCCTACTTTAAATAATATGGCTCCTAAATACCATCTGAAAGTCACCTCCCTCGGTTGATCTTCAACTGGAGAAGAAAGGACGAATTTAGAACACCAAAAGATCTCTGTCGAATCCACTAAGTAAAGGTGGCAGGGCGTGCGTGGAAGGGGTCGGCAAATGTGATTTTTGAGTCCATGCAGTCTGAGTCCATGCCCTGAATTCAGGTTCTGATGTGAAGTTAGACAAGTCTTCTCTGCTCTGAAGGAGGCCCTGCTGACACTCCCTGCTTTTTCATTTGCCTGAGGAGAGTCACTTGATTGCCGGCCCATGTGGATTCATGGCCAGGGTCCATGACTCTCGATACTCAGATATGTACTATCTGGCCATCCTCCCCTGTCTGTAGCACACCCAGATCAAATTAAGTGCTAGTAATGTTTTAATAACTTAGAGAGTTGCAGAACTTATTCTGGGGTTGTTTGTCAAAGAGCAGTGATGTAGGTTTGTCAGAACTTGTGATTTATTTTTATTTTTTATTTGTTTTTTTTTTCCCTAGTTGGGACACTGGCAGTTTTTGATCTTAAATCAAACATCTCTACCTTTCGATCTTCATTGTTTCCAAATATTTCGTTCTTCTAAGTCAAGAGAACTGCTCTGGTTTTATGACGACATTTCTGTTCAGTTAAATGTTATCAAAGCAACCCTTTGCTACTAAATGGCTCTGAACAGAAGGCATGCACTCTCTCCTATCCTAGCTTTTGGGAGTCCCAATAGCTCTCTGCCTCACGTTATGATTGTGAATGGATCTGTGACCTAACCGATTGCCTGAGGGAGTAACCAGCTCCTGGATATCCCCAGTGCTGTCTGTGGATGGACACTACAGGACTTGTGCATTTGAAGAACTCACCTTGTGTACGACCCGGACTTGCAGCACTGCCGATCACCTGCGGCCTTAAAGAGGCAGGGTGTCTCTGCGAGAAAAGAAATCGGAAGTAGATTTTTCCTCCCCTGAGAGATTCGTAGTGGTCTTTGGATAAAGGGGATGGGATGGCTTATAGAATGTACCTATCCTTGTTCAGCCTCATCTTTAGCAAGAATATTATCTTTAACATTTTTTATGTATGTATGTATGTATGTATGTATGTATGTATGTATGTATGTATGTATGTGTATGTGCCTGGTGTGTGCGCATACTATCCTCCTTTGTCTCTAGCACACTCAGGACAAGTTAACTGTGAGTGCAGGTTTCTGCAGATTCCAGAAGAGTCACAGGCAGTTACGAGCGACCTGATTTTGGGGCTTGGAACTGAATCAAAGTTCTCTCCGCAAGAGTAGCAAGAGATCGTAATTACTGAGCTAACTTTTCAGCCCCAAGAATGGTTGCTTTCTTTATTGGTACTCTGCACTGGTCTCCTTATTCTAGCTTGTATTTCCTATTAATATTGAAACAGTACATAAAACATACGCTGTTTGGGGCTACACTGTGAGCTCAACAATAGAACTGCTTTGATTTTTTAAAGTCATTGTATTTATGTACGGGCGCGTGTTCACGTGTGTGGGGTCAGGGACAGTCTTGCTTGAGACAGGTCTCTTGTTTACCACTGCACACACCAGGCTAGCTGGCTGTTTCTAGGATTCTCCTGTCTTGGGCTACTGTGTATCTGTCTGTAAGAATTCTACGATTATAGATATCCACGACCTTGTTTGTAATTTTGTGGGTTCCAGTGATTGAACCTCAGGTCTTCATGCTTGTATGCTTGTGTGACAAATTTACCCAAGGAGCCCCTCTCCTCTTATCCCGTGGAAATTCCCACCTGCCTGTGTCTCTTACACCATAATGATCATATCCCTGACCTGCATATCTATCCACTGTATCATATCTCAGGCACTTTTGCAAGTCGGACCTAGAACAGAAAGACTCTGATTTGGTATCGTTAGTGAATGCATTACAGTAGCAGTAAAGTAGTAGAGTTCAGCAAAGGAACAGTTTGCCCTCGGTGGGGGGGGGGGCAGCCATGCGTTCTGAAGGCTGTGGTACAACACCCATTGGTGCCATGTGGGGAAAGATGGTGCCAGGCCCTCCTTTTGATTCCCCTCAACACACCAGAGAATCTTGTTGCCACGAAATCATCTGGCAATGTTTTCTAGGTGTGATTCATTCACAGTTTAATATTCTTCCAGTTCAGTCTTGACTCGTCCCTCAGGAAGAGCCTAAAATCTCTTCATTATAATATAGACAGTGTACTGCACTTTGAATACAAATTTATCCATGTTCAGACTAATTTTTTTCCAGTGATTGTCTCTACCCTGGAGAAGTGCCTTTAATGAATTACATACAAATTGTGTAATTTAAGAAGTTAATTTGCTTTTCTGGTTACACAGGACTGAAAACAGCCCTTGTAGAGAGAAATGACTTCGCATCAGGGACTAGCAGCAGAAGCACTAAATTGATCCATGGTGGCGTACGATACCTCCAGAAGGCTATCACGAACTTGGATGTTGAACAGGTAATTGTGTATGCTGGCTGTTAAACAAAAATTGCCACTATGTTTTTTCTACCCAATTAAGTCAGGCGCTTTTTTTTTTTTTTTTTAAATAGCTTTTAACATTTCTTCTTGTTCAAAATACCTGTTTGGTATATGCTGCAAGAGCCTCTTCCAGGAGAGGTGTGCTCGTTCCTTCTGTGGATTATGTTTATGGGTAATCGGGATTTTCCTGTGCAAGCATGTCAAAGTAGCAGATATACAGAATCACTTTTGGATGGGTTGCCTTTTAACGATCGTGATTGGGTTTTTGCCAATGGCCACCAAATTGCTACTTCCGAGCAGTTTCGGGCGAGCCGTTTTGTAATGCCGACAGAGTACCAAATTGATCTCTTAACTGCAGTTGCAATCATGCAGTCACATTGTCACTGACATATTCTTCGGGGGGGGGGGGGTGGTGGGGGGAGGATGATCTGAGTCACGCTTTCTGTGTGTCACACTTTATTGTGTCCAGTCTGCCGTCGTTTGAAGACTGCCAAGGCAGTGTGGAAAATGACATTTCCCAGAGGGATGGGAAAAAAAAAACACAAGCCTCCTTCTTCTATCTGCTTTTCATACAAGGAAAACACAGCAGCGTGGACTTGCCATTGTCAAGTGTTGAGCCTTGTCCCCTTTCTCGCCTTGACAAGCCAGCTTCAAATCTGTCCCCCTTTCTTAAGTTTCTCCTCAGCATCTGTGACAGCGGAAAAGAAGACAGTCCAGAATTCATGATCTGCTGATTTCTGATGTGTTCTGCCTTATTTTGGTCAATATCTACAGTCATATTCTCATGTGTAAAACTCGGATTATAATATTAATGCTAGCTCTTTGGGCAGGCATCATGGGGGCCCACAGGAGTAAAGACAAAGGCTTTTTTTTAACCATCTGGGAAATACCTGTCCGGGGTTACATAGCATATTTGTTGAGTTTAAGGAAGGCCAGAGAACTTGCCACGAAACTGAACAATCTGTTCTCTCTTACCCTGAGAAAACAGTCTGGGGAATGGAGAGAGGGAGCAATGCAGAGAAAGCAAGATAAATGGTTACAATAATCTTGTAACTCAAGTCAGGAAAATATCTTACACCTGGGAACTCTGACAGCATGTTTTTCTCCTATGCAAATACAGTTAAGGTTTCTAAAAAATCTTTGAGGTTGACAGCATGATGTATTATTAGAGATTTGATTAGGGGGGAGCTCTCCTCGCTCAGAGGTAGAAGGGTTTCTGTATATCAATCAGTTGGCAGGGTGTCTATTTGCCATTTGAAAATATTATGATCTGTTACTGCCAAACTAATTTTCTCTGTTTTGATTTTCAGTATAGGATGGTGAAAGAGGCCCTTCATGAACGTGCCAACTTACTAGAAATCGCTCCCCATCTATCAGCTCCGCTGCCTATAATGCTGCCACTTTATAAGTAAGCCTTTGCCATCACCTATACGCTATGGGCTTGTCCGAGGTCAGCAGACGAACAGGCTTCTCATGGAAACGTCGTTCTGTGTGTATTTCTTAATGAGGCTTTAATTGGTCCTAATCTTTTAATCTATTTCAAATACTTTCTTTGGTGTATTTAAAAATGAAGATTTTTTTTTTTTCTTAAAGACTCTCTTTGGACCTGTGTCTAAGGGCCAGATTTTGAGGGCAAAGAAGGTAGAGTTGTGCTTATATTTAACGGCATCTTATTTCAGTTTCTCAGAGTCTGTAGGTGAGCAGCTGTGTCTACTCTAAGGCATTCAGATGAGGACCTGTGTAAAGTGCAGACCTTCCTCCCCGCTCAAAAAACTATCCTGGTACAATATCTGAAACTACAGTGTTTCAAACCCAGCTAGCTACACTGTATCATTTTATTATCTAAGTGAAACATAGATGAAATTCATCCAGGAGGTGTGATTAATCGGTTCCCTAATGTTAGAACTGTGTATGAAGTTGCCCTAGGAAGATAGTCCAGTAACATGGAGTGGATTATGTATGTAATTCTTTTAGCCACATGGGTGGTGTAGGGTTTGAAACACATTTGACCACCTAGTGCCTGTGGGCCTCTTCAACCTGGTTGTAGTTCACATTTACCAAGGCCTCTAACCTACACTATTTGAATCCATCTCTAGACCTGTGAGGCACAGGCATGGGTGTTTATTTTGGATGCTTCCTGAAGAATTCGAACATGGAGCAGGCAGGAACCTTGGAGACAGTCATAAACTCTGGCTGATTCTCTTGTATGGCAGCAAGAGTGGTGTCAGAAGCAACTATGTGCCAAACCCTCCCCCCCCCCATATCCTCCTCCCCTTTTTGCAGCCCACTACTTCTGGCTATAAGTTTGTTTTTCCTAAATGCCTTTCTTGTAATTTAGAGGTGCCATTCTGTAATACTATACTGTGTTTCTAAAAAAACCCACCTCTCCCTCTCTTTATGCCGTAGGTGGTGGCAGTTACCTTATTACTGGGTGGGAATCAAGATGTATGATCTGGTTGCAGGAAGTCATTGCCTGAAGAGCAGTTATGTCCTCAGTAAATCCAGAGCCCTTGAGCATTTCCCCATGCTCCAGAAGGACAAGCTGGTCGGAGCCATTGTCTACTATGATGGTATGTGATATTTCTTTTCTTTGTGTAAGATTTTTTTTTTTTTTTGGTTCTTTTTTTCGGAGCTGGGGACCGAACCCAGGGCCTTGCGCTTCCTAGGCAAGCGCTCTACCACTGAGATAAATCCCCAACCCCGTAAGATGTTTTTCTGCATCGTCAGGACACTGAGAACCAGGCGCAGGCCTGTGAGATTTAAGAAGAGATATACAGACTCAGGTCACTCATGTTTCACGAAAATGAATGCCAAAGCTTTTACTGGGTACACAGAATATGTACTCCAACCACTGAGTGGAAGCACAATGGAGAAACAGAAACCGAAACTAAAGCTGAGATCAAAAGATCTAGCGTTCAGGTGTTAGCTACCCTGTATGCCAGACAGGAAGGCCAGGATGTTCCTTCAAGAGAACAAAGGCTTTCGCACACATCAGCAAGGCTCAGCAGGGGGCAAACAGGAGGGTATGACATTTTTCTATCCTGTTATGACCACCGAGTCTTACTTATCTCACTGCAGTGAAATAGGTTGGTGTTCCACTTTTGATGTTAATCTTAAGCAACAAACAAATGCGCCCACGTATAAAGAGATTCACCATATTTGGTAGCATTGGCTGAAAAACTATCCACAATGCTTTCCTTCTAAACTTTGTTTTGTTTAAGACAGTTTGTCTCTCTCTCTCTCTCTCTCTCTCTCTCTCTCTCTCTCTCACACACACACACACACACACACACACACACACACACACACACACACACACGATACTCTAGACCGGGCTGGTCTGGACCTCACTGTACAGACTAGCCTGGCTTCAGATTCATGCTCATCTTCCTGCCTCAGCCTCCAGAATGCTGGGATTGCAGGTGTCAGCCAGGACACCTGGCTGTCTGTGTTTCCTATTCTTTTTTCCTCTTTTACTTGTGTCGCATGGTTGGCTTGGCCCATTTCGCATAGTTATGCATTTCGCCCCGCCTTCACACCACGCAATTTGTTATATGTTTGGCAGTGAATGCTCACCTTATGAATATATTATGATGTGGAAAGCAGCTGAGGATCTGTAGGTCTTCTAGTGAAACCTCTGTTTTCAGGGGGTTAAACCTAGAGAACAATGCCCCCTGGGCCGAAATGGACACATTATTGTTTCGTATAGACGTTAGACTTTGCTCCATGTCTATTTGATATGTGTTCACCGTAAATTCTTTTGTGTATGTGTGTACACCATATAGTTTTGTACATTTTCGTTTGAGGAAACTGAGTGACATATTTCCAGACAGACCCCAGTCAATGCCAAGAATACAAAGCAGTATAGGGAACACCATTTGCAAACCTTCGCTGGTCATTTTAAAGTATGTGCAGGACTAGAAAACAACGTAGTGAGTCACATGGAGCTAAGTCAGCACGGGCGACTGCACAGGTTCTAACGGTTTAGAACCTTTGTGACACAAAGACATCTTAACCTCTGAATCGCCACTTACCTTCCTGTTATGTGGCCTTTCTGCTTGGTGTTAGATACATAAATTCTTAGCACAAAAGAATGTTTTGTTGTGCTGTTTTAGAAGATTTGATGAATATTTCCATATCATATTATATGCCTTTTAAGGCCACACTGTTTTTCCTTTCTCTCTCTCTCTCTCTCTCTCTCTCTCCCTCTCTCTCTCTCTCTCTCTCTTTCCCCCCTCTCTTTCTTTCTTTTCCCCTTTACATTATTCTACTGTTACCCTTCTGAATCAATTCAGCTGCTGTCTGACAGGCTATTATATATAAATGCAGAATGTATGTGTGCAGAGGTGGCAATGGGGACCAAACTTAAAGAAATGTCCTAGGAGCAACAATATTAGAAAAATGTTAAGGGTCTTAGACAGACATTAAAAGCTAGAAAATTAACAGTTTTCAGGGACTTTCAGCATCTGAGACACTGCAGGGGGGGCCACTTAACTACTTTTTGGTGCCCTTGAAGGAGCCTTCATGTTAAAGGACAACCTTCACCGTGAATCTGCTTTCTCTGCATCAGACCCTTAATGTTAACCATTGTAGTTTATTGGGTGATTACAGTAAAGAGGTTTCTGGTCCAGGAGGAGTAGGCATTCTGTAAATAGCATCCTGTCTGTACTCATGTGGTTTTCTCTTACTTCTTCCTCCCGCAAAAAACCCCTCAAATTCTTCCTGTTTCTATAACGTGGCATATGTTAGGTACTGAGTCCTATGCGTGCATACTGGAATCACCCATGAAGAACATCACCATCACACCTGGACTCATGACTGTCTTAGTTTGCTACTATCATGAATTAAAGAATCTTACTGTGGAGAATCCAGGGAAGGCCTGTGTCCTAGTTATGGCTGTACTGCTGTGAGGAGACACCATGACCAAAGTACCTCTTGTAAGCGACCACATTTAACTGGGGCTGACGTACAGGTTCAGTGTTCAGCCCATTATCATCATGGCTGGAAGGACAGCAGCATCCAGGCAGACAGCGTGCTGGGGAAGGAGCTGACAGTTCTAGATCTTCATTTCATCCAAAGACAGCAGAAGGAGATTGCCTTTCAGGCAGCTAGGAGAAGGGTCTCACAGTGACAGTGATACACTTCCTCCAACAAGGCCACACCTCCTAAGTGCCACTTCCCATGAGCCAAGACTATTCAAACCTCCATACCTGTTTTAGAGCACACACTGTCCTGCTAGAATTAAGTAAGAGAAAACGTTCCTTTAATTCAGAATGAATTTGCTTTTATAGTTCGTTATAGGCTACAGAAATAAAAGTTGCCGAAATATTATTGAGATCTCTTTTAGAATAATTTAATTGGAAATTGTACAGTCTTAAGTCTTGAACTGAAAAAGTCAAGACAGACTACTCTGGGCATTTGAATTTAAACATTTGCCTTTTCATTTTGTTCTGAAACTATTCAGGCTCTGATATGTAATATTTAAGTTGAGGCGAAACAAAAATGTAGAGTGTTTTTTTGCCCCACAGTGCATCCACCGATCTTGACAGTTCCTCTTTTAGCCACCATGGTGTGATGAGCAGATTAAGTGTCCCCATGAAAAGAGGGAAAGCCACACCAGAGCAAAGGAAGTAAATGCACTCAGTAACGTTCTCAGAAGAAGGAGGGGAAGCCCCAGTCTGAATCATGACAAATCCGTGTGTTTATAAGACAGGTTACATTAATGAGATGAAATAATCTTTGCTCCTAAGGAACCATCCAGTGCATGGTTATGCACACGGCTCCTTGGCCACGAGCTACACAAGCATTAAACCCTGAAATCTGTAGTACAAGGGAGGCTTGGCCTTGTGTAATCCTAGGGCTGGGAGTGGATGTGGGCAGAAACAAGTTGCTAGGGATTGCCTGGGTGGCTAGCCTAGCTCCCCTCCACTCTCAAAATAAGAACAAATACACAAAAACCTAGCAAGCTCCAGCCTCAATGAGAGACCCTGCCTCAAGGGAATAAGATAGCGACAACTGGGGAAGATGGCTGAGGCTATGACACACACATGCAAAGGGGAAAGAAAAGAACCATTAACATCACAAGACTGTAAGACAATCCAAGTTATTCTGAAATGAAACCAGGCCTGAAATAACTTTAGACACAATACTTAAATTCACATACCGTTATGTATTTTCAAGTAAACAGAAGTAGTTTTTATAATTCATGAAGAGACTCATGATTCTAATGAAAAGGTCATGGATGTCCATAAAGGGACGTTTTGAATGATGTCAGAAGTTTTATTAACTACAGACTCTCATTACTAATCCATCATAGGGCTGCATCAGTCCTAGCGAATGTGATGCTCTGAGACCACAGTGGCACAGACCAGGTAGCACTGCATGATGTTGGCCTAGGGGTTGAAGTTGAGACAACCTTTAAGGTCTCTTCGCCACGGAACTGTTAGAGCTTTAAGGTGTTCATTTGGAAGAACGAATTGTACAAATGTCAGACAATTTTATTTTTATCTACTTATTTTTTATTTTGAGGCATTTTCAGTCTGTAATGCTGGTCTAGCTTAGAATTCACTACGTAGACCAGGTTAACCCTAATCTCACCAAGACTCACCTGGCTCTGCTACCTCAATGCTGGACTCAAAGCTGTGCACTGCCGTATCTGGCTCAAAAGTTGTTAAGCATGTAGAGCCATGGTTAATCCTAAATATATTCTGATAGCTACTCTATATAGTTAAGGCAAAATAAATTTTCCCAATTAAGTTCTTACATGTGGGAGGACATTATTTTCTTTTCCATTTTGCTTGTGTGATTTTGTTTTCGTAGGCCGGCCTTGAAGCTTTCTCCCCACTCCCTGCCTCTCCCCCTGCGACTCCCAGTGCTGGTTTGTAGGCGCACCCCATCACACATAGCTCCCATACTGTCTGATGTAATTTTACGGGCTATTTTGTATATGGCATAAGTATGACCCGCTGTGGTATTTCACCGTTAACTGTTAAAAGGCAAACTGATACATATGGAGGAATAACTGCTATCTTTTTAAATGTAGGCAGAGTAAATGTCAAGTTTCTCCATAAAATTCATACGAAATGAAAGGATACAAGTCACATACCAGATTTTCCCTCCAGTTACAATTCCTACTAACATTCTTGATTGAAAACTTATAATTTTTGTTCCTTAGCTCTCTCTCCGAACCCTTACCTGCGCCTCCTTTGCGCTCCTAGCCCTCAACTACTAGATGATTAATAGTTAGGTCCTGACTACACCGTGTCCACCAAGGGTTTACCAGGTAGAAAGAATGCTGACCAAGCCGTTCTCTAAGAAGGCAGGAAGGTACTTAGGTGTCTTGGCGGCCTCTTAGATTGTGTGACTGTTGCTGGGGTACAACCTGGTCCTGGGGAAGTTGTGTCATCCATCAGCTTTAGTCCAATTTGCTAGTTCTCGTGGTGGCACATCCATCCAGGCGATCCCAGAACATGCAAGACGGAAGCAGCAGGATCACGGGTTCAAGGCCACATTTAGCTACATACTCAGGTCTAGGCCAGCCGGCTGGCTTAAAGCTTGAAGACATCTGCCTGCCCCTGCTTCCTCAGTGCCGGGATTAAATGCATGTGCCACCACGTGCCCAAGACTGTGCCTTAAAAATGATTCTAGTTTCCATAGTAGATTCCTGGTGCCACTTTAGCTGGACTCTCGTCATCCAATCCCGTGCACAGAAAATGAGATATAATTAAAAATCATTAAATATTTACAGCCATTAAGTAACTCCATTAAACCTCTGTAAAAGTGAAATTGGAGGACAAAATTATAGCTCTCAATTTTTCCTTTCTGCCAGTCAAGACATGGGTAGAGACGTCTATTACTTTATACCCAGCAATGCTTCTAAGTATTCCTCGCACACAAATGAAAACAGCAACCTGAACAAAACTGTATTGGTTTTCCCAGGGTGAATAAAGTTGGTTACATCTATATTTCAAAAGGAGAATTTAAAAAAAAAAAGCACCTATCCTTCACTAGAATATTCATTTTTATTCCAGTTTAAAACTCACAGAATACATAGATGAATTCAGCTGGTGAGAGAGCAAAGCCAATTTAATCTCTGGCTCCCCTGAGGTAAATGTAGTTCACGGTCCTGCCCCCACTCCAACCTCAGCTATAATCCCTGACTCCTGGAGGTAAAAATGCAGTGGAGTGAGGAAAATCCTGCAGCAGGATATAATGATCCAAAATGACAGGGACAATAATGACAATGAATTTCATGTCTCCCAGTCATGAGCTGAAGATGCTTGACTAGGCTGACGTATACAATTAAATTGTTACAGGTACGGCAGCAGCTTGCAGTTGCCTGTGAGCTTTGGGGGAAATGATGCCTCAGGCAGAAGGCAGATAGCAGAATCTAGCCTCTTTTGTTAGGAACAGCCTATTACTCCTTTAGGGATGCACTGCGACCGTACACTTTAATAAAACCCCAAGTGAAAAAGAAAAGCCTTTTAAAGTGTTTATCCATTTTGAAAACATAAAAGGAAATCAATTACTCAATACTACAAACGTTTTTTTTTTTTTTTTGGGGGGGGGGTTGTCTTATTTTTCCTCACTGAGTTCCAGGAACATAGGTGAAATCTAAGATGGTGTCAATGATCCTTATTTATGATACCTGTAAGGGAAGAGACTAAGCTACTTAATGCAGGGAGAGGCATTGATGTCTCTGGAGTAATGCGAATAGGTTGAATGGATAACTGAACATCGCAGATGCATGTTCTCGCTGCCTGTCTTCAATGCTGGACTACCTCTGCTGTTTCACACAGCTCTTTAAAGTGGAGTGGTGGCCCTGGAAGAACGACTGAGCCTCACGTGGCTCACAGGGTTATTTATCTACTACATTTTAAGAAGAATAGACTAAAATATCTGCTTCGATTTTTTTTACTATCAAATTCTTTAGAATTTTCTACTCTTGTCTGCTTCAATGTGTATAATGCATGGATACAGTGGTCCATGTATGTGGTTTACAGGTAAGCATAACCGTTAAGGCTACATACTGATATTAACTTTAATTTTGAGGTGCTCAAGTTTTCATTTTTTGGTCCCTGGGGAAGTACTCACTTTATTTATTTATTTTTTTGATATCTGGTTTATTTAAATGTTTTCCTAATATGTTTATCAAGAGAAAAAATATTTTGAAAGACAAACTTACCAATTGCGCTAATTTCTTGAGGTCTAATTTCTTTAGTCTTTGATTGATTGAGATAATTAAAAAGAAAACCAAGCTATTGAATTAAGAGGGTTATCGTCTACGTCCACATTACCCTGAATGTATCCAGTCTCATCTGGATTAGAGAAATATCATCCCGAGGACTCAGAACTGTCAAAATTTTTGGCACAATATAATAAAAACTTGTTAATACCGTTTTTTACTGCAACCTCTTAAATGAAAAAAAAATCCACTAAGTTTTATTTGTACATAATCCCCATGGCTTTGACCATTTTTAGGTTTTTACTGGGTTTTATAAAGTTTAAAGCTACATATTAGGACAAACATATCATAAATGTAAGTTACAGAGAATAATAATAAAGACTCTGGAATTTATAACCCGAATATTACCAATGCGTTCAAGTTGTCTGTGACTGCCCCATACTCGATCCTTGTCCCTGTTTCCTAGATTAGAGATCTTTCTCTTTTTAAAAGTCTTAGCACACAGAGATCTTTTTAAAAGTAAAATAGTATTTAGTTTTTACATCTTGTGAAGTGTGCTGTAAAAGTTGATACAGGCCCTTTGCAGAGTGGCGGGAGGCACGGTATGGAGTAGATTGATGTGCTCCCATTGCGTATGCCCCAGGAAGCTTTTACATGTCTACCAAGAGTTTTGGTTCACCAAATCTCCATGTCTGATTGAAAAAAAAAATGGAATAAGGAAAATATCCATCTAAAGACAAATAAATGATTTATTTCACCCTACATAGTACAATTAAACCAGCATTGAAAGTGAATGGACTATGGCTGAACTGGACAGTGTGGATGAGTCTTAGCAATAGGATGATATCCTCTGTATGGTTAATGTCACCCCGGAGAGCTGCTTTGCAAATTTAACTGTGTATTGAACCACACACTGTATGTGGATGAGTTTAGGTTAGGCTACCTAACTTATAGTCTATTTTGAGGTTTAAATAAGCAAATAGATGGAAAAGTCTTCATAAACAAGTTTTTCTTCTAGTATCATTATATTTGGGTTGGTTCTATTGGCAGCCCATCTCTAGTTTTTACTGAAAATGTTCTGAAGTCAGTATTAGTTGTGCAAGCATCCGCTAGTGTAGTTACGTTTTCAAGATTTTTCCTAAAACATTTGCCAAACCTTTTTACAAAAAAAAAAAAAAAAAACCATTGTGCCTACGAACACGTTCCAAGTAAGTGATAATGTTTGTAATTTCCAGATTCAAAACAAGATGCTTTCAAAGGCATTTCATTGGCTTTTGGATGTTAATAGAAAGCACATTTGTTTTCTTACTATTTTGTCCATGTACAGCTCTACACTTCTAAATTAACCGCACAGTCCTGATTTCCCAGTGTCCTCCTTCCTGCTACATTTCTCCTCTTCCTTTCTGTCGGTTACATGAACGAAGCTGACATCATTGCTCATGTAGCAGGCATTTTTTTTTTCCCCATTTGCCCTCAAATGCTGCCTTCTTGCTATTCAGTATATCTGGATACCAACTAATGCTAAATGAAATTTGACATGTACCCCTAAGAAACAAAACTTATAAACTGTGGCTTCAAAGGGAACCTTGAATAAATAGGACACGCTGCGTCCACCCGGGCTAACATTCAGCATATGCTTTAGGTTCCTGATGAAGAGGCAGAGCACGAGAGCCCCCAGGGAGCTTGGCAATTGTTCATTGCTCACTTGGTGAGCATGTATTAAACACCAGGCTTTCATTCTCGTACTGATATGTCTTAAAAATGGTTCAGAGGTAGACCTGATCGGGTCTAACACTCTGAGTTGGTAATTTGTTCATAGTGGACCTTGTGTATATGGGAGCTTAAAAACTGCTAAAGACTCACCAGGGTCTTCTGGGGTTGTGTAATGCAGCCAGCCCAGATACAGCTGGTGGGTTCAGGAGAAGACTCTCTTCCTCTCCCACTCTTGTTCAAGGGCCCTTTTCTTAGAAGGGGGCGGGGAATCAAAGGCAAAAGCTATTATGCTAACACCTGTGCGTTTGCCCTCTCTTTTTCTGTTTTTGGTTCTTTTTTTCGGAGCTGGGGACCGAACCCAGGGCCTTGCGCTTCCTAGGCAAGCGCTCTACCACTGAGCTAAATCCCCAACCCTGCGTTTGCCCTCTCTTGTTTGATTATTTGTCTCAAAGTAAATATGGAATCCACTAACCAATCATTTTGTATCTCTCAGTAACATAACATTAGGAGCCTATGGGTTTTGAGATAATCCACTACATAAGTGCCAGAGAGCAGTACACACTCTAAGTAGTTTTCGTAAGTCATTTTAGTCAACTCAACCCTTTATGCATGCTGGGATTGGATATCATAGTCCATATTTTTTCAGGAAAGAAGGGAGAATGCAGCTAAACATTTGGGCTAATACGGACAGATGTTTGATTGGTTGAGAACTTTACAGAACGACAACCATACTATCGTGACATTTCCTGTCCATCACCCATGGCTTTCTTCCTTTTTCATTGCTGTGACAAAGTGCTCCCACAAAAAAGTAACTGTAGGGAGGAAAGGGTTTATTTTGACTTATAGACTAGGAGTTGCTATCACAGACAGGAAAACATGGCAGGCAAGAAAAGCATTGGTGGCAGGGGCAGGAAATTGGCTAATCACAGAAAGTAAATGGGAAGTGGGGATAGACCGTAAAGCCGAAAAACCCACGCCCAGTGATACTCTTCCTGTAGTGAGACACTCCTAAAGGGTCCACAGTCTGTCCTAGCAGCACCAGCTAAGAACCAAATACCCACATACTTGAATTTCGTATTCAAACCACAGTTTTTGAACACCAGCACCAGGGTATTTGAGCCCTCTTCTGGCACCCAGGGGGATTGCATATATGCAATGCACAAGATAAACATGTATACACATATACGCAAAATAATATTTCTTTAATTTCTCCCCTCTTTCTTTTTTCCCTTTTTTTTTTTTTCCACAGTGACAGTGTTTCTCTGTATAGTGTTGGCTCTCCTGGAACTCACTATGTAGACTAGGCTGACTTCAAACTCACAGACCTGCCAGCCTCTATCTCCTGAGCAATGGCGTGCGACACCATACCCGTCAACATTTCTTTAAAAATTAAAAAAAAAGACAGCTCAACAAGACATGATTTTATTATCTGTAGGAAATAGATGAGAACAGTACCTTATAATACGACACATTCCAATATAATATAATACAACAACTGCTACTTTCAAGACCCGTAAGCTAACTCACGGCAGACTTGTCCTATGTTCTGTCTGCTTCTCTCCATAACTCACTTAACAAACGTTAAATTCAAGAATAATCTACTTCGATAATTCCTTATTTTCTTCCTGGGACTTGAACTCAGGAGCCTTGTGCGTTCTGGGCAGGTATTGCTGAGTTATATCCCAGTCCTTAGTCTATGCCTGCAAAGGGAAGATTCCATTTGAAATATAACCATGCTTCAGTGCTGGATAAAATCTTAATATCTAATATTTAGTCACATTCATGTATCTTTTGTAGCTTTGTAATTTTCACAGATCCTTGAATGAGAATTCAATTTATGAACCGGACACAATATTCCAGAGGTAGTGGGGACATATCTACAATCTCAGGGTTAAAGAGGTGAAGACTGAGGGTTACAAGTAAAGAAGCAATCACGGGCAACATATGCCTGTTTTTCTTTGTAATATAAAAGGAACAAATAAGAAAGCAAGGTTCGAATGCTATTTGGTGGCAGAGGACTTGCCTCAAATGTACAAGGACTTGGGGCTTGATAAGATCTGTCTTTACAGATGGGAAAATTCTAAAAGGAGCCTGCATGGAAAGCACCCTGAGAACAATGAGTTTGAGGTCAACCCGTGCTACAAAGCAGAGGTCTCCCTGTTTCAAATGTGCGCCAACAATCAAAAGAGCAGACAAAATCTTAGTTAAAATATATACTCTCGGCGTACAGTTTAAAAAAAAAAATGGGGCCAGAGATGGATCAGTGGTTAAGAGCACTTACTCCTTTAGAGGTCCTGGCTTTGGTTCCCATCACCCACATGATGATTCACAACCATCTGTCACTTCCGTTCCAAGGTATCTGACATCCTCTCCTGACCCCTGTGGACAAGAGGGCACACACGTGCAGATATACACACAGGAAAAACACTCATGCATAAAATAAAATTAACTTGAAAGTGAATTGAACTCAGGTGGCCAGGCTTGGCCTCTAGCACCATAAGCACTGAGCCATCTTCCCTCTCCCAACTCCCCAATCCCTGCCCCTCTCTCCTTCACTATGTAGTCTTGGCTGGCCCCAAATTCACTCAGATTCATCCGCCTCTGTCCCCATTACACGTCTACCATCACTCCAGCCTCATTTTTTTTTTTTTTTTGCTTGATTTGTTTTAAAATCACTAGATTTCTTTTTTTTTTTTGTTAAAAATAGTTTCCTTTAATATGTTCCCCCGCATTTCCTGTACCAATAAATGGTTGCTGGATAGGAGATGGCCTCCGAGGGCAGTGGCTTGACACTGCAGTTGTCATTCATAGGCTGGGAGACACTTGAGTAAGTCTTGCAGTTCTCACCTGATTTAAATTCACAGTACAATAGACAGTGGCTAAGGTTGGGGACTTTGGGGCTTGGGAAGGAAGGCTCCCATCGTTGTGGCATCAACTGCCAGCGCTCATCTATGTTGTCCGGCTCCTCTCCATGCATCTCATCCAACAGCTGGCGTGGATTTCCTCATAGGGATAGTCAGACTGGCTAACCTCAAAGAACACATAAGCGACCAAAGCAGAAATACAAATCTTGGAGTCACACAGTGTCCCTTTCACACCGTGCTAATTGAATTGAGTCCTAGAGGCAGCCAAATGAAAGGGTCAGGATGACACAGGAGCAAGAAAGTAGGTGGCAGGATTTATTGGGCAGAGAGGGAGTGGCCCTGCTGGGAAAGCTTAAGGAGGCACAGCTAACCTGTTGGGTTGGGAATGTTCTAGGAGTGGACATGGGTATCCCGCAGCACGGCTTTGGGATCCCATCTCCTCATGCAGTTAGCATTGCGTAGCTAATCGGAATATTCCATTAGAGCTTGACGGATTCTAAATTAGTTCCTTTCTGTTTTTCTTAATTTATTAGCTCAGCTCATTATGACTTTCCTGTTTTAACCATTTGCTTCCTTCAGAAACCTTGCACGCAGGCACACTTTGCTTGCTCCTTTTCCTGTTATTTATGAGGTTTCAAAAAAATAATGGAAAAGTAGTTCTCCATCATCTTTAATGTGCTCACCACATGGGTATGTCTGATGAGTCTATCCATCAGAAATTCTGATGTTCAAACGGTCACTTCCTCGAGGTGGATCCTGAGCACTTTCTGTAGTCTATTACCAGTCTGATATGATGCCTATGCTATCTTCTGTGACACGTTACCATGGCAACTCACTACGCTCCAATTTTTGTAAAAACAGAACAAGACAAAGCATTTATTGTGTATGCATGCATGCATGGCGTGGTGGCCTATGGAGAACAGAGGACAATATGCAGGAATCAGTTCTCTACTTCCACCATGAGGGGTTTTGGGGTGGAATTCAGGTCAGGGTCTGTTGACGGGTACCTTTACGAGATTAGCCATCTTTGGAAATAGCTGCTTCAAGAGGAGAACTGTGTGGGACTTCCTCTCCAGGGCCTGATGTTCATTGATTCTGATTGGTTTGTAATTTTAGGTTCTTTCAGTAGAAAGAATTAGGGTTAGTTTTGATTTTTGAGATATTCCCTCGCTATGTTGTCTATGTTGGCTCCTGAGTGCTGGGATTATTTTAGACAGGTGACAGAATGTCTGGCTTGCAAAAATAATATAAAGGTTATTTTTAATTTTTTTAAGATGACAATATAACTACATCGGTTATCCCTACTCCCTCCAAACTGTCATATACTCCTCCTTGTTCTTTAATGGTGTTTAAGTATACGGACAGTCTATCTAGTGTTATTTATATACACGTCTTTAGGGCTGACCATTTGGTATTGGATAACCAGTTGGTGTTCTTTCCTTGGGGAAGACTATTTCTTCTGCCTTCAGCATTCCTTAGTTGCCTGTAGTTCTTTGTGTGGGGTTGATGAGGCCTCGTGAGCTTTCCAGTACTTGTGTTAGCATGTCCACTGGTGGCCTCCTTGTTCCGGTCATGATTAGGCAGTCATGTTGGTGAAACTTCATGGCTGTTGTTTCTGACATTTCTAGGAGACACAATCGGACAGCAAACTCTCTGTCCCTCAGGCGCTGAGAGTCTTTCTGCCCCCTCTTCCTCAGTGCTCCCTGAGCCTTAGGTGCTGGAATTGTATTGTAGATGTACCCACTCCACTGGGACCTTTGTAATGGTCTCTGCTGCCAAGAGAACTTTCTTAAAATTGTGGTGACTGCACTCTTCTGCAGGTCAAATGATTAAGGACAAATGTTTAAGAGTGTGGTAAGAGACCATGCTGGTAGTAAAATGGGAGTTGTAAATTTTTCTCCAAGATTCGTGACTTTATTAACCTTGGATGGTTGGCAAGATTTCCAGTAGTAGGCGTGGTTTTCCTTTTATGGAGTGGGCTCTAAATTCAAAGAGAGAGGTGTTAGCTGTTGACAAGGTATTTGTGTCATTCCTACCTTCCTAGGGATACCTTCTGACCCAGCTCATTTCTGAGCAATGAAGAGACATATGGTGAGCTCTTACTTAGATATAATGCAACTTTGAAATTCATGTGCGTAGCTTTTATTTAATCTCGTCAGTCATACTTCCAAGGAAATATTATTGGACAGAGTTTAATTTTATTTTCAGCTTCATTACTGTCATCAGAGTATACGTCAGTGGGTATGGGCAAGCATTCCTGTTGAAAGATGCTCCCCATAGTTTTTGTCACTGTAGTTATGCTGGCTGCCAAGTGAATAACAAATTCTTTTTCTCTTGCTTTAGACCGTTATGGATATGTCTTCTTAAAGCTACATTTTAAAAATCACACACACTAAAGCAGTGGGCTTGAGACTTAAAGCTAGAGATTATTCAAGAAGAGCTAGACTTTCTTATTTTTTCTTCCCTCTTGAAGGTAATAACGTGTGCATGTGCATGCACATAGAGTAAATGTGTGTATGTATGTGCTGGTATGTATGCCCATGAGCACATGGGGAGGCCAGAGGAGACTCAGGGGTCCTGTTCTATTGCTCTCTACCTAATTTATCTGTTACAGAGTCTCTCACTGCCCTGGCCTAGGATGGTGGCCAGCAAACCTCAGTGATCTCCTTTAGACACTGTGATGGACTAACAGACACTCATGGTCATACCTGCTGTTTTAATGTGAGGGCTGGGGATTTGAACTCAGATTTTTATGCTTATACAGAAAAAACTCTTATCCACAAGCCACCTCCCTAAGTTCCTAGTAATTATTTTTGTTTTACAATCTTGATATATCCTTTCATTATGAATGATAGAGGAAGACACTTTGTGTCAACCTCTGACCTCCATGGATGACTGTATTTCCATAGGCAAGTACACACATGTATACTACACACAATAACCATGTCAATTCTTATATCATAGTGTATACAGTGTTATATAAAGATCAGTAAACCTTGCAGCTGAGTTATTTCTCATTTGGTAAAGTGAATCTTGCTTCATCTCTTTTGGATGCCATAAGAATGGCACATCCACCAGTTTTATCTCTGTAGAAAACATAAAATTATTCTGTGAGTCTTCAATGGTATTATTATCATTATGTAAAATATCCTCTGATTTGTGTAAATTTGCTAAAACCCAGTTCATATCATCTGCTTGTACTGAATGCCAATCTCCTTAGTCAGACTCAATGCTCATGTTAATTATAGTCTTTTAAATAGATGGGTTGCACTTATATAAATACATAAAATTATATACTTCTTAGAAAAATCTCATTTTCATATGGATCATATCATAGTGCATTTAAAAATTTTTAGAGCTGAAGCTAATTAATTGTAGCAGGAGGTTAAGATTTTAAGGTTCAGAGGACTTTCCTCTTTTGTTTTACAGACCGTGAGGAAAATACATGGTCAGGTGTAGGCCATGCTTGGAGTGCTACATTTTGAAACTTAATGTAGATTTCTAGTTGGGTTCATCTCAAAACTATTCTTTTAGAAACACAGTTCGGGACACTTTTAGAAAGAAGGGAAGACAGAAAGATTTGACATTAAAATTTGAAAACTCGAATAGGAGATCACACGTTGTAACGATTGGTCCTCAGGAACCTGTGAGGATTGGTCATTTAGGAACTGTTTTTAATTTTGTTGTGCAGTTGAATGCCTACCTACCTATTGGTGAGATGGTAGGTGTTCAGGTTCTGACCACTCTTAGTGTTACTCCGTACGAGCAGACTTTCTAGGCAATCAGTTTGTTTGTCCATGAAAATGCTTAGCCAAAGGCAGGGGAGCGGGACAGGGACCAAACAGTAGCAGCTGTCTTGGGGGGAACAGAAAGCCCGACAAGCAATAAGCATCTGGCCTTCGTGAAAGAGCGATCGTAAAAGTATTAGTCTAGTTAATAAAAAGAAGCAAAGACCAAGCCAAACCAAAACAGAGAAAACCCTACATTGTAGTCTTAATTACCTCTCTACAAGCAAGCTGCAGAAAGCTACAAAAAATGGGGCCAATGAGACGACTCCATTGGTAAAGGCTCTTGCCAACAATGGTTTGATGCCTGGAACTCATACGAAGGCGGAGGAGAGAACTGACTCCACAAAGTCGTATTCAAACTGTAGCTTGCATATGCTACCCCACACTAATAATAATGAATAAAACTGTTTTAGGAAAAGGTAAACTGTGAAAAAAAGTCAGTCTCTGTGGATACACGAGAAACGAAAGCTCTAGAACTGGCACAATTGTTATTTCAGGCTTGGCTTTTTCTTTTTGGAGCTGGGGACCGAACCCAGGGCCTTGAGTTTGCTAGGCAAGCGCTCTACCGCTGAGCTAAATCCCCAACCCCCAGGCTTGGCGTTTTAAGGTGGCTTCATTACTACCGGGCGATACTCGCTCAGATCGTAACTTACATTGACTGAAATACTTGCGAGGTCATTCACATACCACTTACTTGTAGAAATTCAGCTTTGTTCACTAAACATGGTTGTGCACATAGAGTCATGCTAGTTATGTGAAATATGTATGTGTATTATTAAAGCAAGGTCAATATTGTTTTTAAACGCTTGCTTCTGTATTTTTTTCTCATACCTTTGGGTAAAATTTACACCACTATGGTCTTTTAATATAAAAAAAATGAATTTCTCCTCTCAATTAGGTCAAATTTTAAGGTAGCAGAAGACATTAAAAAAAAAGCTAAGCATAAACGTTATTAACATAAGCATAATGAAACACATATACAATTTAGAGTAATATTTAAGGTAATATAAATACCTGAGGTGCAATTAAACACCTCACTCACTAAAGTCTAATTATTTTAATTTGCTGCATTTGCTTTTAATTTAACCTTGGCCCTGTCTGCTTCCTTCCCCACCCAAATGTGAACAGAATTAATTTGCCCCATACATTTTAATTTAGACATTCCTCCCTTTGCTACTATGGCTCTCGGTTCCATTAGCATGTGACCATGCCCAGATTGTAGCTGAGGGTACCTCAGGGGTCATCTATGAGTGGACCTTTCTCCTCAGCTGTCCCTCCGCCGCCCTCTTTGGGAAAGGTCCTCTCACTATGATCACTTTTCATCTATAGATTTGAGACTATGTGCCCATGTTAATTCTCTTTGAATTCTGGCGTGTCCACCATTTTTATAAGCAGTAAACCTAAATTTTTGAGACATGGAAAATGGGGTAGGCTTGTGATCCCAGCAGGTCCTATTTGAAATTATTCACTAGTTTAGGATTTGCCCTGAACAGTGCTTTCCACAAACCACATGAGATCGTAGAAGTTCTGAGTACCACCAACAGACAGGAGCAAGCAAGTCCACTGAGTAGTAAAGAAAAGGCTTGGGAAAGAAGTGACCGCTATTGAATGTCTGTGACCTGTGTTTGGTAAGGGACTCATACATTGTCTAGGAACTCACAATCAGGTGTTAGAACTAACTCGTGCTCCATAAAGCTGCAGTGCTTGGCATCATGAGGAGAGTCAGAAAGGCCTCTGGACTCTCTTGCCTCACACTTTCAAACTGATACTTAACCTTCTGTAAAAGGGAACTTTCCAAGGATTAGAGGAAGGCATGTGAGGGAGCAAGAGGCCAGGAGTGGGGCTCGCCTGCACAGGAGGGTAGAACCTTTCACACATTGCTTTCAGACTTCTTTCTGGTCAGAGAAGAATGGGCGTCTTTTAGAAAATCTAGAATCATCAAGCCCCAGAGAGTACTTTGTGTGATTGTGCCGATCTCTCTGCTGTACATTTAGTTCATTCGATAGTGGGAAGTCATGCAAAGCAGAGAGAGTTTTCCTCCCCAGTACTGCATGTGCTGAATGAGCTCTAGAGAAATGTCAGCTACCTTTGAAGCAGCATGTGACTTTCAGTCTCCTGTTTCTGGGCTAAGGACCAGGGCGCCACCTTTTTGTCCATTAAGGCACTATCATCCGTGCCTTCTACATTTTCACCTTTACTTCCTCAGGCTTCTAGAAGTGTACAAGAAGCCTAGAAATAGAGGAACTCAATTGCTTGAGACTATGACTAAACTGATGGGATTCCCGGGGAGAAGTTGATTGATAATGACATGTCATTATGATTGGTTGTTTTTTTCTCCCTCAAGTCTAGTTTACAACTTATCATTGATACATCTATGAATTCCACAGCGTGTATCAATACTGTATTTTCTTTCTTTAAACATTTGTAAAAACCTTGCAAAAGGCAAAAGAATCGAACACCCAAAAAACCCAACCAAACAAACAAAAAGAAAACAAAACAAAAAACCAGACTCAAAGTCTGTAAATGTCTCAAAGAATTTCTATGTGGTTAGTATAGTCATTATCAATACTTTGTAAGGATTTCTTCTAATTCTTGTGCTCTACTCTTCAGTATTGGGTTTATTGTATTAGTTTGCAAATATTGAGATGACCATAATACATTTTGAATAGTAACTTGAAATACTGCTGTAGTTTTTTTCTAAACCTAGAAATGATAAATTTTTACTTTTTAAAATATGACTATCAAAATTTTGTTTACTTTTGGTGGTCCTGCAATCAAATTCAAAGCCTGGCGTGTGCTAGGCAAGTGATCTAGAAACTGTGTGATATTTCTAGCCTTCAGTTTTACTTACTTCTAATATATTTAGTTATATTATTTCTCTTTAGTAGTTGCACATCACATCTCTATCTGGTGGACAGTATGATAGGTGCTGAGTCAAATAACAGAATGATTTGTATTCTCCACAAACTTTCTGTAAAGAGAAGCTGTAGAAAAGCAGATGAGTGGAATACAGTAGCACCTAGATAGGCTGCACAAGGGGAGCTAGGTCTAGAAAGTCTCCCTTAAGCGTACAGTAAGCTGTCAAATTTTAAGAAAGTATGGTTAAGGTAGTTGACCATACCAAGGCAAGGCATTGGGGAGGATGGGAAAAGGGCCAGTGGTATGAAGATCAGGCTGTCTAGAAAAGCAGCCATTTGGAGCCTCAGAAGATGCTATGCAGAGAGGTAGCACAGAGGGCCTGCAATGTGGAGTAGCAGATATTCCATTTGAATTGTTTCAGCCGTGGGGATCCCGTGAGCAAAACATTGTTTGACAGAGATAAAGGAAGCAGGTTTGGGTGTGGGGTGGTGAATGTCTTTGAAAGAGATTAGTGCTGCTCTGAAGGAGCCCTAGAATAGAAAGAGAACTGAAGAGAATGGGGTGCACCCTTTGCGTCTCTCTCCTTCACAGCCTGCTCCCACCCCTCCCCCACCCCATGTCCACGCCCTAGTTTTTATGTTATTGGTAGTTATGGTATTGCCTCTGTTTATGAGTCTACTCTTTCTGGTCTCTGGTTAAATCTACAGTATGAGGATGTATGAGTAAAGTAATGTCAAGTGTTCCTAAGTTCTGTTTTAAGAATAATCTAGATCTTTAAAACTTCAATAATGTAGTCTTAAGGGAAAAAAGCATGTGATTGCCCAACTGGTTTATGTCAGCATTTTGGAAAGAATAGTAGTCTTTGGAGCAGTATTAGAGATATAACCCCCCTGGAGAGTGAAGAATGCCTGGTGCATGCTAATTTTGTACTTATCCAGGTGGAAGAAGGAGAGGAATGGCCAAAGCTATAGATAGAACAAAGGCGTGTCAGTTGCAACCTGGTCGCAGCTTGGGCTCAGCTCTCCTCACCAATCCCATCTAGTGACACCGGTAGTTTTATTTATTTATTTTTAACCTGTATCGTATTAAGAGCTAACTTTGACAAATTGCGTTTTGATTTATAGTCTGTGCTTTTGGCTTGTGCTTTAATGGCATTAGCCAACTCTAGACACATACTGAATTCATTACATACCTTATGTATGCAAGTAGTAATACTTCCTTTTAATGAACATACGGTCACATCACAGCACTCTCGAGAGTGTTTTACAAAGGCATCTTTGTGCAGTGCTCCTCAGAAGTTTGGAGATGTGTGTTAACTTGAAGAGTAATATGTTGGATTTTAAGTTGCATTTTTAATGGTGTAATTTATTATAATTTTGCTCTCTCTTTAAGGTGAATAGTCTAGTATCGTCTGCTTGGGTTGTGATTTTTAGGATTAGGTTTTTAATTAGAATTCAACATTTTGACATATAAGTTTTATTTGTGACCAGATAAATTAAGAATTCATAAAGCATATCAGCTTTAAATCTGTAAACTGAGATATGTTGCTGAGAAAAAAATAGATAAGGCATTCTTTTCATATTGCCTATAGGTGATAAATTCATAGAACCTACTTACACAGTCACTTGGGGTAGCACTAAGCCTTAGCAATGTCAACTAATGAGGCTCCTCTCCTCTTCTAAACATTTATTTATTTATTTTTTCTTTTTTCAGAGCTGGGGACCGAACGCAGGGCCTTGCGCTTGCTAGGCAAGCGCTCTACCACTGAGCTAAATCCCCAACCCCTTCTAAACATTTATTTCAGCTTTATTTTATATGTATGTATCTGAGTGGATACCTGGTGTGTGTGTGTGTGTGTGTGTGTGTGTGTGTGTGTGTGTGTGTGTGTGTGTGTGTGTTCAGAAGCCAGAAGAAGACATCAGGTCCCCTGGAGTTCCATGGCTTTACAGGTAGTTGTGAGCCATCTGATGTGGGTTCTGGGATCCAAACTTGGATCCTCTGAAAGAGTAGCCAGCTCTCTTCACTGTGAAGCCATCTTTCTAGTTCCTAAACAAGGTTCTTGTCCTGAAAATGTGGCTAAAATTTGAAGACAGGTCTCTTTAAGAGGCAGGTTGGTAAAGTTAGGAGTAGTGACTCATCAGACGGGTTTAACGTCCCTCTGGGTTCTGAGGGACGTCACACCTTCCATGGTGTAGATTTGAGTGATAGCCACATGTTCCAGATGACACAGCAGCTTCACACCCTCATCAGTGTGATTCTGACCAGTGGAATCAAATGCATGATGGTCTTTTCTTCAGGAAGAGGGCGTCTTTGTAAGACACACCAGATAACTTTATTTGGTGAGAAGCCAGACTTGGGGAGAAAGACTAGGCAGGATGTTCAGACTCTTGGCAATTGAGGTTAGACAGGGTTCTTTTCTGTAGGAACACGGAAGGCATTGATGTAGAGTCCTAGTTGGTAGAAATATGGTGGGCATCCAGGCAGGTTCTAGTCCACGGCAATGTGGAGGGAATCAAGGCAGGGAGACACATGTTTGTTTAGGGTAGACTGTATCTAGGCCTCCGTGGACTGAAGGCAGACAGCAGTGTGTGAGCTTATGCTAGCTTTGAGCAGGTGGGGGCTCCTTGGAAACACCAGCTGTGGTGAAGGTTGGCTGTGGAGCTGTATGGGCCCAGCCTGTGGTTGAAGGCTATCAAGAATGACAGACAGCAGGGCAAGGGCACCTTGACTGTCCTAGGAACTAATAAGATGCTTTCACAATAGCCACCGTTCCTAGAGAGACCTTGAGAATTGCTGGGGACCTGGGCAAGAAGCCCTACACACAGAAACACAGAATTTGATTCTTTTTCCTTTTTCCTTATAAATGAAAGTGAAAACATTAGTAATGGCTGTATGTACTTGAGAATGAAACTAATGAATATTTTCAGTTTAATGTGGAGTTGTATAATATCTAAATTTGTAACTATTTTTTAATTGTAGTGTTTAGAAGTATAGCATGTTAGTTTTGGAGCATTTTTTATTATTAATACTTGAGTCTTATTACATGCACATGACTACTTCATAGAGAAAGGGGAACATTTTTGACATTCACTGAGACCTTTTGTGTTATTTTTTGAAAGAGCTAGTTGGAGTGGTTTTGTTATTTTTATTCTTATTTATTTATTTTTGAGATAAGGTTCTGCTAGGTAGTCCCCACTAGTTACAGATTTCCAATCCTGCCATCTCAGCCTAGTCCCAGGAACTACAGCTGTAGGCTTGTGACAGACACCATTTTAAGCTAGAGCTGTTTATGTTGTTTTATTGTAATTTATGTAATAATTTATCTGAAATGAAACAACAGCTTATTTATTGAATTATCTCATTTGAAAGCTCACGCAATCATTGAGTGTAAATTCCAAGCTATAGAATATTGGAAATGCTTTTCTTCAGTCCAGGGGAAATATCGATATATGTAGCTATTTCCCTCCTCCCGCTATCCCCAAGGGATATTCTGTATTACATGTTCATATTATTTTCATCAACACATTTATCTATGTTAATAGATGGCTATGTTGTGTGGCACATTATTAGATATATACAGTTGCAATATTTATTGATAGCCTTCCCTTGTTAACTGTGTCATACATAGACACCATAGCTTTTTGGATATTCTGCTATTAGCAGGCAGTGAAATTATGCTGAATTTTACAGTCTTTTCACCTTGCTGTTTTCGCGTGAGTGTGACTATTGGTGACCAGGCTGTGGTAAGCTGACCGGCATTATTAGAACAACTCAGTCTTTGTAAATTGATCACTTTTACCAAACCAAACAAACAAGAAACAGAACCTTGATACCTCTCTGCTTGCCGGGCATCATGGTCCTTGCCAGAGATAAGCTCCAGAGGTAGTAGAGGGCATAGCCCCCCCACCCCACCCTACCCCCATTCTCCAGAGAAACCAAACAGCCGACGAAGTCTTGTGTTGTTTAAATAGAAAGTTTAGAGAACAAACCTATGATA
Source organism: Rattus norvegicus (assembly GCF_021556685.1). Taxonomy (NCBI): domain Eukaryota; kingdom Metazoa; phylum Chordata; class Mammalia; order Rodentia; family Muridae; genus Rattus; species Rattus norvegicus. The sequence continues at coordinate 41,061,005 of NC_141536.1, forward strand.
ATAGTCAATATAAAGTCTGGGTAAGCTCTGGCTACTTTCAGTAAAAACTCAGACAGAGGGCTGGGGTGTATCATAGCTTTTTTTCCTTCCTCCCTGTCCTACACAAAGGCCTGGGTTCATCCCAGCACCCCATTAAACTGGTTGGCAGCAAACCTCTATAATCCTAGCCATTTGGAAGGTGGAGGCAGAACGTTTTTCATTTGAACATTATGTAAAACGAGAGATAAGATTAATTTAATAGAAGGCAATGTTTCCTGACCATGGTAGTTTTGTTCTTGCAATTTTTCCATGTATTCTGAATTTGGCCCTTTCAGAGGCTTCAATAGATGGTCAGAGAAGTTGATCTTGGCAGTAACTTAGAGATGAAGAAATAAAGAAGTGTCTGAGCCTGGAGATGGGCAGAACCCTGACCAGACACGGCCAGTTTTCAGGCCTGCTCTCCCTGGCGGATGTCAGCTCCTGGTAAACAGGTTTTCAGATAATCTGGACTCTTGGCACTGCTCTTAATGATCCGATAACAGCTTGATAAGGGGCGGAATCTTTTGTGATTAGAGAGAGGAATCTGATAAGAAACCATCTCTGGGACAAAACAGATAAAGGTTCTCAGAAGGCTTCTCGTCGTTTTGAATTCCCTGGCTTGTCCTCAGTGTGGGATTCCGTGTGTTTATCATGTAGGTCACACTCTGAGTCACTCCTGGGGTCGGCCGTTCCTGCACTTTGTTAAGACGGCTTCAGACCAATAGAGAGGATGGGCCTGTGAGAGTGAAGGAGCTCATTGATGCTGGCCAATCCTGTGATGAAAGGCGGCTTAGTTGCAAAAGGGGACTTTTGGCTTGTTATATAAGTAAGTTGTTAATTTTTTTAGTTGGTTTATGTTAAATCTGAAGGTAAAAACTTTAAGTAGAGCTGGTAGATGCCAGGAAAATCTTTTTGTCCTGTCCTGTGGCAAGCGTGATAAGCAGTTGAGGCACAGAGTGTGGGGTGTGCTCAGTTTAGTGATGTACAGAAGAGAAAAATAATTATTTCGTGTCCCTTCTTCCTCCTTCCCTCCCTCCTGCTCTCCCCTCCTCCTCTTCTCCTCCTCTCCCCTCCCCCCTTCCTTCTTCTCCTTCCTTTTGGGTCTTTTGATACAGGGTGTCCTCTTCTGTCCTCTGCCTCCTTTTGGGCCTTTTGATATAGGGTTTCTCTGTGTAGCCCTGGCTATGTTAGAATTCTATGTAGACCAGGCTGGCCATAAACTTAGAGTCCTTTCTGTCTCTGCCTCCTAATTAACGTTGTGTGCTACCACTGGCCCTTCTTTTTTTCTTGTCACCAGACTGGCTTTGATCTTTTTGTTTTCCTGCATCAGTGCCTGCATTGCTGGGATTGCAGCTTGTGCCCCTCACACTGCTTGGCATTGGGGAAGAGATTTCCTTCAGAAGAGTCTTGAGTCGCAACAGAAATGTTGGGAAGGCAAAAGGCTTAGCTTGGCAAGAATGAACCGAAAATGATTTGAAGTACCTTGTCCCAGAACCTGCGCTCTCTTTACTGCTGCCAGTTAGCGGGTGACTCCCTCAGCTGCTGGCCTCTCTGCGGCTATTGTAATTAGAGGACAGTGATGTCACTACACTTACACTGCCTATTTATTTATTTATAATCTCTAGCACTCAATAGAGGAGGGCGTGTGACCAGGGAGCAAGCAAGACTAGAGGCTGACCTTTCTTCTTCAGTGGGAAGGGAGCCTCTTTGCAAGGCTAATACATCAGACAGGGAGCTAGGTCGACACTAGGAAGCCAGCCAAGAAACCCCAGCAAGTACCCAGCTACTGCCTGCTGTTAATGGCTGCTTAAGGGACTGTAATTCTGCCTTACCATATTTTGCCCCAGTTAGTACGTTTTATAGGTAGTGTTGGTTTCCTCTGTAAAAACTCAGCAAGCTTTCCTGGTTTTGGTTTTGTTTTTAAGAGAAAATGAAGAGCCCTGGATGGAGATTTGTTAAGTTTAGCAGCAATACACTAAACTTAAATGTCAGGTCCAAATCCATTCTCGAGCCCTCCCATTTATTAAGGGAAAAACAATCCACTTGTCAGTCCTAGCGAAAGCAAAGGAAACTCATAGGGAAGTGAAATTCAGGGATTTAGAATTGGGTTGATGCACATTTGAGGGAGGGAACATTTACCAGACTGATGACCAGTAGTAGACGGTTCTTTTCCATCTCGTGGGGCCCAGGTATTGAACTCAGGTCGTCAGGCTTGGCAGCAAACACCTTGATCTGCTGAACCATTTAGAATTGGAAAATATTCAGTTTTTTTTAAATATTTTAACAAAAACTGTAACTTTTTTGAGACCACATCTCACTGTGTAGCACTGGCTGTTAAGGTACATCTGAAAGGATTATTAAGAAACTCCTCTCTTCCCTGTCTCCATCTCTTTCTCTAGTGTGTGTCACATGTTACACGTGTGTTCACATGTGTGTAGGTACATGTGTCAGCAGGTGCTAGTGACTTTGGGTGTCTTCCTCCATCCTTCTCCAGCTTACGTATGAAGTAGGATGTCTCACTTGGACGAAGAGTTCCAGTTGAGCTACTTAATTCCATACGCACCTTCCACCCCTACACTCGTACTATGATCTGTCAAGACCACTAAGTATTTACATGGGTGCTGGGAATCATGGCTGCATCGCAAGTACTTGATCCACCGAGTTATTGTCCCTGCCTCCTTTTTTCTCTTCTGATAAATTAGATGACAGTGGTGACTCTAAAGGTGTCCTGGATGTGTTTATAATCGATAAGGAATCCACAAGTATTGTACAAGGAGCTTAGGACACACATACCTTTTGCTGTAAATGGGGATTCTGGTGAGATTCCTAGAGAACTAGGTTTACACCCGGAAAGGAAGTCCTAAATTGTGCTGGTACACTTGAGTCTCCTTTGTTCAGGGACTCAACCTGACTCTGGAGTGAAGGGCTCCTTTCTTTTTGCCCTGCCTTTCTCTCTTGCCTCATTTCTGCTTGTGTAGCTGAGAGACGAGACCATCATATTCAGTGAGTTGGTCTGTGGAGACCAGCCTTGACCCTGAACACATAGTCCGTGGGAAAGAAACTTTGCCAATCTTCCCCAAACCTAAGAGAAAAGAGCTGATCCTCCTGGAGCATTAGACTTGGTGGGACGCTAGAAAACGTCAGGGGAAAGAGAAAGTACTGGGACACGAGGACATTGGGAGTATGGGACTGCCACAAATATGTGAATTTTACTCCTGTAACCCGAAATCCAGTGCAGCTGACTCAATCTGACCTTTTTGATTTCTATTTTCACCAATGAGACTTTGGTACACAACACAAAGGTAGTAGCTGTTTGGCTGTTTAATCAATGTGCACAAAAGGAATGAATTTAAAAAGTATTCAGCTTGATTTTTGGGGGGTGACAATTCTGTGTTGTCTACAGATTCACTAAATGAAGGTAGATCTCTGTCAGAAGTAGGCCTTCCAAGAGGACCTGTCAATGAGTTCAGTGCATTTGCAAACCAGGAAGAGTAAACCTGGGCTGTCAGGCCTCACCATTATATGGTTTATTTAGCAGTCAGTCTCCCGTCTCTTGACTCTCCCAAGTTGAATTGATTTTTGTCACATGGGTCTTTTCACTTTTGGCCTTCTAAGCAGTAGTGAGAGGAGAGAAGAAAGGAAGAAAGAAAGAAAAATTTACAAAACGACTCTTGGCTTGTGCTAGAGAGAAGGGATTGTGGTTGAGGAGGCAGGCACAGGGAGTGTTCATTGTAAACTAATGTATAGAACTTTTTGTACGAAAATAGCTAATGAATACCCAAAGCATTCTGTTGTTTGCATTTTAAATGAAGTTTCATTTTTGTTACTCTAGTTAGATTCCTAAGTGTCTGAGAAGTAGAAAACTCACTCCTCATTAGATTCATTTAAAACTTTTTTTTCAAGAAAGGGAAAGTCCTGGGGGTATAGAAACTTTGTTTCCGTATGTCATGTTAAGGCATCTGACAATGTTTCCTTTATATGAGGCCAAGGACCACAGATCCACCCTGATTGCTAATTATTCAGATTGTAAATAGCTTGTTGGAGAACTTAGGGTGAGACAAAAGAAACACGAAGGAACAAAAGGCCTAGGATAATGAAAAAGAGACGGTGAAGAGAAAGGCCAGGCAGAATTGTGATGCGGGTCACATCCTGTGCCTGCATTTAATTGTACCTTTGTATTAAATAATAAAAATGATTACATGTTCAGTGCTAACAGGTGTCCCTTCTTGAGAACTATAGTATGGATAAGTGACAGCAAATTACTCCAATTCATCAACTTAGAATATTATGCCTTTGATTGTCTCTACACTATATTCTATATTCTATATTAAAGGACCTTTTTTTTCTGGAAAAATGTACATCAACCCAGGACAATTTTTTTTTTAAAACTTAATTCTTGGTACCTTGTATAAAGTATAGATGAATAGATGATGACTCCTTTGTGGTCTCAGTAAAAGGAAAGTCATTTTGTAGGCACTACCTGATATATTAGAGTCATTCTGATACTGGATCTGTATTTCTGGTACTTCTATATAAGCTTTAGCCATCACTGCAAGTTAGCTGTTATGAGCTATCATAAGTAGGCTTCCTTGATTGCTTTTTAGAAGAAAGGTTTACTTATTTCATGTTTCAGGTTTTGTCTGCATGTATGTGTATCATATGGGTGCAATGTCTGTGGAGGCCAAAAGAGGGTGTAAGGCCCCATGGGACTGGAGTTACACATGGTCCTGAGCTTCCATATGGATTCTGGGAATTGAACCCAGGTCCTCTAAATGAGGACCTACTCTTAGCCACGGAATCATCTCTCTGACCCTTCCTTAATTGTTTTAATCTTATTGCTCATTCAGTGGTGTTTGTCTGGGTGGCTCCTCTGTTCTTGTCTAGGGTAGGCTGGGTGACTCTCTGGCTATACTTTATTTGTGAGGTAGGTGCTGATTGAGTGATAGGCAGCGTACGTTATGGCCTGGGATGAGATGACTGGAGGACATCACACCTTGCATCTTCCCCTGGGTCCTGCTTGTTAGCATTCTGTTCCACCCCCACAGTTACCTGGCAACAGCTAGACATACCTGACACTATAACAGGGACTGCTTGCCCCCTCTTCATCTCTTGCCCCTCTCTTGCTCTTCCCCTCTTCTCCCTTTGTCTCCTCTCTCCTCTCTCCACATGCTCATGGCGTGTCTCTATTACTCTATTATTCTATTTCTCTCTCTCTCTCTCTCTCTCTCTCTCTCTCTCTCTCTCTCTCTCTCTCTCTCCCCCTCTCCCCCCCCTTTTAAAGACCTTTTTCTTTCTTTTTTTCCTTCCTTCCTTCCTCCCTCCCTGCCCCCTCCTCCTCCCTCCCTCCCTCCCTCCCTCCCTCCCTCCCTCCCTCCCTCCCTCCCTCCTTTCTTTCTTTCTTTCTTTCTTTCTTTCTTTCTTTCTTTCTTTCTTTCTTCCTTTCTTTCTTTCTTCTTTTTTTCAGAGCTGGGGACCGAACCCAGGGCCTTGAGCTTGCTAGGCAAGCACTCTACCACTGAGCTAAATCCCCAATCCATAATGTGTAGCCCAGACTGGCCTCAAACTCGTGATCCTCCTGCCTCTGCCTCCTTCAGCAAATCCTACCGGTGTGCGCCACCACAACCGGCCCCTTCTACACTCTTAACTCCCCTCCCCATGCCTATTCTATACTATGCTGTCATGTGGCTGGTCCCTCAGGAAGAAGGGATGTCTCAGCATGGGCCTGCTAAGGCACCCCTTTCCCACACCTCACCACACTTCCATGGAACCTGACTCAGTATCTTTATCTTTTTATAAACACAACACTGCTCACCTGAAAATGGCCTTTTCATATCATTGGCAGAGAGGAGGAACACAGGCCCTTTGAAGTTCTACCAATTAATTTCCCCTGATGGCGTCCAGAATAAGAGTGAGAAGGGAGCATTGTAGACTTAGGACAAAAGTCATGGCTACAGGAATAGGATGAGGGTGAGACAATGTACTAGATCACACAGTTGCACAAGTGAAATATAATTAAAAGTTCTAATCCACGGGAAAAGGATAATTTTTGTTTTTATTTTGTTGGTTTGCTTGCTTGTTTTTCTGATTTCCTTGCTGAAGCATCTTTTGTGAGTGTTAAAGGATCATGCCTTGATGCCTGGTTTTTATTGTCCATTTATACAAAGTAGGGGAAGCAACACCAGCTGGGTAATTTCAGAAGTACCCAACCCCCCCCCCCTCTCACACACACACACACACACACACACACACACACACCCTACAAGCTGGGTAATTTCAGAAATACTCAGCCTTTCTATAAAGGACACTTTGTATGCACACAAACACGCACAAGCACGCACTGCCTTAGCCACATTCTTCCAGCCAGGTGAGTGATGCCCTCACACACAGCACAGAGATCTCCACCCCAGCATCACTGCTGTGTGTCCTGCCCATTCCCTCCACGGTTCCTAACCCAACCAGTCCTGACGTCATGCGCACTTTCGGTGAGCGCTTTTGGAAATTGTGTGCTGTGAGAATTCTCTGAGAAGTGGTTCTCATTTCCACTTTCCCCTTTCAACTGTGCTCGTCACACGTATTTGAAGCAGAAGTTAAGAATCTCCACACTCTCACGTACACGCACCTATTTTGCTCAGTTTTCTGTACTCTTCCTCTCAGAAAGGGAAGTTTTAAATGTAATGGCTACATAAAATGAGCTTGACTTTTAGCCCAACTGGAAAGAGGAAGCTGCTAGGGAGGTCACTGTGACACCAGAAGCCTGAGACAATGAAGCATTCTGTGAGGATTTTTTTGCTGGAAATGGGACTAAAGCTTCAGGCGAAGATATTCTTTCCGGCAGGCATCCGATCCCCTCTGCTCATCAAAACGATTCTATCAGACTTGGGTCAGGGCATAGGAGGATGGGAGGGCATCCTCTTAATTGCAAATTGGCTGTTTGGTGATGAAAAAGTGGCTGGCGCTATTTTAATAAATCATTGTTCTTCAAAGTTCGCCTTTCTGTACTAGTAGGTAGATTGAAGTTGGGCATGTGTGTCTATGCATGGGTCTTTACATAGCCAAAGACCATTTAAAGGTGTCCTGCCCTAAAGCCAGCTCCTTAATTACCTTTTTACTTTTCATATTTGGTTATGCTTCATATTCTTTGTACATCGAATGCTCCCCGCACCCCTCCCTGGCTAACTTAGATGCCAGACTTACTCTGAGAATAGTATTTGTGAAGAGTCCTGTGTAAGGCCTGTCTCCTAGGTGACACACCCTAAAATGTCTATGTTCACATGTGCAACATCTCTCATTCTGCTTGGTCAAGGCCGTTGCGAGTTAAGATGAATCTGTACCTCAGCAACCATGTTCTTCCTTCTTGGCTGGTGCATCTCTTACTCTGTGTTTGGGCAGTCCTCCCCTCTTCTGTGGTTCTGTCCTGCAGTTATAAGCTCAGGGTGTGCATACATGTAAGAGTTCAAGTGCAAATGAGAACAGAGCAAGAGACAGATCTGTGCTCTTGCTCTCTGGGCCCTTGCGTGCACACCAAGGTAATGCTGATGAGTGAGATGGAGATGTTTCGTGGTTCTGAGGAGAAATGGGTTGGAGATGAGCAGAACAATTGGATGGGCATTTCAGGCTATCCTCTCCTGGCAGCAGTGTCGAAGTCCTCTTTATCTAGGAATAAAATTACAAGACACATAGAGATGCTTTCAAAATGTCAGGAAACAGAGTGGGGCCATTTAGATGAAAAAAAAATGAAAACGTATCCCACCTCAGGAAGTGTTCGCTGCAGGCATCTGTGTCCCAGGGCAAGGGGTAAGTTGAAGTGAATAGAGGTGGAGTTTTGCTCCGAATACAGGGAGGATGGTGGCGAAGGAGACGCTTGGAATTTCTGGGAGGAGACAGGAACCTCTGGGCTCAGAGAGAAGTTAAGTTCCTTGCTTTTCAGCCCTCAGGAGCTATGAGACAACTGTGTGCTTCTCCACAGAGCAGGAACTACATGTGGGGTACTCCTTAGGTCTGTCAGTCAGTCAATCTGTCAGTCAGTCAATCAGTCAGTCAGTCAATCTGTCTGTCTGTCTATTTATTTATACAGCCTCTATGTAGCCCTGGCTGTCCTGGAGCTCACTGTGTAGACCAGGCTGTCCTCAAAAGCCACAGAGATCAACCTGCCTCTACTGCCTGCTTAACTGCTTGGATTCAAGGTGTGGGTCCCCAACATTCTTGTCATCTCTTTACCCCAGAGAAAAAGCGGAACACCATTTCATTTCTTGGGCTGTGCGTATTCATCTAGCTTGTGCCGTGTGTTCTGGTTTTAAAGAACTTACACTAATGAAAGCTGGCTTCTTGGACTTGGCTGTTTTAAGCCACTTTAGGGTCATGCTGAGTTGAATCTGCTCGTTTTCCAGCTCCCCGCTTCACCACTGCTGTTGTCATTGTTCCTTCTTGTATTTTGTATTCTTGAATTTTCTGATACAGCATTTTAAGGGAAGCAAATGGCGCCACACTGGATGAAGCCACTCCAGAACGATAAACACTTCGCAATTCAGCCTTTAATAGTCGTCCTCCCCTTGTAGTGAGTGTGTGGACTTAGGAAGAGAGCTTCTTCCAGGCTGGCCTTCTTCAGGCAGTTTTCAAATAAGATGTTTGTGGGGAGGGGCTGCAGGATCTCCAGTCATCGATTCTCTCTTTATAACTTTGCCCTTTTCCCTGGAACATATGACTCGTTCAGGGCTCCCAGACTGAATCACAAGGAAGAAACTTTACATAAACCATTTATACTACGAGTTTGGTATGCTGGTGGCATCAATCAACAACAATATCCATTAGATTCATCCCTGTATCAGTAGTATCTTGATAGAACCGATCTCGATGTGTGGGAATCTGAACTCTGCTTCAATACATCTAGCCCTGGATAATTAATTATTCAGGGCACAGAGAACCGGGACCTGCAATGTAGAGTAATTCTCCCTGGTCAGCGTTAACTGTGCTGGCAATAATAAATAGGAGAAGTCTCCAGTGATGCCAGTATTTTAAAGTGATTAATCATCGCTTCCCCCTACTCCTCCCCCTTAGTTTTCTTTAACTAGGATTTTTCAGCAATAAATCTCTAACAACACAGGTAGGGATTGTTCTGTAATTAAATTTTGCCCTGCTTAATTTCTTACCTTTTATGTGCTATTAAAAAACGTTACATTTTTAAGGAGCCCCAATCAAAATTCAAACCAAGAGAAATCCTTTTATGGAATGCTGAGATTCTCTGTGGAAGAGGAAAAGTCTTGATTTTTGAATATGAGATAGGCATGCACTCATAAAAATGGTTCATCAACGCCAGTTAGAGTGTCAGATATTCCAAGGTTTTGAATTGCCTTGCTTCCATGTTTATGGTTTTTTTTTTTTTCTGTATTAGAAAAAAAAAAATCTGATGTACATGCATTCCCACACAAAGAGAATAATTACTTATTTGAGAAATAAGTTTAAAAAACTTTGGGATATTTGATGTTGGCTCTGCGGGAAAGGAATAATTCCATTGTTTTTCCCTCGTGCAAAATGGCGCTTCCTGAAGAAGCAGGTAAATGTCGCCCGAGGATGACCACATACTTCCAGATGGTACCCCATAGAGCTGCCCAGCCATCACATAGATCCCAGGTGACAGGGACAGATGTGACATATTTGTTGTGACACACTTCTGTACCACCAGTGCGTGGCTCGAGGTGACTCCTGTCCCTCCCTTCATGCTCCTCTCTGCTTCAGGACAGCACAATGACGCCCGGATGAACCTCGCCATCGCCCTCACCGCTGCCAGGTACGGGGCTGCCACGGCCAATTACATGGAGGTGGTGAGCTTGCTCAAGAAGACAGACCCCGAAACTGGGAAAGAGCGCGTGAGTGGTGCCCGGTGCAAGGACGTGCTCACAGGTATGCCGGGGTCCACGAGGGAGGCATTTCCTAGCATTTTCTGTGCTAGTATAATGACCGAATGAGGATTTGTCTGTCACTTTTCTTTCAGTGAAAGGCAGACTTCAGTCATCTTAATTATATTCCTTACTGTCAACAATGCCTGGTTTAACATGAAAATGTTCCCTTGTGGGACTTGCCAATTTTCCCCCTTTGTGTTAAATAGTAACACTAATGATAAGAATAATAATAAATGTCCACAGAACTCTCGCAGCTGCGAATGCCTTTCATTCCCCTCACAGAAACATGTGATTAATAAAATTAAATCAATGTGCCAAGTCTCCAAGCATCACTTAGGTGACACAGGCAGAGCTTTTGAGCCAGTCACCTAGAACTCAATAAGATTTCCATTCTTGGCACAGCCCCATGTCTAGGTAGGCACTTGCAAAATTGTATCCTTTCTTGAACAAAAGCAACACTTGCCAGATATATTTCCTCACTGTTAGGCAGTTAAACATTTGGGTATTTTTTTTTTTAGTTGAAAAAATATCCAATTAATGTAATTGTGTGTGTGTGTGTGTGTGTGTGTGTGTGTGTGTGTATTTACATGTGTACACACGTGTACTCACATGTACATACCATAGCTTGAATGTGGAAGTCGGAGGGCATTGGGGAGTCATTTTTTTTTCCTTTCACCCTGTAGACTCTCAGGATCAAACTCAGGTTTTCAGACTTGATGTCAAATACCCAGCTCTTTTCTTTCACCTCCCTCCCTCCCTCCCTCCCTCCCTCTGTCCTTAAATTAAACTCAGGGCCTTTTGAATATTAGGCAGGAGTTTGTATCCCCAGTGGAGCTGGCCCCCAGCGTCCTGATCATAGCTCGTTTTAAACAGACTGAGAACCACAATGAAAATGTGGTTTGCTGCTTTCCCTTTTAGTTTGGGCCTATTTTGGGTAAATTTACTCAGAAGTGAGCCTTTCCTTTGGCTTTCCACTTACTCTGGCTGCTCCTGTCACGTAGTGCAGAATGTACTATATGTACTTCACCATAGGTTAAGTTAATAGATGAACTACTAATCAGTCCCGGTGAGCGAAGAACAAACCGAGTATGTAATCGATGCTGCTCTTCTTCACAGGGCATGAGTTTAACGTGAGAGCTAAATGCGTTATCAATGCCACCGGCCCTTTCACAGACTCCGTGCGCAAAATGGATGATAACGATGTTGTTCCCATCTGCCAGCCCAGTGCAGGGGTTCACATTGTGATGCCCGGGTACTACAGGTAATGACACCCTGTTCTGACACCCGTCTCCCGAGAAACTGGCTCCCAGGAGATTACATACCGAATGTCTTCTAAGACAGGGACACTTTCTCACTAGCTTTCATTGTACACAGAGTGTATCACTCCCATGTCTCCCGGCTTTCTCTTTTTTTTTTTCCCTCCTCTCCATTATCCTAGTCCCCTTTGGGTTTTTCTTCCAGGTTGTATATAAATATGTGATTTTAGGGATCTACATGAAAAAAAATGTAGGAAACACAAATGAGAGAAAACACATCATTTGTCCTCCCCAGACTGGTGTAATTGGAGTGATCTGATTTCTTCTAGTCACATCCTTCTTCCTGTGACAGCCTGACTTCATTCTTCATCCTCCTTTCTATTATGTGCATATACCACTTTTCCTGTACCCATTCTTTGGTTGTTGGGCCACCGGGGTTTGTTTTGTAACTGAACTATTGAGAGTAATGTGGCAGTGACATTGTTGCATGGGTGTTGGTCACATGTTGGCTTCACATCATTTGGTACATTCCCAGGCAAGGCACAGTTAGGTCATATGGTTGATCTGTTTCTGTTTTCAGTTCCTCCCACCCTCTCAGAAGCTCTATGCTGACTTCCATAGTGGCTGGACTCGTTTCTACTGTTGCAAGCAATGGATAGGGATCCCATTGGTCCATATCCTTGCCAGCACTTACTGTTACTTGCTTTTTAAATAAATGCCATTCATTCTTAATGATGATTAGTTGAGAGCAAATACTTTTTCATACATTTATTGGCTATTTTTGTTTCATCTTTTGAGAACTTTGTTTCACTGGCCTATTCAATTTATCGACTGGCTTGCTTGACTTGATTTGACTTAAAGAATTTCATTACATCTTTTTATTTGTGCGCACATGTGTGCACTTGTGTGGGTATTCACACATAGATGTGATCGTGCGCAGATGTGCACAGATACGTGGACATGTGTGCATATATGCTCACCACAGCGTGTGTCACAGAACAGTTTGTGTGAGCCGGCTCTTTCCTCCTATGTGGGTTCAGGTGTTTGAACTCAGGTCACCAGGCTTGGCAGCTGACGCCTGCCCCTGGTTTGTTTCTTTTAATTCCTTGTTTATCCGAGGGATGAATACTTTGCCGTGCATATAACTAACAAGAACTTTCTTCCAGTCTGCAGACACTCTTCACGTGATTAACTGTCTCCTTTGCCATACGGTGTTCAGTTTCAGGAAATCTCATTTGTCCCTTGTTGGCATTCTTTATTGAGCCACTGGCATCCTCTTCAGAATGTCCTTGGATTCTATATCACCCTAGTACATAACTTTATAAAGTTTGGCAGGGATCTGTTTTGACACAGGGTCCCGTCCACATTGGTGTCGAATTCCTGCCTAGTCTCTGGATTCAACTTCCTAATAATGGGGATGGCAGCTTTGTCTCTTTTCTTAGCTGCTGTATCCTTACGTCTGAGTAGCGTAGAAATTGGATGATTTTAGTAGCTATAGTGTTGTTGGAGCTTAGGCTAATACATAGAGGGAAGCTTGCGTGCCCTCCTTCTTGTTGCATCGTTTGCACAAGTGTTTTTATGGATTAGTAAAGTTTGACATAATCCTAACATTCCACATATGGAGTCGTGAGTTATGGTAACAGCTTTTAGGTGTGTGCTTTTTTGGGGAGAGGTAGAGGTGGTTCGTATTATTTCTTAGAGATTTATTTATTTATTTTATCTGTGGCACATGCATGTCTACAGCCCATGGAGTCCAAAAGAAGGTTGGTATCCCTGGTCTTGGAGTTAGTGGATGCAGGACACTATGTGGGTGCTAGGGATCAAACCTGGGTCCTCTTGAACAGCCACTGCTTTTTAACTACCGAGTCATCTCCCTGGCCCCAGTATTTTTAACTTTTATTATTTTCAGTCATGTGCACATATCTGTGCATAGGCATGTGCACATGACTGCAGGTGCCTGAAGAGGATAGAGGAAATTTGGAATCCCTGGACGTGGCATGTTATTGTGGGGCACCCAACAAAGGTGCTTGGAACAGAGAGCCCTGTTGGTTTGGAAGAGCAGTTAGTACTCATAACCACTGAGCCCCCTCTCCAGCCCCGGGAGAATGATTTTAACTTCAGAAAACCATTTTCGTAAATCTGCTCTTAAAAACCCAATCTGGAATTTTCCTCAGATTTGTGGTTTCTTCCAAAAGCAGAACCGGCCACCCACTGACTGCCCTACACAAATGTAATCACCTCTTCCTTCTAGCCTGCTTTTTACTACTGACAAGAGGTCAATTTTTTTTTTTCTGGTAATGTGTGTACATACTGTTAGCTCTAACACTGATTGCTAAGTGGTTAACAATAAATTGATTTCAGTTTAACTAAGGGTTCTTCAGGAAAGCAATGGTCTGCATGAGAAAAATGTTCATTACCTTTAATCCTAGACACACACATAAATTAGCCCGCTTCCCCTGCTGATGCCAAATGAATCATAGAGACTGAAAAGAGCTATGCACCTCTCCCATTGTACTGACTGTCACCAGAGCTGACTCTTTAGGGTGACCTTGCAGAACTAATCCTTCATAAGAAAACAAACTCTTCCTCGAGGGAGACTATGAATGAGGTAATTTAGAACTGATGAAAGATACTTCCAAGTGGATTCTTAAAATTTTATACCGTTTGTTAGAAGCTCTGCTTTCCCTCCGTGCTTGTTAATTTTATGCTTGACACATATGTCTTTACTTAGGCAGCCGGTTCTCTCCAGGTTCCAGGTACACATCGGCTGGTAACTGTCACCTTCACCCTTTAAATGGCTTTTATTGCAGTGGAAGTTTCTGAGGGTCTCAGTAGTTGTGCTTTTCTAACTATACGTCCTACGTCACCAATAGTAGAATCTTAGGCTTAAGTTTATAATGTGTATTATTTCAAACCTGTCCATGAGGCGGTTGTGTTTAAATGATGTCAGCATGATATTTCTCTGAAGTTTCCCAAATGTTTTGTTCCAACAAAAAAGCCACTTAGCAAACCGAAGCTAGGACTTTGAATGTGTTAGTGTCCAACCTAAAGTGACTGATGGCTTAATCTAAGGTGTATCAATTTGGAGCCCTCTTTCCTATTCCCAAAGTTTATAAGACTTGAGATTAGGAATTGTGGGTCTAACAGCAAAATAAGATGTAATGCTCTTTATAGACCAAAAAATATTGGATACTTTTTAGTGAGTAAGAGTGAAATTCACTTACCCTCTGGGTCCCTGGATGGTCGTGAGAACCTCAGGGAGAGACTAGATCCTAAGTGAAGGATGCTCTTTCCCTGGGCTCTTGGGATTTAGAACACATGCTATGTGGGGCTGGCAGCTTTGCAGAAAAAGACTGGTCCTCCTAGTAGTTGAGGTAAAGAAGAGGAATTAAAGAAGTTGATTGAAGATTTCTATTTTGTGTAAAGTATTTTTTGCTTTCCTTTGAAACATTTGTTGCCTTCTTATTCTTACCCATTTGAATAAATCTTTATTAAATATTTTAAGTGTTTAATGCTTTAAGGGTATAGTAAATATAAGAAGTCTACTGCAGGTGTTTTATATTTGCATAAAGGAGATTTCTTGAAAATTGCTTTAACCAAATGTGATTGTTTCGTGTCTAAAGAATGTCACTGTAGAACATACCTTAGCACTAGCTCTCTGTGAGAATTCAATAAGTGTGACGGCCACTTAAAGATTTCTATTATTCTATTCGACTATGACACTTTTAGATTCTTCCCACCTTTTTTTTTTTTTTTTTTAAATAACTCAGCTGTCCTGGAAAGTGTAATAAGTACACTCAAACAGTAGTGGTTATTCAGCCATCCATGGGCTTTATTTTTAACTTAAGGTATTTATCTTTGTCTGCACACATGTTTATTTACCTTGAGCATGCCTGGTACCCTTGAGCAAGGAGGTCAAAAGAGGGCATCCTATCCCCAAGAGTTACAGATGCTTATAAGCTGCCACATGTGCGCTAGAAATTGAACCAAACCGTTGTAGGCTGGAAGGAAGAGAGGCTACTGCTCTTGACCACTGAGCCATGTCTCCAGCACATCTACTGGTTTTTATTAATGCTTGTTTACCGTTGTAAGTAAGTGCATCTATGATTTTGCTTTTAAATTGTGCAGTATGTGTTAATGAAAATTCTTGGCTAAGGTTTTGAAAGATTTTGGGTGGTTTTTTTTTTTTTGGAATCTATGTGAGGGGTTGGTCTTTCACTTTAATTATTGACACAATATATCACTGTATTTGAATGATTCTCATTGCTAACCTGTTCCTCTCCATTTGGCCCATCCAATGGCCTTGTTACTTAGCAAATATAAAAACCATACAAAGACCGAGCTGTTTTCTTCTCCATGCACTTTCTGATGCTCCTGTCACTTTGAAGTAAAGTAAGAAATCTCATAGGTGACAAAGTAACACAGGTTCATTACTCATCACAGAATGAAGGAGTTGGTGATTCCATCTCAGTTTTGAGAAAGTTGGCCTTCGCTTTCTCATGTACTTCTCAGATTTTCTACTGTGGGAGGTGCAAAATGTCAAATGTCCCAGGAAAATACATTTCATTGACTCCAAGAAAGGTTGAAGAGTTATCGTTAATTGGCCATAATAAAAGAAATTATAGGCATTTATTCCACTGACATTATCTAATGTGAATGGTCCAAAGTATAAAAACCAAAACAATTGAGAGACAACCAATTAACCGTGCATTGTTAGATGGGGAGGATTACAAGACAACATTATCACATTTGCTTAGCTCCTTATTTTTTTTTTTAACCTTTTTTTAATTTTAGGAATTTCCATGGCTTAGGATGGAAAAATAAAGTAGTAGTTCATGTCTTTCTTGTTTTGCTTATTTGAGCATGAGTGCCAAACAGAACAAAGTCATTTCTTTCTTTTGTAGCCCCGAGAACATGGGACTTCTTGATCCTGCAACCAGTGATGGCAGAGTTATTTTCTTCTTGCCTTGGGAGAAGATGACAATTGCGGGTACCACTGATTCGCCAACGGACGTCACGCACCATCCTATTCCTTCGGAAGACGACATTAACTTCATCTTAAATGAAGTGCGGAACTACCTGAGTTGCGACGTTGAAGGTACCGTGAATATTCCTGGGACATTTCCTCCTCCTTTGATCTACCAGACTTGCTGGGCCTCCAGCCAGAAACATAACCACACCTTGCATACTATAACCCTTATCTTTTTCCTCCCCCAGCCCCCGTGCCCCATTCTGCTGTGGCGAATCTAGATCCTTGCGAATGCCAGGAAGTGTTCCCTCTCTTAGCTAATACCTTCTCCTGACTACCAAACTTTTCCTTTTTTGGGTGGGTGAGTGAATGGGTGGGAGAGAAGACAGGGCTGCATGTATTCCACGATGTCCTTGAACTCTATGTGGTTTATGGTGACCTTGAATTTATGATCCTCCTGCTTTTTACCTCCAGAGGAGTGCTTGTATTATAGATGTGTGTCATCTCCCTGTCTCAGTTTACCAAGTGCTGGAATAACAGGCCTGTACTACAGATAGTAGTCTTCTTTTCAGTTTAACTGGGCACTTTTACTTGGATATCATGGTATTTGTTCTCACCAAGTTGCCTAGTGGACTTTCTTATGCAAAATAGTCACAACTTTCCTAGCGTTACCATTCTGGTTCCCAGCATCAATTGTTACCCCGTCTTCCAAGCTAGAATTTGTTCTTTCTCTGTTTTCCTTACTTAGTGTCTTAGTCTGGGTTTCTACTGCGGTGATAAAACACCATGGCCAAAACAGCTAGGAAGGAGAGCATTTATTCGGCATACATATACTGTCCATTGAGGGAAATCAAGCAAGAACTCAAACTGAATGGGACCTGGAGGGAGGAGCTAATGTGGAGGCCAAGGAGGGGTGCTGCTTACAGTCTTGCTCATCATGGCTGGACCCACTGGATTGTTCACACTTAGGTTGTTTTCTTGCAATACCCTTGCCAACCCTCTTCTATTCTTTTCTTTTTCCCCCCTCCCTATCTTGTTTGGTTTCTCCCCAAGACACGAGCAGAAGACTTCCCACTTTTTCAGTGAATTATGTTGGAGTGGCACACTGTTTATGGTAGAGCTTGGCCTTCAGAATGAGAATTACTTTGGGCCTTCTTTGAATGAGTCTTTCCGTTTTCCTTTCTTCTTTTCTCATGATTGTACAAATGATCTACATGACATCCGCTATGTAGTTCAACGTGATAACGCTGATAACTACATAGGCACTGGCTGCAGAGAAGCTCTCATGAGACCCACTCACTGATTTGCTGAATTACTTTTGCCATCTTTCTATGATAAAAGAGACAGGCTTAACGGTTTTGAGAAAACAGTTCATCTGTTTGTATGATCAGTCGTCATGTTGTCTTCAGTTGAGGAAAGGCAGACACTGTTTTCTTCCGGATGCAGCTCACTAGCATTTACGAATCCCTTTTTCCTAGACAGGGTTTCCATTGTGTGATCGTGTATTTCCCAGCAAAACAAAGAGCTTTAGAAAATGGCTCAGATCACTGTCTTAGTTTGATTGGTCAGCATGGTATATTATTAGTTACTTCTAATTTAAAGAAGTAGGTATAAGTCTACTCTGAATGGAATCTCTTTGGGTATCTGCAACAGTAGCATATACTTATTCAATAAATATTAATTTTCACCTTCACCGTGTATGTTCAACACATAGCACCCGGAGGCAGGCATGCTTTGTTTAACATCTCTATTTAAGTATCTTAAACTTCCTTGTGATTTAAACTTGATATTTTGCTTGGTACGTCTAGAGATCGAGATGGAGCTTGGGTATCTGGATATGATTGTATTTCAGTATGATAATGATTTCTGCTCGCCTTTGTATAACGTTTGCCAAGAAAAGGGTTACAGATGTGCTATAAGAGTATGGGAACAAAGCATAGAATGAATTCAGGAGTAGAGAGCTCTTCTTTATGAACACTTCCTTAGACCTTCCCATGTAAATTCAGTTAGGACAGGAATCCTGACTGCTTACTGTGCTGAGAGACTGGGTGCCGCTGAAAGGGGATTTGACATCTAACAGAGGTGATGACACTTTTACTCTGCCTATAAATGGATGTGGCCATTCCTGCTTGGTCTCCAGAGTCCCCTCCAGATCCCTTATCCTTTGGTTATCAGACAAATGGAGAAACTGGCAAAGAGTGCTTCTCAATTCTAAAGTTTATGGAAGTGGTTGAACATTACTGATCCAGTTCTTCTCTTAGTTGCGTGGGGGCCATCTTGAGACTGTCCGTTAGGTATAGTATCAGGAGGTGACAGCTTTGTCAGCGGTGTTCACCTTTCCTTGCTCCGATGTATACTTTAGAATTTCAATTAAGAACAGTTCTTATTTTCTTTGCATTCTCATTTCTAATTGACTAGACTCCCCTTGTTTGAGGAATTGCACTTAGTCTTGATACAAGGGAGCAGTTAGTGGACGCTCACTGTCTGTATCTTAGTTGTAGGTTTTCTCTAGTTTTGGTGGAGTCCAATCCTAGTGGAAGTGTGAGAGAAACGAAGCTTTGTCACCCTCCAGAATCTTTTTTTTTTTTTTTTTAAATGTCCACCTCTTTGTGCTTTCACAGCTCTACAGTCGGTGAGTGAGTGCTGTATGTGCTGGACACACTGCTAGGTAGACATGTCAATCTTTCCTTCTGAGGAAATGTCTACACTCTTTCTAAGAGCAATACAATTGCTGTAGTAGTTGAGGTGGAGGGACAGTGACATTGTTTTTTGATCACAGCTCAGTAGTCTTGGGTCCGTGATGAGTCTTAAGTGACTCTGATACAACCATCTAAGTACTGTGTAGTACTTTGGTGAGTAGTTCTGTATTACAGGGTGTGATATGGGGATCAGTACAGAGTGGATTAAGTCTTTATTTCAGAAACAAGCCTTGAAGTGAATCTTTCAAGGTCATATACCTTTAGGGTGTTGTTTGCCTGCAGTGTGTGTGTGTGTGTGTGTGTGTGTGTGTGTGTGTGTGTGTGTGTGTGTGCGCGTGTGTGCACATGAGTGTGGAAGACAGAGGACCACTTGATTAAGCTGTCTCTCTGTCTCCCCTTATGTGGGTTGTAGGGATCCTAGGAGAATTCCCTGGCTTGCAAAGCAGTTGCCTTTGCCTTGAGCCATCTTGCTAGCCCAGAGCTGCAGATTCAAAGTGCTTCGCATTCACTGAGGCCGATCTAAGCATAGGGAAAGGCTTTATTAAGTGGATAAGTAAGTTCTGACAACAGTTTCTGAGTCTCCTCAGATGGCTCTATCCTTAAGAGAGAGAGGGAAAGGAGAGTGTCAGATCCCAACACTCCTGTCGCTCTGAGCAGCTGCTGCACTTCTGCAGGATGCCTGGGAACGCTTCTGAAAAGCACGCTGCCTGTTGGGAATCAGCCCATGTCTTCTTTTACAGTTTAGACATCTTTCCATTCACTGGCTGGAATTTCTAGATTACTTGTTTGTTCTTCGCTCAAATGGAGTAATTGATAGTTCTGTAGTTCGTGTTGAGTTAGGAGGAAAAATGATCTTTTGAAACATGTATCATTAAGTTACTGTGCAGAGGTTAATCAGAGGGATGCCATGGTGGGGACCGAGCTATGGCTGCAGTGGATTAAGGGAGACAGAAAATTTGCTGGGCGCTTCATCCAGGCTCACAGTGTTCTGGGGGTGCTTCTCCATGCAGCCTCTGCACTTGCACATGGGCTTGCACATGTGCAATTAGTAGTGTTTATAGATTGCCTGTTATTCAATTAACAGCCGAGCTGGCCATATCAACTCACTGCAGCCCTGCCTTTTCCCTGCCAGAGATTGTACTCGGGTTATCAACTTACACAGGCTTGGCTCTCTTCCAGCTGTTTAATTAGAGTGTCATGCGCCTTGCTTTTTCTAGTTTCATTAGTTTATAAATGTAATATGGTATCTTATTTCTGTGATTAACACTTCATTCCAGCAGGTTAAACACGCCGGTAGAGAAGTATTGATTTCTGACACTGTTTCCCTGTACCCATTTAGATATTTTTTTTCTCATGGCTGTTTCAGGATTTGTTTGAAAGTGGCAAGCATGAGGACTAACACCCCCTTCTCCAAATGCACACCTAAATAACTAACGCCAAATGGAATCACACATTTAGGCTTAATTGTCACTTCCTGTGGCCTTCACTTTCTATTAATCTTAAAATAAACACTCGTCTTTGCCAAGGATTTGAGAGGAAAAGTATTAATTATAATATAAAACAATCACATGAGTTTTTTTTCCCAAGGAGCTATGAAAAGTTCTGCTCACCATGATAATTTCTATCTTACTCTTCATATCTTAGAGTAAACTAAATGAGTGGATTATTGAAGGCACAATAGAAATAAGTTTGATAGGGTCTCACTGTTCGAGAACCAGTTACCCTGGAAGACTCCTTGTAGACCAGGCTGATCTCCAATTCAGCGTCCTGGCTGCTTCTGTCTCCTGAGTGGTAGGCTTAAAAGGGTATGCTACTGCTGCCATTATTAATTTATTTATTCTTTTAGTCAGGCTCTCATTTTGTAGCCCAGGCTAATCTTGAACTCAAGATATTTCTCCCGTCTCAACCTCCCAAGTCCAGGGATTCTGTGCTTGAGACACAAACCACTCTGGGCTCAGAGAACTCTTCAGTATCCCAGTATAACTTTTAACTCTGTGCTGCCTTTTCCCTGGTATAGAATTTAAAGTATTGAGAGATCTAAAATCTCCACTGATAAAGACCAGTAACAGGGCAAGAAAGAGATGGCAAAGTAAAGGAATCTTGATTGGCTGCGTGCGCAGTGTGAGTGTTAGCTCTAAGAAGCCAAAGCCCCAGTTTGTTGTGCTTTCCACCAATGGCACTTTCCATTCCTCTAACTGTGGACAGTTAGAAGTATTCCTGTTCACTACCTACTGTGGGCTGCGAAGGTGTCTGATAGGACCCGTGTCAGCACAGTAATTTGAGAGGAAGAATATTTAGTTGAGTAGACATAGTTTTCATTTCTCGATTTCATGAGGTCAGTAAGAAAGGGGAATGGAAAATAAGGACCACGAGGCTTGTAGCATTAGATATGAAAGCACATTTTTAGGAGCAAAGCAAGCCAGTCAAATGTCAGTGGGAGGCTGTATCTTAGAAAGGAGGGCAAGGTGGACTTGATGTGAATAGCCATCTTGATCTACCGGGATCAGCCTGCCTGTGTTCTAGGACCTGTGTGCTGGCTATTCAAATGAAGTCCAGTTTTCCTTCCTCCGTATCTCCTGAATCCCATTTCTAGGCCTTAGCTGCTGCCGCTATTGGCTAGTGAATTGGGCCATGCTAATAGCAGACTTGCCCCCACACTGCAAAAACAGGCTGTAGACTGTCCTGCTCCCCATAGTCTAGATCATTGAAATATTGTACAGAAGGAAATACTTGGTTTAATGGAGTCATTGCATTTGAGGGAGGTTACAACTTGCTGTCATATAAAGCAAGAATTCCAGATGTAAGAAGGCCAAAAAGGTGGTTAGTTGAGTAGTTGAGCAATGATTTATTTTTAGTAGATGTTATACTTCTTTGCTCTACCACCTCACCATCCTCGGACTGTTTGCCTTGTGGCTACAGCATGGCTGTAGAAGACAAGATGGCGATTCGTTATTCTGACCGTCCATCTCCTTTGAATCTGCTTCTTCTTCTTCTTTTTTTTTTTTTTTTTGGTTCTTTTTTTCGGAGCTGGGGACCGAAACCAGGGCCTTGCGCTTCCTAGGCAAGCGCTCTACCACTGAGCTAAATCCCCAACCCCTGAATCTGCTTCTTGAGTGAACTTTAACTGGGGTTCGCTTCACAAGTGTGCGAGGGTTCCATGTTGGTTAATTGATCATCAAGAGAGAGTTCTATCAGCTTCACTGTGCTATTGCTTTTCCTTGAATGTTAGAACTGATGTTTCTGTGTATTTGTTCTGTGCTCCCCAGACAGGACATAGCTGTAGCCTTGAGCTTGAGCTGATATTGAGGAGTTTGTGTGTGTAGGTAAATGGGGGTGGGGTCGGGGGAGGGGGTGGGGAGATGGAATTTTCTGACCCTACTCTGGATTAGTAATGAGAAAGTCCTGTAGACCATGTCGAATACCTCATATTTTAAATAAAAATTTATTCTTTTTTTTAAAAAAAGACTTATTTATTTTTTATTTTATGTGCATTGATGTTTTGCCTGCATGTATGTCAGAGGGTGTCAGGACCTCTGGAATTGGTGTTACAGATAGATGTGAACCGTCATATGGGTGCAGGGCCTCTGGAAGAGCAGCCAATGCTCTTGACCACTAAACCCATCTTTCCTGCCTGATTTTATTATTCTTAAAATGTATTATTTTCTGAATAGTTAATTCTAATATCCATGTGATAAAATTTTGGTTTTGTGTTTAATCTATATTAACCCCCTTTTTAAAAACTTCAATTGTTTCTCAAGGATTTTTATCCCCGAGTAGGGGATTTTTATCCCCGAGTAGTGGGAATAGGTGCACCATTACCACCAGCACTCCCTACAGTTGCCTCCACACACCTCACCCACTCCCTCTCAAATTGGTAACAGCATCGTGATACGAATTTCAAGCTAAAATCCAAATGCTAAGATATCAAGTATTAAGGACTTTCCTGGCTGTGAACTCTTTCTTCCTGATGGCAACCAGTCCCAGGAGTAAGGGTGGAGACAAGATAAATCTGTTCCCTGTCGAATGAACTTTGTGAACGAACTCCTTGAGTGTCTCAGGTCGGCCCTCTGTTTCCAACAGTACAAACCTCGGATGTGTGCTGTTTTATGCCCATTAGAGTGAAAAAGGTGAAGCCTTGGTCAGATATTTGCTTTGCATATGCTTCACATTTATTCTGGAAACTCCAATTTTTCCCAAACTACTTCAGACATTAGTCATGGAGCTTCAAGGGTTTAAACCAAATTCCTGATCAGTGTGGCTACGAAAGTAATTTCACAGACACGGGAGGAACTGTTCACTGACCACGGTGACGTAGAAGGTGGCTTGATTGCTTTATTTTTAACTCTGAGGGCTGTGTAAATACTAATGAAAAATATAGTAATTTCCTAGTTAGGAATTTTATAAAGATTAAAGCACTATTGATGTTGAAAGGTTTTTTTTTTTTTTAAAGAAGTGTGGAACTTTGTGAAGCAGGGCTAACCCTAGGCCACAGAAATCTCAAGGTCATACTTATTTAAGAGATTAATCTGCAAGCACCAGAGGGCTAGAGCTGGGAGTGTGTGTCTTGGGGGAGAGGCCAAGCATAAGGTCTCCTATGGCCTCTAGTTGACCAGACCATGCAGCTGTAAGACTGAAGCCATCTGCTTCCTCCGCAGCTCCTTATGTCCTTGCTGTGTCCCTGATGCATTATAACTGTTGGATGTGGATCCCCTCTTTCAGACTATAGTCATTTTAAGACTGGCCATTAATCACCTACATTAAAATATGCTAGATTTATTTTGGTTGAATTAATCTACCAGAAAGCTAATTTTATTTTGAGATAGGATCTATGTAGCTGCCATGGGCCTGAAACTTAATATAATATGTGTTAGTGTAGGCTGGCCTCTAGCTCGTGGTAATCCTCTTGTCTCAGCTTCCTGAGCAAGGATTACATGTGTTCCTTCTGTCCTTGTGGACACCATTGAACTGTATCCCTCACCCACTGGTAGATCAGTAACAAGTGCTTTTCAGCGGGTATCTGATCTCTTGTTATCAGTATTAGTATTTTTTTAGAGATAAAGACTAATTTTATATTATCTTGTTATTGAGAGAACGTTCATACCCTGCAATGCAAGTATCATGTGGCTACTAGGGGGAGCTGATATGCCCGTCTCTGG